>NC_044349.1:9679568-9997068 GCF_007364275.1 Archocentrus centrarchus | reverse complement strand
AGTTGATTTCCCTCACCGCAGCCAAAGGCAGTCAGAGACTGACCATAGCAACATAGCTCACGAGCAGATAGCTGAGCATAGCAACATACATCTGTACACAAAGGAGCTAGGAGGCAGCGAAGAGGGGAAAGAATGGTTTGAATTATTGATCATTTATTATAAAAGAAGGGGAAAAAAACAACACTAATGATAGAAATGGGGATTTTAGTTGTGTCAGTATGTGACATTGCAGTGTTATTGTGTGTTTGCATTCAGTACTGAATAACCTTATAATATGTTTCAATGAATTGCTTGCTGTCAAATTCCTCTTTAATACTTTGATTTACTGACTGTGTCAAAGAAATGAAAATTTGACAAAAAAAAAAAAAAAATAAAAAATAAATTCACAAGGTTGATTCTCAGCAATATCTTGTCCCCTTCATCAAGTCCACTTTGTTGTCATGGAGATCCGTGAAATGAAATAGAGCAGAAGTGACAAAACGACACACATTTGTCACTTAAGTAGAAGTACAGATACTTTTTTGTTAAAAAAAAAAAAAAAAAATACTCTGGTAAAAGTTGAAGTTCTGATTGAAAAAATCTGAAAAAAGTACAGCCTCTGAAAGGTACCCAAAGTAAAAAGTAGCTCTTTGGAGGACGCTGTTTTTGTGCAAAGCTAACTGAACCTCATCTCATAGTGATATAATGATAAAATAAAATTAAGGGTCCTGTCCTCTCATCCTCACATCTTCCTCCACATTAACCAACTGCGTGAATAACTGTACCTTCAGCTCACCAACACATTGTGTGACAAAGCTGCACAAAAAACAATTTGTGAGCCGTTTGAAATGTTGCAACTGAAATTACCCACCACTTAAAGTAGTGTTCTTTTCATGCTTGCTTCTATTTAGTAGTGCTGGCTAGAAGCTGAAATACCACGACCACAACTTAACTCCTGAGTACAGAGCAATAAATGATGCATAATTTACATGCTGTTGCCTTTTTCATCTCTATGTATTTAATTTCAGTCATATGTGATAAGGACCAATGACGAATACCCCAATAGGATTGTCTTTACAGTTTATTGTTCCTTCCACTGGAGGTTCAAATCAGTTTGATGTCAGGCAAGTGCGCAGTGACGCAAAATAATCAAATTCTCTCAAATGCAAGAAAACTCAAGTAACAAGCCTGTTATGAAAATCAAAGCAGGGATATTTATGTTAAAATGTAGGGAGTAAAAGTTCACATGTAAATTTCCACCCTGCTTTAGTCAAGTTGGAAATAACCAGTAACAACAGCAACTTACCTGCACTCCTACAGTTTCACTCCCTTTTCTACTATTTATGGGGTGGCTGTGGCTCGGTTGATAGAGCCTACTAATTGGAAGGTTGGTGGTTTGATTCCCGGCTGCTCCGGGCTACATGCCAAAGTATCCTTGGGCAAGATACTGAACCCCAAGTTGCTCTCCAATGCAAGCATTGGAGTGTGAATGTGTGTGAATGTTAGATAATAAGCACTTAGCTTAGTTACATATGGAAGTGCTTGTATGAATGGATGAATGCAAACATGATGTATAAGTGCTTTGAGTGCTCAATTAAAGTAGAAAAGGACTATATAAGAACTAGTCCATTTACTAGCCCGTTATTTTTCTGGCTTTATGAGAAATCATTAAGTTCAACCACACAGCACTAGCTGCACTCAAACTAAATCAAAAGGTTTGTTGCTTAATTGTCTGTGATTTCAGGAGAATCAACAGTCGCTTATGAATCACCGTCAATTTTCCTCTTTGCAGAGACATTATGCCTAGTGGGAAGTCAGAGAAACCTGAATAAAACTGTACTGAACTGAGGTTGTTCCAGTCAATCAATCAATCAACCAACGAACCAACCAAAATGGTATTAATCAGATTTAACATGTGAGCCTATAGATACAGGTTTTATATCCCAGCAGCTATTGAAATCAATCTTATGGCTCTGGTTCTGAACAACTAAAAAGAGCTCCTTATTCAATTCATTTTTTTCTTCCTCTAAGCAGACTTTTGGCTACTTTTTTTTTTGTCAGATTGCTTTGTTTAATTTCAAAGATGAATTTTAAAACAAATCTATCTGCTTGTCTACAAAATGCAAAAAAAACCCTTTTAGCAGGAAAAAGCAACAAAACCTCAAGGAGGGTGGAGCAAGTTAAAGATCAGTATTTTAGCTTCATCGATCACTCTAAACCATTATCAGAGCTGTAGATTTATTTTTTGTTCAGCGCCTGTGGGTATGTGCATGTAAAATGTGAATTGTGATCATATTCGCTTCTGTGCCTGTTAGCAAATGCAAGTGGTTGGAAGGGGTGCGTTCGAGCTGCTTATTTTTATCTGTATGCAGTCGCAATGTACTTAACACCCTCTGACTTTTTCATTTGTTCCACGTAAAAGAGTACACAAACCTCTGAGCCACACAGACACACATTCCCCTCCAGTTAGGCCAAAAGAAGAGATTGGCTTTGACATCTGCCTCAGTGTGTATTGTCCTGTTCTCATTTGTATGGGGCCTAATATCACCCTAACCTTTACGCCGCGCAGTGGTTCAATTGCATCAGCATAAAACTGCTTCAGTGAAAAGCCAATTATCTTCTCAATCGCACCGCAATTCTGCTTCGGCGCTGCCCACACCATTGCTGAACCTACAAAACAACCAACAATGCTGGCAAAGTGACAAAACTGGGGCAGGGCATGCAACAGTGACAGAAAGGAGGAAAATTCAGTTGCATTCCTAATCAAAAAGTCTAGCACATTGAGCAGACATTATTTAACACATTTTTAACGAGCGCTTATCTGCATTAATTTATGATCTGTGAGGGATAAGCTGACTGTCTTGCTTTAATTTTTCTTTTCCTCCCCAATGTATGCAAATAAGGTAGCAAAATGTGTAAAACGTGGAGGCAAATTAATCTAGTTTGCTTTAGGTGAGATAGGCAGAGGGAGAATATTTTGTGTTATGCAGAAAATCTATCGCTTTGCTGTCAAAGTTTACATCTGTCTGTGTAAATACAAGAGTCAGTCTGTCTGTAACACTATTAAATGCCTGGTTCTCCATGAAGGTCTTTATAGGAGCCTTAAATACAAAAACAGATTCTGTTTTAATCTTAAGACCAAACAAGCATTAAAGACAGGCACTGTGCAGGGTAATAAATGCACAATTAAGATCAGTGAAGGTAATTGTGCCTGCAGCATTTGAATGTGAAAATGCATCAACTGATTTTCTTAATTTCGTGAGCAATTTACATGTGCAAACTACAGCAAGATGATGTCACTCGGTTTGATTAAAGGTAAATTATGAATGCATGAGATGAGTATCTGAATGCCCCTTCAAACAAGATTGGTATCGTAGCTCATTGCTCTGCTGTCTGTAAACCCCACTCCCTTCCACTTTATTTTCAAGTACCAAAGGCTGCAGTGGGATACTCAGCTTCGCGTAAAACAAGCAAACGGCACACCGCTGATCTGCAACAAACACGCTTAACACATTTAATGTGGGTTTTTTTGTTTTTTGTTTGTTTGTTTAGATAAGTAACCAGCAATCAGCTGCACGGGCAGCAATGCCTGCTTTGAAATGGCTGGGAGAGAAAAGCTTGAATGGTTCAAGTTTTGTTCAAAAAGTCACGCTGACACTATGGCAACACAATAGAATTTCAGTGGGAATGGAGGAAACAAAGGGAGAGAAATGACCGTGTGTGTGCGTGCTTGTGTCTGTGTGCGCGTGCGTGTTCAAATGGGTAGAATACAACTCCAACCCTTTCTCCGTGTCTGTTAGTGGGAAACAGTTGAATGGCAGGAAGCAGGGATCCAATGTTATTACCTTCTGTAGCTCCACCCCTCTATCAATCCATCTTCACAAACACACACATGAGAACACAGATTTTCCCAACTTCAGCGAAGCATGGAACAATCCGTCTTTCAGTGCCTTTATTCCAGGGAAAAGCTTATAGATCTTAATTGCATTACCGGGAGGCGAAAAGGACCAGAGGGAGCGTCCAAACCCGGTGAAGGGGAACCAGAAATGGAATTCTGATTTAAGTGAAAGGAAAATAATCCCTCACTGGCATTCTAGAGATGTTCTCTGTCTCTCTCCTTCACTTTATGACTCTGATGCAACCACAACTGTCTTTTCTTCCCTCAGAAGCAACACATCTATAACAGGGTCCCTGTGCAAATTACTCTAAATTGTAATGGTTAGACATAAACAACAAATCTGATTAAATTGCTCCCACACTGACAAGTTTATGCTCTCTTGAAGTGGAAAATCTTTAACTCAATGAAGAAATGATGCGAAAAATGGGAGTGGAAGTGTATTTTTATTCAATTAATATGGCCCAAATGGTATGGAATTGAATCTTAATAATAAATCCAGTAATTTCTGTATGTGTTAGACTGATTGTGTCTGTTCTTCACCCATCTTGAAAACTGTTCGTCTGTTCCTGTGGAACCAAGTAAGTGCAGGACCAAGTCTGGGTGACAGCAGAGCCAAACTTAATTATCAGCAGGCTGATTTTATCTATTTGCCAAACTGTCAGTATTGGCATTTATAATGGCCGATAAATCAAGATTTTAAAAGTAAAGATGGGAGAAGCACCTTTCGACAATATTACGAATGTCAACTTTGCATAGTTTGTCCACAAAGGGGCACTCTGCAACTTCCCTGTTGGGAACACCAAAATCACAACAACCAGCTGATCCAAGCATAGTTGTAGAGTGTAAATGAGTTAATAATGACACATAACAAATGTTAGGGAAATCTGTTTGTTTCATGTATCCGAAAGGAAAAAGAAATAAAAAAATAATCAGTTGATATATTGAAATATCGTCTTTCTGAATCACCAAATATCGGTTTCGGTCTTAAAAGTCCTATATTGGTCAAGATCAGGAAGTTTGTTTCATGTAAACATTGTGTTTCCTAAAGGCTGACTGCTGTACTCCAACAACATTACAGAGGTTTTACAATAGAATCAGTGTCTTTGGATCATCCATGAATAAATAAAGTTGGGGTTATGTGTGCAGTATAACAATGTACCAGCAGCAAAACCAATGAAGTCTATAACTACCCAAGGCAAACTCACTGTAGAAAGATAGGGCCGACACAGCAGCAGCAGCAGCAACACAGTAGCTGTCATGCACAGGTACAAGTAAGACAATCTGTATAATCTGCCTGCCAATAACAAATCATGAATTTGTTCCTGAGTGCACCTGTTAAAACCTATAAATAGCAGTCCTATGCTGTACCACATTCCTATGCACTAAAAGAAGTCTATGTTGACAGACAAGTATGATTCATTTATTCATATTTTAAATTTGTGGCTATACTTTATTCCCAACTTCCATTTTTTATTTAAATTGTTGTGGATTTTTCCTGTCAAGTCACAACTTGACTTGTTTTTTTTAAAAGGACACTTTCACAAGCGAAACTCCTTTTAAAAAGCTGCATCCTTCACTGAAATGATGCCGGGGAGCTCAAAATTGGCCCCGTGTGTTCGAGCTGCCAATGTCATTTTTCATCTGTTTTTTTCTTTTTGTTTGTTTGTTTTGTTTTGTTTTTTTCCATTAATGTTACATATCAAGCTGTCAGCCTGCCAAAGCCGATTCTGCTTGCACGTCGAGGCAGCTTATCCAAATATGGCATCTAAACAGAATACTCGCTACAAAACACAGAAAAGGCTGCATGTGTGAAAACGTCCTTTGTGCGAGAGAGGGGCTGCAGACAAAACCAGGGAGAGAACAGCATATGCCATCAGAGGAACGGCTCCTTTTTAAAGAAGAAAAAAAAAAAAAAAAAGAGCATGAAAGGCAGATTGGGCCCTTGAAATATGCAAACCAATGAGGTGACTGTAACGAGTGGAGGGAGGACACGTTAAAAAAAAAAAAAATGCAGTGAAAGTAAAATAAATAAATGAATAAAATAGGATGTTGACGGTGAACTGTGAACTCCTTGCTTTTTTTTTCCTCCCAAAACACAACGTAGCCATTGTTCAAACTAAAGGCCTTTAAGTCAGTGTCTCGGCCCTCCTCACCCCTCTGAACCCACACGAGGGTGACAACTATAAGCTTGAACTCTTAGATTAATACTGCCCCCCCCCTTTCTGTCCCCAACATGGACCCTGGACTTTTATAAAGGCCTCCTCCCCATCATTTAGACTAGACATCCGCACATACACAACCCCCCCAACAACTCTTTGGCAGGCTAGCACAAACAAAGCGTGAGGAATGTCGCTTCAAATGCCGGGAAAGCCACGAAAGAACAGCAACTGCCGATGCCGAACAAAAGCAGGAGTTAGGGGTAGAATTCTGCTTTTCTAGACAACTCAGAAATTTCTACTTGGCAGGGGTACCTGAAGGCACATGTAACATAATTTTTATTTTACCATGCAAAATTTGTTTTTGCAGTGCAAAGGGAAGCTTAGGATGTGAGAGTTTGTCAGGGCCTAAATCTCTGCATAAGACAAGTTTGTGGAACAAAGGTAGGACTAGTTTTGATAAGCGTGGCAAAAAAGTTTTTTCATGAGAAGGTTAGAAGGCTCCTTGGTGAAGGAACTATCCAATTACCTACAGATCAGATGTGAACAGCCACAGTGCCATTTGCACAGCGGGAGGGGAAGATAATGAAACTCTTCATCCATGCAAAGGCTTTTCTTTCTGCCGATCTCAACCACTGAAAGGGACGGGACACTAATGTGAAAAGACGGTCGAGAGGATGGAATTGAAAAAGTAAGAAAAGATGAGTGCAAAGGACAGAAGTAGATCAGACATGAACATCAATTTAGATACTGCCGGTGGAAGCGCCCGAATGATATCAATTATTGAAAGCCTTCATGCAAGCAAAGTGGCCAGCCTACATCTTTTGATTTATTCCGGCTCACAGTGTAAAGAAAAAGAACTGGCAAGAGAGGTAGTTACCGACAGGCAGTTGGTAAAACTTTGTATAGTTGTGCGACAGGTATTAATGATAGTGTATTAATGATAGCTGGCTGTTCTTGGGGCAATAAGCACCTCTAATGGCAAACACAGAGATAAGCTCTGTTCTTATGCAGCACTGTGAGACAAATGGTCTCATTACTCCTGATTGAGAATAGGGAGAGCAGTTTATCCCGAGAAGCCAACAAGAACTATTGTGTTGGGGGCAAGGAAAGGAAAAAGAGCCACAGTAAGTAAACTAATTCAACCATTCATCCAAAGCAATATTTTGATACACTTCTTGCTTTAATCCTTTCCGAATTTATTGCGACTCTGTTCAAATATACATAATCTAGTCTGTATATTTAACTCGTGGAGGAATCCATCGGAAGATTGTTGGGCGTTTCAGTATAGCTGCTTGAATTGCTTGTTTTGCTTTGCAAATATATTTGTGCAATTAAATTGATCGAGGAGCAAACAGAGATGGCGAAATGTGAATGCACAAGGCAGCTGAAGAAGTATCCCCACCATACGGTACACAAACAAAATACACAGTACACAAAAGCTGAGAGACAAAAGGCAAACATTACCAACGTCTCTTCAAACACTCAAGAGATAAACAGTTTTTGCTGCGGACATAAAACGTTGATGTGGAAAACTGATTTAAACGCAAATATTAAAAGGGATCAAGGCGGGATCGCATATAGATTGTCTCAATTTAGACCAGTCAGATGTCACCGGTAAACATCAGATGCAATGCACGGTCCATGAATCCTGCTTTTAGTTGATATCCCGACCCCTAAAGCTGTAATCAGTATTGCAGGATGTAGACTTATTGTGTTAAACTGACATTTTGTCACATTGCAACAAAGAGAGGGATTGGTTCCATCTAGATTGGTTCCACCTCAAAGATGATAGCTTTAACATCTGTGAGCCAATTGAAGGGAGAGGTTAGTTCAATCTGCACTGCCCTCAAAATTAGTGAGTTAAACTCCTGTCAGCCAGGGTATATTATCCCTAAGAGTGACAGAAAGGGTTGCTGATGGTGGCAGTTGGCGACAGATAAAGAGAAAGGAAAACATTGAGTGTTTATGACTATGATTTGAATTACCGTCACAGCATGTAACAAATTTTTACCACAAGTAACAATTAAGCTGTTAAAACAAAATGTCAGCTGATTTTACCAATATTCACTGTTTTCGTTATCTATAGATGGCATTCACCGTGACAGTGGTCAATGTTTCACCGTTGTGTAGCATCAATTTTGTGGTCTTTACAGCCGCTCTATAACAGATTTATAAGACTCTATCCTTTCAGTTTATGACACTTTTCAGTTGTTTTTATAATGAAGATTTATTTGTTTCTATGGTTCAAATAGGGGAATAAAATTCTTCTGTATCCAGGCAGAATCTCATATCTGAGAATCCTACTGACTTACTAATTGTTGAATGTTTTTGATGTAGAACCATAAATATTGTATACTATACCGAGGCCCTATTCCAGGAAGCAGGTTTAGCTAAAAACTCTGGGTTTGTTAACCCTAAAATGAGGGAAACTGTTCCAGAAAGAGGGTAAACTTCAACTCTGAGTTAGTTACCGGGGTAACAGACTCTGTGAATGTAACCTGCTCGCTGGCAGGTTTTATCCAACAAAATGAGTTTCTCTCTGACTCCTCCCCTCCTGCTGCACCTGAAGCACCTGTCTGATTCATTTCCTCATTCATAAAGTTGCCGTCAAAGCGATCAGAGGAGCAAATTCATTTGCAGATGTTTATGTTTTTACAAGCAGTTAGACAGTAGTTCGTAATTTTTTTTTGTGCATAACACGAGCACCTTTAACAGTCGTACACTTGTCAATAGTCTATAAAGACGGAGACAGTGATTATGATATATAATCAGCGCAGCTGCAGTTGTCAGACTGTCAGTTCCTCTGAAACATTTACTGTAGTTACTGAAGCATCACTGTTACATCACACTGATCTGTATGAAGCTTTAGACACAGAACACACTGATCAATGATCAATGATTTGTGGTTTTGTAAAAGGTCACACTGATGGAAAAATGTCTGGATCTTGGAGATGATGTGAATATTTGAGTGAAGATGAGGCTGAAATTATTTTAAGACTTGAAAACTGAACTAAATGTTCTTAAAGTGACTTAAATGTTGTCAACATTTTGAAAGTTATGGTGTCTGAAATTCAGAGTATGAACTTTGACTCCAGACTGTGTCCTCCAAACGGATCAGTATTACGGATCCAGACTGGATAAGACCGAGATCTAGTTCAGGCTCCAGTCATTTCCCAGCTCATCCCGTTCAGATCCGTTCATAATGGTTTCATTTTTCCTGACACAATCTGCGTCCATTATATAAAATGGCTCATCCTCCCAAATCTTTACCGGAATATTGAAAATAATAAAAGCTGAGACATTTCTTATAACATGTTTGCCTTTATTGATTTATCTTTACACTCATTACAGACTTGGAAAGCTGCCCGGCATGTTTTCAGTTAAATGTGAAACTATGACTGAACTCTGACCTTTAACAGTAAACATCTCTGCTATGGCAGAGAGCCATCATCTATCAGTGAAGCTGACATTAGATCAGATTAGAAATACTTAAACTGGGGACATTAAAGTAGTTTCTCTAAATCTCATTACGCATTTTTATCCAATAACAGCCGAAATACTGAAACTTTTTTAAGAAACATAAAAAAAGTGAGCTTGCTATTCCATCACCAGATTACATTTCTACTGAATAATTATTCAATGAAAGGAACAGTCATAAACTGCTGCATAAACAGTTCTTTAATAAAAATAAAAAAAAACTGACCGGATCCTCTGGGTTAAAATGGAGGTTCTGCTCTTCATTTACTCGTTGTCCTGGTGAATCCTGTTATCGGCGCTCCATTGATGGTTTCTTTCCTTACTCGCGCATGCGCCAACTCAGGGTGAACATACTCAGAGTTGATTGAACAACCTCTGATCAGCTGTTCTGGAACAGGAAACTCAGAGGTGCCGATCTCAGAGTCGATCAACTCATCGAGTTTGTTTTTGAACTCAGAGTTTGTTGAGCATGCTTCCTGGAATAGGTCCCCACTGTGTGAACCATTAGTTCACTCTTTCAGCCATACTACAAAGAGCTCAAAGCACCTTCATCTTCAATGACTCTGAGATGTGAGCATTTCAGTATAAAGGTAAAAACATGGAAACTGGGGTTAATTCGGGTTACAGCTCTGCTCAGGATCTTAGAAAATGCCTTGTATTGCTCCTTGAATGCAAGTTATCCAATTACAGAATATTACTTTAACAGATGTTACTCAGATGTCTGGAATGGGTTCAGAAAAAACAGCCTGGCTATTCAATAAGACATACAAAGATTTGCTGAGGCAGTAGAATGCCACTTTACCATAAAGACACCAGTTCTGAGCACTTGCACTTGTAGCACCTCATTGTTTGTTTGGGAAGGATGCACTTTGCATTTCTGATGTCTCACACTTAATCCTATGAGGTGTGAATGCATTTGTCATAAGTTGCTTTGGGCAAAGCAGCCTGTCAAATGAATGTAAAGTAATGCGAGGCATCATCATCAGTTTTTAAAAGTGTTTATCAGTCGTGACTTTCAAAAACCTGGTGGAATTTTTAACAAACCTCTGAACAACCTGCACCTAATTTCTAAATTTAAAGCTTATTTGAGACTAATTTTAATTAGTCCTCTGGATAACTGACAGCTATTATCAACAGATATTGCCAGTTTGTGGCCTCCACCACCATGTAGGTTGTGCCGCTTGAACTTTGAAAGACCAAGAAAAGTGGGGGAAAAATAGATGTGGCATAAATCAGATGACTCTCAGCTTTGAGACATAAGTTTAATTTAACTTTCTGTTTAGTTCAGTTTTGGCAGCAAAAATCTACTTGGTTAGAGTCAAGGCAAGACCACATGTTACATTAAAATACCCCATTTTCAAACACTAACCACATATTAGAAAGCTCAATTTGCTGGACTACCAGGTTGAAGACTTTACCAAAAATTTTCCATGCACTTATTCACACCACTAATAGCGGCCTACTGCATAGTCTGAGTTGCTTCTGGAGTATGTACAGTAGAGTGCTTAATGGTAGTGATTAAAACTGATAACAGCCATTTAATTGATAACACTCTAAGAAGGTACATATGTCACAGTCTCTGGCAAAAGAAAGCAAGCTCAATCAAAAACTGTCTGCATCGTGCTATCCTTCTGAAAGGCCAATTCATATAAAGCCCATGTGAGCCTTTAATGAGTCAACCTCTCCAAAAAGCTCCAGAGCTGCTGTTAATTACACAAAGACCAATTCACCATGGATAATCATCCTCAGGCAAAAATACTGGGGAGCCCAGGTTAGAGGGAACAGTGCTGCAGAGCTTGGCATGGTCCAACACTCTGCTATTATGCAGAAGCAACAGGAAGTGTCTGGCACCACCCTGACAATGGGTACATCGACCTCTACCGCAGCCAACACGGTATCAGTGCTGTCGAAATGTAAACACCTTGAGGAGCTGGACGTATTTGAAGAGGAGAACACTTCTGTTTTCTCTTGAACCACAATCTAAATGAAACAAAAAGCTCAACAGATACACAGGGAGACCAAAGCACAGCATAACTTAAAAGTGTATAACAAACCGAGAGACTGGATGCTTATTTTCATTTGAGGACAAGAATCAATGGTTTTCACAGTTTAAAGACAACCCTGCTCTCTAACAAGCAGACTGCATGGCCTTTATAGACCTTGGATAGTCAGGCAAGTGCCAAACTGTCTCCAAACGTTACCCTCAATCTTTGATCAAGTCTTGGAAGTCATTCAATTCATAGTCATCAGCCATCACTATAAACCCTTCAAGGCTGACAGCTGGCCCTTTGATGTCAAAATATGCCCTTTGGCAAATATATGAGTATATGGGCAGCATGGCTAAAATATCAAAAAAAAAAAAAAAAAAAAAAGATGTACTTTCATCCTCGTCAAAAAAAGAAAAGTAAGGTGAGGATGATTTGTTCAAAGATCTTCGTTGATGCTCTGATGTGATATTCAGTTGATTGAGATTTGGCTTCAAAAGAATTTCTCCCCTTGGCAAACCAGTGTTTTTACTGTTTCATATGGGGATCCAACAGAATCATTTATAACCGATTCAATGCCGAACGTCAAACAAGATTCCCATCATCATTCTGCACTCTTCCTTATAACACTGAGGGGGGTGCGACTTGCTGATGACCCATAAATCCTGTTTTCATAGTATATACATGTGCAATAAATATCATAAATGACTGCCTGACACTCAATGAACAGGAAAAACAATTCTATTTACATGCGCCGTGCATTCACTCTCAGCATGTGAACATCCCACCTGTCAGAAGGAGCCCTGAACGCATCAGATTAATGGTAGGGTTTTCACCCTACCATTATTACAGGGTTTTCACAGTAGGTTTTTTTTTTTAATCCACTAAAACATGATTTCCAGAGGGCTATACTATGAAATGACTGTGATGAATACCTATGTGGCCAGTAAAAATCAGGCATCCAGCCAAGCAGCAGGGACAGAAGCAAGAAAAACTGATATTGTCTGTGTCTGAATTCCTTGAATTATAAGAGCAAGTTGCCCAACCAGACACGTCAGGGGGTGTGGTTGTTGTTCTCTCCAATAGCTTCATGTTTCTAATATGTCTTGATTAAAAATATGAGGTAAAAAGGTACAGATTCCAATCAGTAGCATTTATTCACATTATGCTGCTAGCAGTTATGAATTTTTTTTTACATTGTGTAAGTTTTAGGCTATTTCTGTAAGTTAAGGTAGAGCATTGTAAGGGTGCGTTCCCTGTGTTATTGTGGAATGTGGATAATTTTTTAATACTGTGAGTAACAGGCTCATTCTATAATTAGGGGTAAATTTCATGTTTATCAAATTTGACTAAATGCTCACTTCAAGCAATAATCAATTTTATATTTCTTTTCAATTAATATAAAAGTTACCAGGTTCCATCATTTATTTTACAGGAAATTTGCACACTATGTATCCACTATGTATACTAGAATTTGCTTTTTTTTTTGCTGTCTGATTTGGTAAATTATTTTGTCATTATTTACTCAAAATAATAATTTAAACATGATAAAAGTGTTTTTAAAACAATGTGACTCATTATTTACTTCGCACAACCAAGAAACTGAGGTCAATCCTTTGAGTGGAGGGAATTTTAAATGCAGTGTGGTAAGTTTCTTCTTCTCCTCTTCAAAAATTTTTTAATATTATTGTCTGCACATAGAGAGGCTCATGTGTCACCAACATATGTACTTGCTTTAGATTATTTTTACAAAATTATAGATAAAGTCTATTTAAACATGAGTTAACTACAGTCATGAGATGGCATGTTAGCACCTAGTAGTAACAAGGGTCTAAAATGAAAGAAATGTCAACCGTGTCACCTGTTAGCCATGTTACTTTGTCATCAGTGTTATATGTGATTTTTGTGTCATAAATCTTTTAAATGTTGGATGCAAAGCGCAATAAAAATTTTGAGGTGCCTTTCTAGAACGGGAAGCCTGTAATGTGGATGTTGAAAAAAACAAAAAAACAAAAACCAAAATCATCCTCAACAATATCAGTTCAGTTAGACAGAAAACCTTAAAACCCCTCTGATGAACTGACTCAAGAACTTTCAAACATGCTTTTTCTGCTGTATCTCATTCATGTCTTCTATGACAACTTTTGTCTGTAACACAGTCGTGAAAATAATAAATTGCGCATTAAACAATATTAAATATTTCTAAAATCATTAGAGGTTAAACTGGGCAAATAATGAATTTTGCATAGTTCTAAGATATGTTGTGGAAATAACTTAATTATCAAACAAAAAAAAAGAGCACAGATTTTATTTCACTTTCTGGTTGATATGAAATGTACTGCTAACTGTAGAATCACTCACCATTAGTGTTTGCGAATAATGTTTGCGAGTGCCAAAGCTACTACAGTGGTTGCAAACTCGTGTCTAATATTAACTGTCTACCAACTATGATGCAGTTATCTTTTTCTGCAAGTATTACTGCATATTATACTTATATACCCACAGCTGGCTAATAGCCACATCTTGACCATGGGAAGCAACCTCGCCACAAAGAATTCAGAAACTTAGCCATCCAGTATTTAACAATCCAAGAGCACATCTCAGATTTTCCTCAATTACTTAAAACTAGCAAGTTTGGAGAAACACATTGATAAAGCATGCATACTATAGATCGATCTCTTTGTACATAAGAGTCAATCACATAGCGTGAAAACAATGGAGCTCAATATTCTGGCTGTACTGTCAGATCAGCAGAAGTCTTGGCTTACCAAACATTACAGGGGGGGAGAGATACGGTCTCCCGTGCTTTATTCTGCCTAGCAGCCCCTTAAGGAGATCAAAGGCTCTCATGTTATAAAACTTATGCAAACAAAGCTCTTCTTTTTTTTTTTTTTAATTTAAATACGCTAATCACGTCTTGCTGCTGCTTAGCTAAAACCATCCCCTTTAACTGCTTAATATCCCCATCCCATTACAGCATACAGTATTTCCTTTATTGGCGGCAGGCAGCTTACAGAGCTCAGCTCTATCGATCCGTCTTAGTGATGGTTAGACATGCCTGTGCTGAGAGGAGGCAAAGGGGAAGAGCAGCAGGGCATTCACTCAGACTAAGATGTGGCATTCCTTCTCGGTCCATCAGTGATAGCAGAGAAATCTCATTTCACGACTCACTGACATGTTTGCAAAGCCACATCAGTGAAGGCACAACCTGTACAGAGCTCTAAGGAGGCTCTAGCGCCAAGTTCAACCCGTCTGTGTCCAGGACACATCGACGCGAGAGGTGAGAGAGTTAACAAAATGAAAATCTAACAGCTGAGGTGAGTGCGATGCCTCGAGGACAAACATTGACAACATCTGCTTCTTTGGTTGCTAATGGCTTATTGATTGAAGAGGCAAACACCAGCTTTCCTGTCTATGAAAACTGTCCCCATCACAATCAAATCAAACCAGCAGAGAAGATTTCTTTTTTCCTTTCTGCTCAGGCCTGCCAGGCAGGTACCAATAATGACTGGGTTAAAATGAAATTTCCTCTGGATCCTCAGCTGTTGCCGTCCTGACCAAATACATTGCTGACCACAGACTTTTATGCTTCAGCAGCTGTGTGCAATGGGTCCCTCAAATCCTGTGCCTATACTAATACAATACATACAATACACAGTGTGATTGCAACTGGCAGACTGAACATTAACAGGTCATTTGGCGCGTGCATGGAATTTTTATATTTAGGTTTTAAACAATTTATGGCTCCCTAGCCATGCCTATACTAATACAATATGTAAATCACTCAATAATGTTTGCTTTCAAATATTTTAATATGTCTTTCATTTAAAGTCAAACCACCTCCCTGAGTTCTCCCTAGAATTATGTTGCCGTGCCCTACAAAGCAACCGACATTAAAGAATTAGGCTATTGTTTCAGCTTTCTTTCAAAAGTAATGCTGGTCTCACTTGGTTGAAACCTTGAGTGAACTCATTATCATTTAAATCCATGGTATAATGAGCACACAGTATGTGCCTTAACCTGTTCAGACACTAGAACACTCCAGCAGTACTCTGTGGTAATACCCTTCCTCTGTGGTGATTTAATAGCTGCCGTTACGTGTTCCTCGGCAGTTCTGTGCGTTTTGTTCGCACATGGACTGAGATTAATGTGAGCACAGCAGTGGAGAATCAGTGCTTGGGCCATGGCATTAAACTAGATGGCCCAGGTATTCATGAATGCACTGGTTGAAGCCTGTCTGAGAGCCAATTTATTTATGTCACACATCTTTGCCATGAGTTTGGAAAGGGCAAATCTGCAGCTACTTCACATCAAAGTGATATAATAAAACTTGGAATTTGAATTTTAAGCCCCCAAGCAGAAACAAACACTCATTTGCACACAGATTTTTGTGTGCATGAAGAATGCTGCGCAAAAACTTCAATATACTCAAGACTATGGAAGCCTGCAGGGTAACAGTAGTATCCTATGCCTATAATTCTACCACAACATATTGCACATGCGCTAGTATCACACAGACATGCATGCATGTATGCATGCACACGCCCAGCTGGTGTCCAAGTAATTTTGGCCTGTTACAATGGGAATCCTGAAGGCTTCAATTTTCACAGTGACTAAAGCCAGGAACCAGACTCAGGAGTCCAATCTGTGTGTGAGCCGATTTGCACAGAGAGAGGTTATTAGAGAGCATGCATTTTGTTTGGGTGTGTATGTGTGTGTGCACTAACGTCAGTTCTTGCCAGTACTGGGGCAGGGGATGGATAGCAGCCCACCGTAACAGCTTCTCCTCCCTCTGTACTATATATGTATTTGTCTGGGGATATGTATTAACCTCCAACCTTCTCCTTTTCCTTCCCCATGCTGTGCCATCTCTATTTTTTACCACTGAATATGCAGCATTTTCTTGTCTGATGACTATCTCCATCAAGGCTACAAAGATCACTGCTGATCTCAAAGGCAACTTCAAACTTCTTTTCTATACAGTACCATTCGTATGAATGGGAGAGTGTGTCCAAACTTTTTACTGGTACTGTATATAAACTACAATCAAATGCAGATCAAAGATATTTTATATTCTTTTAATGTACATTGGAGTCTGCAACATTTCATTAATTACTAAACTAGCAGAAACTTGCAAAAGTACTTGGATTTCATTTGAATAACATCTCAGTGAGATGGTTTCCTAAATATTACACTTCACCTGGATCAAGAAAAAACACCTGAGACCATTTTAGAAAACTCGCTCTCAAACAGCCTGCGCCACACAGCAAAAGGAGTAAATAAAGCTTTAAAGGATTCTTTTAAACGATGTCCAAAGGTGCCTCTCGCTGCTTCTGCTCAGGGCACCGAGGGAATCAACAGGCAATTTCTGATCAGTCAGAATGGAGGCGCATCACCCCTTTTATAGTTGTGCACAATCACTAGACTTCAAAGTCTAGGGCACTTGAGAAATTATTCCACAATACACTTGCTGTCTTCACAGAACAAGAAGTTCAGCAAAAACTTAACTTTGCAGCCTATTTTTACACCACAAACACATCCTCTTTTCAGATAATATTTCAGTGAATTTCATAAGTAATACTCCTTCAAAACCCTACATTCTGCAGCTTTTCTTTTACACTAGATATTTAAAATAAAGGGTTAGCATCTTTGGGATCTTTGTAGCCAAGGACTAATCTGTCCATCGCTGTGCCTTGTATAAAAAAAAAAAAAAAAAAAGATTCCCAGCGTTCCTTAAAATCCCTTATTTTCTTCCCATCTTTGTCTACAGTGAACAGTAATCTCCCTACATCTCTGATGGGATGATCTCAAGGTAGAAGTCCAATTATTTCTGAGGTGAGGAGATTACATATGTAATGCAAATCCCCCTTCCATTCCTGTGACAAAAGTACATTATCGGATAATTCCTCTATTATTTCCCTTAATGCAGCATTTAGATGGTTCTTGAGCCTGACGGCGCTCTGGATGCGACTGCAGGTCTTGGGCTGAAGAGGATTTTTTTTAAGGGAGATGACAATGACTGATTTCTGAGATTCTGGACAGCTTGCATATCACACATGCCAAAACCACAGAACAACACACACACACACACACACACACACAGGAAGAACACTTGTCAAGGCTGCGCAGACAAAGAAGGTGTTCTGACACATGCCCGTAGCTCGTAGCAACCCAGAACAAGGTCAGAACTGCTGTGTGATATATTGGTGCTCTCTCTCTCTCTCTTTTTTTTTGCATAACTGTTTGGATGCTTAAGCGTGTGTGCGTAGGCAGCTGTTACTAGGCCACTAGGTCCCTCAGGACTTGTTGGAGTCATAGCCATCATCGTTCCTCTTTTAATGAAAACACAACCTGGAATAAATTCCGACAGAGGAGCTTACACTAGCTTTATTTCGACCGTGTGGCTACGCTGGGGCCGTTTCGAGCTTCGTCACCAGCCTGGTTTCTGCTACCGGCCCTAAAAGAGCTGGTCAGCATTTAGCCACACAATATTTCTAATGTAATAATGAAATTTTTTTTTTTTTTTTTTTTAAATGTCTCTAACATAAAGAGTACAGTCAAAAGACAGCCAGCAAAAGAGACAGTGAGAGAAGCCTTTGAACTCTGCATGCTCAGGAGGCGAACGGCGGGACAGTGAACTGCCACGACCTTGCCTTGGCATTGTGGTGCCTGTCTGTAGCCATCAGTGTCAGTGTATATGGTGTGTGTCTACCTACAGTCATCACAAAGTCCTTCTCACCTACTTTTTATTTTTTTTTTTGCAGAAAGATCCCCAGCGGCAGTGGCAGTTCCTTCACCACACAGTGAACTAGCACCCCACACATCCACACTGGTGTGTGAGTGTGAACAAACAGCTGTCAAACAAGAGTTTAGCACTGCAGCACTGGAAGTGTCCACATTTGTTGAAGAAGACGTCCTCATTGTGGCATTTTAATCACAGAAATGTCTAAAACCACCCTGGAAAAATATGCTGTGCTTTTCATTTTTCTGCTCTAGGGTTTTGCTCATATTTTTTCCAAACTTTGGTGCAGGCTGTTCTATCCTCTATTCAAAATGTTACGCAAAGCATTTTTCTTTCTACCCCTTTGTTAGCTTGATTGTGGCTATTTAGCCATATAAACGGCTCAGCTTCCCGTCCCTCTCGCCTTATTTAGTGTTTATGTGGCATCGTTTCAACTATCAAGCTTAAAAAAAAAAATAGCAGTTGGTAATACAAATCTCTGTTACAGGTTGAAATGAACAAATGAACGAAGACGACATTATCTTGCAGGGAAACGAATGAGCCTGATAAATGAGAAGTGACAGCAATATATGCCCTGTGTTTATGGATGTCTCACAGGAGACGGGAGGAGAAGGGGGAGGAGCTGGATGTGGGGGAAGGAGAAGAGACGAGATAGAGATGCAATACAAAAAAGGGAGGGGCTCATGGGAGGGGGAAAGGGAAGAGAGAGCGGTGGGATATTGCAGGTATCCTTGCAAAAGCAATTTGTATTGTATCAAGATCAGTAGGTGATAACGTCTCCTCATTTCCGTTCTGCCAGATTTGTACTGTACACCGCGACGTCTCAGTTCCTTCATTACAACAGTGGCAAAAAAAAATAAATAAATAAAAAGATGAGTGGAGGGGCAAACAAGGAGATGGCTCTCCACTCATCTTTGATGCCTATGGCAAGATTACAGCTAATAGCAGTAATATCAAGTGTGGAAAAGGGCAAAGACACATACTAACACACACGCACACACATATTAACACATAGCAACAAAAAGTAAATGATGTAAATGTACCAGCATTCATCAAGAAAAGGGGCCATTTGTATAAATGTAAGGTTCAATGCATACCAACATGAAAAATAAAGGTTGGATGAAACAAAAGCAATCTTTAGAAACTACTGAAGCTACTACAGCAGCTTCTACTATACTGATAGATTAATCAAAGAAAAATGATGAAGCTAACGTGTAATTTGTAATACGCGCCAATGCTGCAACACTGAGTATGACTCAGAATCTGAGTTACTGTTATAACAACACCACGCTGCCACAACACATTAGCCACCATAGCTGCATAGGTCAGGTCAGCCGGCTGACCTTCATCCTCTTTGCATCCATTCATTTGACTACCACCAGCAGGAGGATTCATGAAGCGGTGACTTTGGTAAGTTAAACTGGTGAGACAATCCATTTGGACTGCGTGCATGTTTGAACTAATTCATCAGCGTATAGCACCAGTGCACCGATAGCCTAAGGAGCACAAAAGGAAGCAAGACGATATACTGCTGCATGTTATCCATGTATTGTCTCATCCACAGTAGTAACACAGATTCTAATGACACAAATAAAAATACAACATACATTTAAAAAAAAAAAAAAATCCATCCACGTGTAGTATTCTTTCAAGATATTATAATCAAGCTGACCATCATATATAGCCACACAGCTACACCAACAAGTAAAATGTTCAAATTTATACAGAAAGGCAATAATCTTAAAATATATATATATATATATATATATATATATAAATAGATGAAGATGAACTCAAACAATACACACAGTCCGTGCATATGCAAGTGAGAATGTTCTCAGTGCTTTGCCTCTGCCTAAGGGCACTTGACTCCAGTGGAAATGAGACTGCATAAACACATTCCTCATTACAACACGGGGTCGCCTGGCAAAACTAGTGCACTGGAATGCAAGGGACCGCACTCAAGGCACAGCACAAGTCTTTTCCATATGCTAATTCAACATCATTAAATATCATCAATAATGCATTTACCTAGAGTTGGCATTACAATGACTTTCATAACTGCTGTGTACAGTAGAAGCAGAATAATGCACATACATGATGAGTTGCAGTGGCCTTTTATTTTTATGGGCACAAAGTGACATGGGGTAGAAATTAGCCAGAAAAAAGATTTTGGCAATGTCAGGAAGTTGTTTTGTTTAAAAAAAAAAAAAAAAGGTCAGATTTTTGCAAATAATTCCCATGTATGAGGATCCAAACCTGTAAGTCTTTACTGTGATGATAAGAGGAAAATTGCTCGTGTTTATCCAGGTATGACAATCACAGTTTACATAAAATCGTTCACACTGTGGAGTATTTGACAAATTTAGTTGCGGTTCCTGAAATCCATCCTTTATGCGTATGTATACCTGTACTCACAAACCTTCCAAAGAAAATGAGTTTAACAGTAATGCAGCGGAGGGCAACAAATCCCATCTTTGATCCCAAACATGCTTCATGTGCATCTATAAATAGAATGGGAAGATAATTTATTAGCAAGCTGAAAATTATTCTTGATATTTACTTCGTAGCAACATCCACTGTACTGGGTCTGGTTTTAGTTGGATGTGATCACTAAAAGACTCATAACTATGCTGTCTGGCTTCTCATGCTGAGAACATTTTTATTTACAGAAAATAAAGTCACTGATAGAAGGAAGCCTCCTGAAGACTGATTCCAAATAGACAAATCAATAGTGAGGAGATTTTTCTTGTTCTACAGGCTTGTCCCACAGAGGCACAGCCACAGAGCTCAGCCCCATATGTAACTGTCTGTCAGTGCCACATGCCTCCATATCATGAGTCCATGCTGTGGCTGGGATGCAGTAATTCTGTTTTTATTAAAAAGGCAAATAAAAGGAAACCACGTGAAACAGGTTTGAGCCTTTCTGACAGCAAAGCGTTTCAAAGCAGCTTTTTCATGTATATATGTGAAACAGAGAGCCCATATAGTACACATTGCAAACAATACTTGGTTCTTTTAACAAAGGGTCATTTTCAAACATGCTAAATTCCATACGTGGAATATTTTATCCAATTTATTCCTTCAAGATCTTGCAGCTATCCCCCCCCCCCCCGCCTTTTCTCATCACTAAAAATAAGACAGTTTAATCACTCTGCCAAGTACAAAGTTGAAGGGTACAAGAGCAGCTGAAGTCTCTCTTTTTTAGCCAAATTGAGAAGAACACTTCTTTCTTTGTTCTCTGAATTTGCTTAGCTACTTTGATCTTTTTAAAAAGGAATCACACCACCACCTACACCCATCCTCAAAGTGTGCAAGTGAGAGTGAGATTAAAGCCACCATGTGGGACAGTGGGGTCTAGGTGACTGTTCGGATACAAGTGCAGGTACTGATGATTCTACTTTTTGGAGGACTCGTACAGATCTCTCATTAATAGTTGCGGAACAATTAGAATGATGCCCGTGGGTGTGCCGACTTATTTTGGAAGCAGGAAACAGTGTGGTGGATGAAGAATAGCGTAAGCACATCCTGAAAGAAGAGACGGCCTTGCTAAGGTTATCGTTGTTTCAGTGCAGGGTGGGGGTGGGGGGGTTAATTAGTAGCTGTGCAGGCAACAACCACCTGGGATCAAATAATGTCCCCTTTCCCTCGAGTGAAGAAGTTTAACAGCATTTTGTGACTCTGTGCTCTCTGGCACAAGCTGTGCTGTGGTCAACAGCAATTATCCAGCAAGTCTTTTAGGGTGGGATTTTACCAAAGTGTCATGACACTGCACAGAGATATGACTGACAAATTATTTACAATTTTAAATGAGAGAATCAAAATCAGGCTAATTTAAAAGTATGAATACAGTAAGAAAATAGCCAAAATTGAGCACAATCTAATAGATGACATATTTTTTCTCCATTTAGAAAGGTTAATCGCATTCTTCAACAAGCATGTCATATTTTAAACATTTCTATGCGTGGCACAGTGGCAGATTACTTTGCTGATGTGGCCTCCGTTAGCAGTGCTAGCACAAGCAGCCTTATTTCCTTGTGGGATAATGTCCACACGCCTGTGCAGAACATGAATAACACAGACAGTGTAAAAGATGGATGTAGCTTCCGGGTCTGAAAAGTAAAGCCATTGCAGCACAGCCTTTAAATCTGCATTCTTTTTAAAGGCTAGAAGGCAGCGATTTGTGTAGCTGCAAAAAGATTCCTGTTTCTATAGAAGTCAGTGGGAAAACAGCCCTCAGCTCCTTCTCGCCCTCTCACTTTACCTCAGTAAACCCTTTCCTGATGACTTTATGGGCTCATTCGCTAGTTTCAATTCATATTTAATGGGAAATTAAGTAAATTAGTGGTAATTAGTCTGAAAGGAGGGTTATCCAGTGCTTGCAATTTAAATGTTGGTCATGAGTGAACATGCTGTATCCTCTGTTTCCCAGATGAATCCACCCTTTGTTTGTTATATGTGGTTTCTAAACTTTATTAACCAACGGGTCATATCATGGTGATATAATTTTTTGCACTGTCTATGGTGATTATTCATTATCCTGACACAGTTGAATACAACTGAATGGCACACACACACACACACACACACACACACACCGAATAAACTCACAGCAAAGTCGGAATCAAGATTCGCAAGTTACTCTCTCAGCGTCGAGTTGAAACGACCGGCTTTGTGCCACCACCTGGACAACTACTCGTGTCACCGCGAGTTCATGTAGCTCTGTGAGGGGGATTTGAGAGTCAGATCACGTAGCGTGATTCTGCCACATAGGATCCTGATTATTACAGTTTTCTTTAAGGAGACGTGAAGGTGAAGTCAGCTTTCAATGATTTGCACTACACAATCAGGTTGCTGCAGGTTTTAAAAACTCCTTTAAAACAAAGATGCTGTGCAAAGGGGCAATCAGTCATATAAAAAACGCCCCCGGACACAGACAAGTGTATGAGTGATAAGGACACGTGTTGTCATACAAAAAGTGTACATAAAAAGCCCCGCACACAGACATGGGTTTATAAAAGAGGACCTCAGTATGTGGAAGATGTAAATGTGATTGTTTGAAAGTTCATCCTGTGCTGTAGAGCGTGTGTGGCTTCAGCAGAGTAAGGGAGGTCTTTGTGTTTCATTTGCTGCCATTCAGCTTTTCATCCTCTGCAAACTGGTATTGGGGTCATTGCCTTCATAAGCCTCTGTTCCCAGATAAAAAGGGAGGGAAAAAAAAAATAGGAGGAGGTAGCAAAAGGAAGAGGAGTGGAGACGGAGAGTGACTGAAAGTAACTAGAGAGTAAGAAAGACATTCATGAAAAAAAAGGGAGAGCGAAAGAAAGGAACCCTCGATTGTCCTGCATGCCAAAATCATTGTGGTCTGCCCATAGACCAGCAGGACAGCCCACCACTTCAGCTGCTCTTGCGCTGTTTACAAATCCGTAAGGCCTGGGAAAAGCCATCAACTTGGAAGAATGTCTTGTAGAAGCACATGAAAGCCTGTTCCTAAGAAAGTCTTCTTAAGAAATAACACATGACAGGATCATGTGGCACTTTCAGTGCAGACGAAACAAACATTGGAGCAAGAAGGAGGAAGCAGTCAGCACATCCACAGTGATGAAAATGTAGGAAAGCTGGGGGAGAAAAAAAAAAGAAAAAAAAAAAAGAGTAACAATGTATGAAAGTCATGAGTCAGCACTCTTGCTAGAAAGGGGGATCAGGTGGAGGTGTGTGCGTGGATGGAAGAAGAAATGATAATTTCATCGACTGCCATTCAAGCAGAAAAGGCCGTGACAGTCAGAGCTCTGCATTGTTGAGATGTAAGCAGTAAATTACAGATGCACCACATTTACATGAGCAGAGATAGGATGGGGTTTCTGCTGTCAAAGGTCACTTGCACATACAGCACACCACCAAAGGAAAGGAAAAAAAAAAACCTGATGGGTAATCCTGCACATTAAACTTTCAGGGACTGCATTACTGCTATACAACTACAACTTTGTTATTTATCCATCCATCCATCCATTTTCTTCCGCTTATCCGGGGCCGGGTCGCGGGGGCAGAAGCCTAAGCAGAGAAGCCCAAGCTTCCCTCTCCCCAGCCATCTCCTCCAGCTCATCCGGAGGGACCCCAAGGCGTTCCCAGGCCAGCCGAGATACATAATCTCTCCAGCGTGTCCTGGGTCTACCACGGGGCCTCTTCCCGGTGGGACATGCCCGGAACACCTCACCCAGGAGGCGGCCAGGAGGCAACCTAATCAGATGCCCGAGCCACCTCAACTGGCTCCTTTCGATGTGGAGGAGCAGCGGCTCTACTCTGAGTCCCTCCCGGATGGCCGCACTCCTCACCTTATCTCTAAGGGAGAGGCCAGCCACCCTTCGAAGGAAACTCATTTCTGCCGCTTGTATTCGCGATCTTATTCTTTCGGTCACTACCCAAAGCTCGTGACCATAGGTGAGGGTAGGAACGTAGATCGACCGGTAAATCGAGAGCTTCGCTTTTACGCTAAGCTCCCTCTTCACCACGACGGACCGGTGCAGCGTCCGCATCACTGCAGAAGCAGCCCCGATCCGCCTGTCGATCTCCCGTTCCCTTCGCCCATCACTCGTGAACAAGACCCCGAGATACTTAAACTCCTCCACTTGAGGCAAGAACTCGTTCCTGAGCCGGAGATGGCACTCCACCCTTTTCCGGCTGAGGACCATGGCCTCAGACTTAGAGGTGCTGATTCTCATGCCAGCCGCTTCACACTCGGCTGCGAACCGTTCCACTGCGAGCTGGAGGCCCCCCCCTGATGAAGCCAACAGAACCGCATCATCTGCAAAAAGCAGAGATGAGACTCTGAGGCCACCAAGGAAGAAGCCTTCCGCCACCTGGCTACGCCTAGAAATTCTGTCCATAAAAATTATGAACAGAATCGGTGACAAAGGGCAGCCCTGACGGAGTCCAACACCCACAGGAAACAAATCCGACTTATTACCGGCTATACGGACCAAGCTCTCACTGTGGTTGTACAGGGACTGAATGGCCCGCAACAATGGGCCAGACACCCCATACTCCCGCAGAACCTCCCAAAGAACACCCCGAGGAACACGGTCGAATGCCTTCTCCAAGTCCACAAAGCACATGTAGACTGGTTGGGCAAACTCCCACGCACACTCGAATATCCTTGAGAGGATAAAGAGCTGGTCCAGCGTTCCACGACCAGGACGAAAACCGCATTGTTCCTCCTGAATCCGAGGTTCGACTAACGGACGCACCCTCCTTTCCAGCACCCTGGCATAGACCTTACCGGGGAGGCTGAGGAGTGTGATCCCCCGAAAGTTGGAGCACACCCTCCGGTCTCCCTTCTTAAAGATGGGGACCACCACCCCGGTCTGCCAATCCAATGGCACTGCCCCAGATCTCCACGCGATGTTGCAGAGGCGTGTCAACCAAGACAGCCCTACAACATCCAGAGCCTTCAGGAACTCAGGGCGAATCTCGTCCACCCCAGGGGCTCTGCCACCAAGGAGTTGTTTAACTACCTCAGTGACCTCACCCCCAGTGATGGTCAAGTCATCCCCCTCATCCCCAGACTCTGCTTCCACTACAGAAGGCGTGTCAGTGGGATTCAGAAGGTCCTCGAAGTATTCCTTCCACCGTCCGACTATAGCCTCAGTTGAAGTCAGCAGCACCCCCCCCGCACTATAAACAGTGTGAGTGAAGCACTGCTTTCCCCTCCTGAGTCGCCTGACGGTTTGCCAGAATCGCTTCGATGCCGTCCGAAAGTCTTTTTCCATAGCCTCACCAAACTCCTCCCACACCCGAGTTTTTGCTTTGGCCACTACCCGAGCTGCATTCCGCTTGGCCTGTCGATACCTGTCAGCTGCCTCCGGAGTCCCACAGGCTAACCAAGCCCGATAGGACTCTTTCTTCAGCTTGATGGCTCCCTTCACCTCCGGTGACCACCATCTGGTTCGGGGGTTACCACCACGACAGGCACCAACCACCTTGCAGCCACAGCTCTGAGCAGCAGCCTCAACAATGGAGGTGCGGAACATGGTCCATTCGGACTCAATGTCCTCAGCCTCCCTCGGAATGCTGTCGAAGTTCTGCCGGAGGTGGGAGTTGAAGATCTCCCGGACTGGGGCTTCTGCCAGGCGTTCCCAGCGCACCCTCACAATACGTTTAGGTGTGCCAGGTCTGTCCAGCATCTTCCCCCGCCACCTGATCCAACTCACCACCAGGTGGTGATCAGTTGACAGCTCAGCTCCTCTCTTCACCCGAGTGTCCAGAACATACGGCCGCAGATCTGATGATACGATTACAAAATCGATCATCGACCTGCGACCTAGGGTGTCCTGGTGCCATGTGCACTTATGGACATCCTTGTGTTCGAACACGGTGTTTGTTATGGACAAACTGTGGTTTGCACAGAAGTCCAATAACAAAACACCATTCGGGTTCAGATCGGGCAGGCCGTTCCTCCCAATCACGCCCCTCCAGGTCTCACTGTCATTGCCCACGTGAGCGTTGAAGTCTCCCAGCAAGACTATGGAGTCACCAGATGGAGCACTCTCCAGCACCCCACCCAGCAACTCCAAAAAGGGTGGGTACCCTGAACTGTCATTCGGCGCATAAGCGCAAACAACAGTCAGGACCCGTTCCCCAGCCCGAAGGCGCAGGGAAACTACCCTCTCGTCCACCGGTGAAAACTCCGACGTACAGGCAGCAAGCCGGGGGGATACAAGAATACCCACCCCAGCTCGCCGCCTCTCACCGAGGGCAACTCCAGACTGGAACAGAGTCCAGCCCTTCTCCAGGAGACTGGTTCCAGAGCCCAGGCCATGCGTTGAGGTGAGCCCAACTATGTCTAGCTGGTATCTCTCAACCTCACGCACTAGCTCAGGCTCCTTCCCCACCAGAGAGGTGACATTCCATGTCCCAACAGCCAGTTTCGATAGCCGGGGATCGGTCCGCCAGGGCCTCCGCCCTCGGCCACCGCCCGACACACATTGCACCCGACCCCTACGACACCTCCTGCGGGTGGTGGGCCTGCAGGAGGGCGGGCCCATGTAACCTCTTCGGGCTGCGCCCGGCCAAGCACCACGGGCTAATGCCTGGCCACCAGACGCTCTCCCTCGAGCTCCCTCCCCAGTTACTTTGTTATTTATTTATGTATTTATTTATTTACTTTAATAACATAGTTCATTTGAGAGCTGGCACTACGAAGGGTAAGTAACAGGGTCGAGAATCCTTCCAGTCTCTTGAGTCAATCTGCAGTGTCGTGATGAGATTCAGAACCATTTAGAACCAGTTCATTCAATAAAACAAAATTGGGAGAGCAAATGTTTTGGCTCTTATTCCAGTCAACTGAGCTGCAAATGATTCATAATTAATCACCCTCATCAGAACCTAACAGAAGAAATAGTTTTTTGCTTTGTTTTTTTAATTCAGGTTGAATATTTGAACACATTTCAAAAATTTTACTTGCATACAAACAGCAAATCACTGACCAACACAGTTATTAATCTCTATTTATTTAGTAAAAATATGTTATTAGAGAGCATGAGGGGGAATCGATGTTTTGCACTCACCTTCTAGTAAGTATCTGCACTGACTGCGCCCTGTCAAGGCTAAATAATGAGCTTCAGATATGATGGTAAACTTATTATACATACTACCTGTGCACAGATAGTATGTATAATAAGTAAGATTTCTTCAATTTTCTACACTTCCTCTTTATGCTTATTAATGGCTGCATCCAGGTGGAGTATTTCATAAAAAGCATAGTGAAGGAAGCACAAGATAATGTGGAAACAAGGCCAGGAAACATGTAAATGTCCCACAAATTGATACTCATACATGAGAACACTGGGAGAGAACATGCAAAATTTAAACACCTCGGCAGCTCAACAGCTCAGTAGTGAGGATCCAGCATCTCTCTCCATGTGGCAACACTGAGCCACCCATGATAATGCCGGTTATGATAATCAGGGGTGGGATTAGGGACCGGGTGTTAGGTGATGAATAAGTAATTAATCCATCCTTATTACTTGGATATTGATTATGAGGAGAGAATACAAATAAAAATTCATTGGTGCAAGTTATTCTAAGAGGAAAGTTTTTTATAAGTCAGACTAATATTACAAAAAAAGTTACTTTTGAAACAACGTGCCTTAACGGCCACCATTGGTTTTGAGACATTGACGCCCCCAGATGTACAGCAGTACACGAGGAAAGACAGGCAGCTCAATTTTTCCCTCAAATTAACAAATAAATTTAAGCGCACAACTAACACCTCTATTTCATGGCCACACACCAGGAGAAATATATGCTCATATTTTAACACAGTCGCTCTGCAAATAAATGAAGCCACGCATGGATGAGTGCAGACTGACACCCTGAATATCATCACATTAGATAGCAGGAACTAAGTGACAACTCATGTATAAGTATATGGACGCTGCTGGGTGTGTGCGTTAATAGAGACCGAAAGGCCAGTTTAGGTGCATCGTTCATCATTATTATAGCGACGTCTCGTCAGGCACCATCTTAGAGTGACAGCTCTCTTTAACGGGTTTCTAAAGAGCTGTTCTCCCAAGGTGGTAATGTTCAGGCACCCAATAACAGAGGCTATTAAGGGGCCAGAAGCACTCTTGTCACATCTATAAACACACTGATGGCACTCCCAAGATGTTCACAGACTGCCGGTGGAAAGGCAGATGCCAGCTTGGAAAAACAATTCATCTTCACAGAAATTATGTATCTGTAATATATTGCTCCTAATAACAAATGCACCTATGTGCAGCTAGTTCAGTGTGTCTTACACCATCCCCTCTGAAACACAGCTTTCCCAAATACTCAAACAGCCATTTATTGTCTGAGTGACTGACAGTGAGAGTACAATGCGTCATATGTTTTCAAGTAGCCGATTTGATGGAGGCCAAAACAAACAGGAAATTGACCAAATGAAACATTTACTCTGCAGTGGTATGGTAAATATATGTGTCTGCCATACCACTGCAATGTCAGAGCATTGCCAAACACTCCTGGGAGTTCTCTCTGAATGTCTTTGGAGACTCTACTATATAATGCAGTTAGCTCTGGGCGTGTATGTGTTTCATATACAAACCATCTGACAGTTCAAATCTAAATGACACATTAGAGTCAGTGTACAAGTCATGGGAAGTGTTTAGTCTGTGAAAACAGTTGCATAATGACTTCTGCAGCTATAAAGAGAGCTGTTTAAAGTCCATATTACAGAGTTCTCTGGGCTTTGAGGCCACAGACCTTTTTAAGCTAAAAACACCCGTATTGCCCAGAGGGAAAACTGAGTTTTACCATGCTGGTAGCTTCTGAGGAAGAGACATTATCAAGTTGCATTAGTAAGTCTAAAACCCAAAAAACAACTAAATATCTGGATTATGATTACCCTATTTTGTAATCTGCCTCCTGTGAATCATCCCCAGGCAATATAACACCATAGAAAAATGAAAAACATAATGATTGTCTAGGACAGGAAACAAAAATAACTGGTTATGACAGTGTAAAAGAAAACAGTGGTACTCTACAACCACAATTTCTCTGCAGAGCTTTTGGTCAGACAATTAGAGGTATGCCTTTACTTTCCTGCTGAGGGGAGCCAAATCATTCAATTGATCCCCTTTTCATAATTAATAGCTGCTGAACAAAGGCGCACTTTAGCCAACCAACGGCTGTGCTCCACAGGAGACAAGGAGTTAAATTATGGCTGTAAGTGAGTCCAGAATAGGTCGTTAACAACATAGTGTGGTGTTATATTGATGACTTAAGCCATATGAGGAAAGAACCTCCCATTTTTACAATATATTTTGTAATATTTTTTGATAAGTCTAATAAGGCATCCGTATCTCACACTATGATTCACTTGTGAAAGCAGTGCCTTTGGCATTTTCATTTTGCTCTGACCACATAAAAAAAGTGATAGGGACCGCTTTTATAAATAAATCACAGTATCGAACATTTCTTATGAGACATAAAACACATTTGAAAGCTTAAGCTATACATTTTCTTTCCATTAGGGAATCCTGTGGAGTGGTTCCTGTTTCTGCTCAAACCCTCGGAAAAAAATAAATTGTATCAGCAGGTGAAAAAAAGATGGATAGGATCACACAGAGTTTAAAAAAGTAAAACTAAGAAAAAGCAGAGACTATAGGGGCTAAAGTAAGGAAAAGTAGAACAAAGGTGAAGATGAAGAGGATGCAAAATGAGTGAGGTCCAATGCCCACCCAAAGCCTGGAGGGCAGAAAGGGAAAACGGGATCACGCGAGGGTATCGACAGGGGTAGGGTGGTGAGCTCTGACATTAGATCTGAGGAAGCAGCGGTGGTAACTCCTGAGATTCTGTGGATGTGTTACATCTCAAGAAGCAAATGCAGGCCCCAAGCAGCGAATGAAAACCCCCTCACCACCACCACTGAGTCTACAGGCACGTAAGCAGTATGAAAAACTGGATGCGAGACAGGACGGGGAAACAAGCCACACAGCAGTGGGATAGAGATCATTTACACCTCATCGCCCTTTCATGCTCTCTCTCGCCGACACTTCTTGTACTCATACACCCTCCCCTCTCTACAGAACTGGTGACAAGTCATTATGGCAGACCACACTCGGGTAATTGGAGCAAAGAGAGCAGAGGAATCTCCATGAGGGGAGGGGTGGCATTTGGACCACCATTTCTTTTTGTCACTTGAAAGCTATTAGCGGCAGTAAGCTTTTAGCTGAATGCTGCACATGCTCCAATCATATCAAGATTTTTTTTTTTTTTTAATGCAGATATTCATATCATTATCACTACTGCCAGCGTGGCATCCTCAGAGGTATCAAGGAAAGGAAAGGAAAGGAACACACATTAAGCTGATCACAGCAGTTGGCAGAAATCTAGACAAGGCAAAAGCCCAGAGGAGGTGCAGGAGTCTTGATCCCTCTCAGGCCACTTGAATTACAAAACATAGAAAGGTTATTATGGATTTTCTTTTTGTCTAATGTTGCAAAAGAAACACGTTGCCTCCCCCCAATAAACCAGAATTAGTCTTTCAAATGTAATGATTTCTCATATCACACAACACCGATTAACTAACAGAGTGACGGAGAAACACCACAGGCAGTGACAAGGAGGAGGAGGATGAAGTGATGGAGAGAAAGAGCGAGAAGAGATAAGCCCCACAGCATATCACAACTCCAGGGCATCCCCGCTCTCTACACACACACACACACACACATACACACCCACTGTAACAGTGGCTAACAAAGACTATCATGCACAAAGCTTTCCTTATTGTTCTGGCCTCCAGTTTCTGAGGATTGTTGATGCTGTCATGTCTAAATTGCCTGAGGAGTCTTTGCCTCGAGAAAAAGAAAAAAAAAAGACGAGAGACACAAAAGGCGAGGTACAGCGCACTCGATGGGTTTATAATACATTTACTCATAATGTTGTGATTTTAAGTCTGGTTCACGGTCCATTATGCTACCGTCTACTCCATTTCTCTCCATGTTATCTGTTACGCTCGGCTGTACAACGGCTCCTTGTGCAACTTAAAGTGAAAAGTGATTTTATAATCTAGACAGCACTTCAGAACATCAGACATCATCAGATCAAAACAAGCCCTAGGGTTAGTAGATGGAAACGGTGCTGCTCAGATTTGGCTTTAATTTAAATACAAAGTCATGCAGGGTTTTTTTTTTTTTTTAAAGCTTGTTTGCCATCATAAAAGATAGTTTTGAAGTTGTCTTAATTTTTGTGCGCTTCAGGGTAAACATGACAGGCTCTGTCAAGAGCTTAGACAGATTAAATTGACATTGATCTTCTCATCTGACTTCAGGTCAGAGGCCGAATAAACTATGTTGTAATCCGTCTTTTGATTATCCTGTGATTACATGGTATTTGGTGAGGGTCTCTCAACCTGAAATGGATCAAAATTTGGTTATTTTGATGATGACTGCAGTAGTGTTTCTTTACAGCGACATTCACCATCCTTAAAAATGTTACTTAGAGCTCGACATGGCAGACCTCACAAGCAAAGTACCGCACCATAATTTCCTATAAACCCAGCGTAACATCCTACTCATACTACTTTGTTAGTCAGGCAAAACCCCCCCTTAGAAAAAAGCTTGAACAGTGTTTCTGTTTCCTGATTTTTACACCTTGTAATAAAGCAGTGTGTATGTTATAAATTCATGCAGTTGTTAAAAGATGCCCTGAATCTTTTGAACAATTTCCCACCTTGATGATGCACAAGTCACATTTCCTCTGCCAAATTCTACGCTGCGGAAATTTTTTCTCACAACTAATTAATGCGGATTTATTGCGCATGCATGCATACAAACTCTCTCTCTCTCACACACACACATAACCTCTCTGGGGGGAATAAAATGCTTACAAACACAATCTCTCGCTCGGCTCCACCCCGTCCCATCCCAACAGACACACATGCAGTACATGCATATCATCCCAGCTTAATCTAATCCATTAGTCATATTAAGCAGATGTGGTAGTTCGTGTAGACCAGACAACTCTATCTACCAGCAGCAGATGCTGAGTTCCCCAACTGTAACTGAAACCTAAATATATATTATTACATTATTACATATGATTTGTCATTATGACTGAATTTACTATAGATGGGAATATCAGCATAACATCTTATTAGGAATCCTCCCACAATGCAGCTTTATGGCATTCTCTGTGTGTGTGTGTGTGTGTGCATGAGTGCTGGAGTGTGTTTCTGTGAGTTTCAGGAGCCAGTTGAGTGGCTGTGGTGGGCATCAGGCCTGAGACAGCTGGTGTAATGACATTTTCTCAGCAAGCGGCAGAACAGCATGTTATTTTCTTCCATGGATGGTGAGCCCACAGATTTAGAAAGCCTTGAACAGGCATTCCCATTCAAATCAATATTCTCAACAGAGGTCATTTGGCCGGTACAATCGAAATGAGATGGAGGGAAAGAGAGGGATTATCAGCAAGTTATAAATCTGAGCATCAGCAAAGTGTGTGAGAGCTGTGTTTAATGCGTTACTGAGGGAAAAGTTGCATTTTGTTTCACTAACCCTGCCGGGGGCATCTGGGCTCAAATCTTCTGTCTTGATCTGTCTCGAGCAGTAAACAATCTTGTTTCCAGTTATATTTTGAAGATTATGTTCTGCTACACTTAACTTCAGATGTACCATACAGCAGATCCCATCAGGGAGCGCTATTCTGACTGAGTTTAGCTGTGGGAAGGTGGCACAAGCGAGTCCTGTGGTGTTGTTTCTATGGATGAGTGCCCTGAGATTTAGCAGCCCGCTGCTTTCACAGAAGCAAGCTCACGTGTGTCAGCCTGCACCTGGACCGCATTTCGGACTCGCACAGCCATTTAATTCGGCACAGTCTGATGCAAGCACTTGCAATATAATCACATATTCAGAATAACAGCTTTTTAGAAAAAAGAAAAAAAAAAAAAGCACTGCCTGAGAAGCCAAATAGGTACTAAATAATAAGGCAGTGGCCCTCTCACTTATTCTGTATATATAGAGTCGATGCTACACTGGGACAAGCAGAGCTAAATTTATACCAGGGTATCACATGAACAGCCTTCCCAGTCAGTGAGCTGAGTATGGATTTGATGGATATGCAATATTTTGCAATTTAGCACTGGCCGTGACCTTTGCATCCATTCAGTCTGTGACTGCCACATCGATTATATGCACAAATTGATGCAGATATAAAGAAAGGTGGAGCAGATCAGTCATTTCTATGATAATCACCTTGATGAAAACTGCTGTAGCAGCTCATCACAGCTCTACAGTTACAGCAAGAAGGACCTCAGATCGAAAACACTTAGTGATTCATTTGGAAGAAAAGAAGAAAAAGAAAGTCATATATGACTTGTTTATCCTGACTGACGAGCAGCTAAAAAAAAAAAAAAAAAGCAACTAAATCTTTGCTTTGGAAAAGCTGCATTTAAAAATCAGTCCTTTACTCATAACATCGAGTGGTCATTAAAACAGATTAAATTTTCTCTTGATACAGGGGTCAATAATCATTTTAGCAAATTACACACTATTTATTTGAGCTGGCAAGCTTTTAGTGGCAAACTTGTTTGACTTTCTTAATTTTCCCAGCTTTGGTAAATGAAGGCTAGACTCAGTGTGAAAAAAGGTTTTATTTAACTCAACAAAATCAAGAAGAGATGTTTTGTTAAAATAGACACATAAGTGTGAGAAAAAGAACATGGCCCGCCTTGAGCCAGACGCTGCAGTAGGAATAGCACTAAATATACTGTACTTCTTACTGTAGAACTATTTTTTTCTCATATTCATGAAGACTATAATATTCCAGCAACTACAGAATGTATTGTGTTTGAGAGATACAAAAGTCATGTTAGTGATCACTAAAGCGCCAGACCTCAATGTGCTCTTGAAGGAATAGAGAAAGCTTGTTTTTCATCACCAGAGCAGGAAAAAATTTTTATTTAACTTCTGAGGTCTGATAGTTTATTCATGAACCAGCTGTAAGAAATCACAGGGACATCCTTTACTGAGTTAAGTACCATTAGTAGAAATCTGAAGCCTTTCATCCGTTCCACTTGCTGCCCTTTTGCATACAAGGTTTTCGCTGCAATTTTGCCTCCTTTTTTGATTTTGTAAGATCAATTCTCGTGTGTTTCGCAGTGTTTATCACTCACCTTGTATACTTCTGTTGGTACTTCCTGTTTTTCCCCTTCCTTTTTGATTTATGTTCTCTTCTCACTAGTTTTACTTTTAAATGGTTATCCTCAGCTGGAAAAGGGTGGAGTGCCCACTCTGGCTCAGGGACAAGTTGCTGCCCCAGGTGGGGGGAGTTTAAGTATGTCAGGGTCTTGTTCACGAGTGACGGGAGAAGGGAGCGGGAGATTGACAGACGAACTGGGGGTGCGTCTGCAGTGATGTGGACGCTGCACGTTCGTGGTGAAGAGGGAGCTGAGTGTGAAAGCAAAGCTGTCAATTTACTGGTCAATCTATGTAACCATACTCACCTATGGTCATGAGCTTTGGGTAGTGACTGCAAGAACAAGATTGCAAATGCAAGCAGCAGAAATTTACTTACTCTGAAGGGTGGCTGGCCTCTCCCTTAGAGATAGGGTGAGGAGTGCACTCATTTGGGAGGGGCTCAGAGTAGAGCTGCTACTCCTCCACATTGAAAGGAGCCAGTTGAGGTTGTTCGTGCATCTGACTAGGATGCCACCTGGTCGCCTCTTGGGTGAGGTGTGTGGGCATGTCCTACTGGGAGGAGGCCCTGGGGCGGGCAGGTGGGCAGGGATGGATGGATGGATGGATGGATGGATGGATGGATGGATGGACAGTTTTCAGTATTTGCTTCCCAGGTGTTTCCTTGTTCAGCTGTCAGTCCATCTAATACATTTGTCCAACATGGTTTCCTAATGTGAATCACCTTCAGTAAACAGAGGCACTAAAACTGGCTTACTACTCAGTTTGAGGATTCAAGAGTTGAAGATCTTGATCAGAGTGTAGCTTTCAGCATTTGAAAGAGTTCAAATATTATTCAGCATTTTTATACTGATATTAATATTCAAATATGCAACTGCACATTTCCCCAGGGTGGAAAAATAAATATAAATAAAAACAGTTTGTCATTGCAACAAGCTGTATGAAAAAAAAAGCATGTTTACTTAGGAAATATATATATATATATATATATATATATATATATATATATATATATATAATTTTTTTTTTTGTGTGTGTGTGTGTGTGTGTTTTTTCTTCTGTCTCTGCAGACATCTGAAGGACTAAATCCTAAATCTTCAAGGCCCAGTCATACATGAAAACCTTGACCCAAGAAGAAAAGTGGGAAACTCAAAAGCTTAAGAGAGAAACACTTCTCCTTTCTCTCTCTGTCTCTCTTGCTGAATTGTAGTTCAACAACAAGCTATACAAGATTGTCTGACATTTTCACTCGACACAGAGCTCCATCTCTCTCCGTCTCCATCACGCGTATGCAAAACTTAAAGGCAGTAACTCACCTCTCTTCGCCTTTCGCTTCCTCCTCCAACCTGTGCTAGCAGTGCTATCAGCAGCTCCTGAGGAGACACAGAGGTGGTTTGCCTATAGGGGCCTCTGTGTATGTCACCACCTGTGTGTAATGGTGTACGTCTGTTTGCCGTCTTTCTCCCTCCCAGTTTCCTCTGCTGACATTTTAGCAGCCGCCGTTTGTTTTCCATTCACGTAGAAGAAATCCTCACTTAATCACAATTCACATTTCTCCCTAATAATCTACCAGTAAAACAGGAATACAGGTAAGTTCAAACAAACAGGGCGGAAGTTAATAAAAACCGGCCATTTGGTTTCACTGGGACACAACAGCTTTTTAATATAAAAAGGTGAGCAAGGGCTCTTTTCCTGATTATCCTATATGCCTATTCATTAAAATATTTGTGATAAGCTGCAGCAAAAGCAAACAATATTTATGTTTCAGTGGCGCTGTTCTTTGGAATGAGAGGACTGTTATGCATGGATATGGAGCTATTAAGTTACTAAATTTAAATGTGGGGTGGATCCCCGGGCCCTGAGTCCTCCATCCATTCATCAAGGATAAGAATAATTGGATTTTCAAGAGGCTGGGGACAAATATGAGCCAAACGCAGAGGGCTTGGGTGTTTAGCCATGCAGGAGAAGTATAGGAGCTCACACTATGACCTTGACTGATCACCTCCACTGAGCAGCAGAGGAGGAAAACGGCTTGGTTCTGCAAGAGTCAGCAATGAGGTGCAAGATTTTAAAGAAGATTCATGGGAATAAAATTTATTTCCACAAATCTGTATTGATAAATCTTTTTAAAAAAAAAAAAAAAAAAAAAAGCATTTAACCCTATATATGTATATATATATATATACATATATATATATATATATATATATATATATATATATATATATATATATATATATATATATATATATATATATTTTTTTTTTTTTTTTTTTTTTCCTGTTTGATGCAGCAATTCAGCACAATTTTTCCTTAATTTACTCCATCCTCTTGTGGAGGAGCATAGTTTCATAGGAGCAAGCATTACAGGAATATAACATGTAGAGTATATAGCAAGGAGTAGAGATAAGCATTTACCACAGTCAAGTTCAAGTTCAGTGCAAATTGCTATTAGTTGAAGGATTCACCAATAATAATAATTCCCCCAAAATAATGATCACATACAAAAAGGCATACAAATAAGTCTACTCAAGTGTACACTGAGAGGATGAACTTAGAAGACAATTAGAAGACAATTGTTTGTGTAGCACTTTAAGACTAAGCATCGCTGGTGTGCCATTTCTCTTTTCTGTTATTATTAAAATTTATACACACGGACAAATATATGCACACTTCAGCTTTAAAAATCCATCATCGCACAAGTTTCCAGGGATTGCATTCCGAGGAGCACACACTCTGAGGCATATGTAACCTTTCTGCTGAGCCCAGTAGGGGCACCTATAAAAAGAAGCATCATAAATTAACAACTACTGTACTGCAATTAAGCAGTTAAACAAGGGTGTAAAGCAGCAAAAGGAGAGGAGAAACAGTGCCTGACCTTCAGGTTACAGGATAAAATCTTGCTGAGTGGCACGTCGCATGGTATAAATGGAAGCAAGAGTGTATTAACTTGTGGAGGGGCATCATCAAAAGTTACAGCACGAGAAGTGGATGTGATGCCAGGTGCAGAGGAAGTGCAAAGGGCAATAAAGCATTCAGATCAGCCTCACACTTCTAATACTCACACTGAAATAACTACACTAAATCTGAAGGATTTGTCAAGGACAGCGAGTGTTTTGGTTGTTGTGATCTCATCTGCTGTGGGTCTTTTAATATTACTGAACCCAAAACCTGCACAGACTCATTCACTGACTGACACCCAAGGATTAGTGAGTGACAGAGATAGAGAAGGAGACCCCCGTGTAAATCATCTGACACCCCATGATTAGTGTGCGAGTGTCCTAATCTCTGCAGACTGATACCCTGTGATTAAACACAGTGGGGATCAATGAAAAGTTTAAATGTGTGTGTATGTGTTGGGGATGGGGTGGTGAGGTGAAGATTAACAATCATCATTAACACAACACGTGTCCATTAATCTTCATCGTAAAGCCTGCTATTATTACACTGAAAAGTTCAGCTGTTTGTCAGAGACTGAGCTGCACAGTACTGCACTCCTATTGCACGCTGCAGGAAACATGTTGTGCATATAAATTTTAACGGACAGATTGATGCGCATTTAACGCGAGTCCAGAGCAAAATGACTCACACAGCCTTTTGTGCCTCATTCAATTCACTGCTATTTAAGTGGTTCCATAAGTTGTGTGTGCCTAGACCTTGCACAATGCACCGCTGAGTCCATCGCTTACTCTGCCAATACAATATGTGTGAACACCAAAAAACACTAAACACCAGTCTGTCACTGAAACATATGTTCAGTTTACAGAGTTGGCTCATTAACTGTATAAGCCATTTGGCCAAACATTAGTTAGTTCCAGATTTCCCGATGTCAGAATTTGCTGTTTTATTTCTCAAGAAACTGACAATAATCAATTATTTACTAGTGCCACTTTAAGGCTAAAAATCTTTTTTGGGGGCGGGGATAGTCTGAGGAAGCATATCAACTCTTTCCTTATCCTCTGGCAAAACAAAACTTAATGAATCTGATTTTCTATGAAGCAGAATATGACTAACACTGAAAACAAACTTAACCAGCAAAAGCAGAACAAAAAAAAAAAAAATCAAGCTGAGCGAGCAAAATGTTTGATTTAAAATTCCAGCATTCCAACTTCAGAGGAGCAGTTACCGTATTTTCCGGAGTATAAGTCGCACTTTTTTTCATAGTTTGGCTGGGGGTGCGACCTATACTCCGGAGCGACGTATATGTGACATTTATAACACATGAACCAAAATACTCCAGCCACTTGACATCTCCGTGAACTGCAGCTTTAAGGCAGTCTTGCGTAACCTGTGGGCGCAGTGGATGATGGATGGAGAGCACAGCTTAACGGCAACTGGGAGAATGCGCCACCCAACTTTCCTGGAAGTCATTGGATGGATCAAGAAAACATGGGCTTCAGTGACAAACCATCCTGTTGGGATTCAGAAAGGCTGGAATAATTGGAACTGCAGCTGACGACGAGTCTGACTAACGCGACACAGAACAGGAAGCGGCGCTTCGTCTACAGAGTGTACGGAATTGTTTAGAAGTGACACCGAGGATGAAGAATTCAATAGATTGATGGTTTGGTTAACTTGTTAGTATGTTCTTTATGCTATGGTTATCTGAATAACTTAATGTTACGTTAACATACTGTAGCGATTCTCTTAGTTAGAGAGCGTGTTGATGTTGTGGGATTTCGGACTGTTCGGGAGGTTCGTGAAGGCAGCATGGAGAGAGAGAAAAGACCGAGAGCTTGCCTGTGTGTGTGTGTTGCTGTTCCGCTGTTGTAGTTGTGGTTGGCGTGGCTGTGGCCTACAGCAGCCGTTTTTCTGTTAATAAAGACGACCTTTGTTGTGAATATCGCCGACTTTGGAAGTGTGTTTACAACGTTACAATACCGAACACGTGTTCGTTGTGCGTCATGTAGCTGAATGTGCTATGTTAGCATAACGTAGGCGTAACCGTGTTCGTCCTGTTCTTTAATCCATTATTATTTTAAATTGCCGTTCAAGATGGAATTTGTGCTCTGAGTCTCGGATTCTATCAACCCCCCCCCCCCCCCCCCCCCCCCCCAAAAAAAGTGCGACTTATAGTCCAGTGCGACCTATATATGTTTTTTTCTTCTTTATTATGCATTTTTTGGCTGGTGCGACCTATACTCCGGAGCGACGTATAGTCCGAAAAATACGGTATATAATCTGACATCCTCAAACAACACATCCACATGGGATTCTAAAATCCAGCCAATGAAAAAACTAACTACAGTTGGGGGTGGAACTTGAGGTTCCTTTCAAATGATCCTCATTCGCCAAAAGGTTCAAAGGTGTCAATTTTCTTTTGTACTCTCTCTTGTATCCATCCTCACATTAACATCTACTTAAAGCATTTATGTTACCCAGAGCTACACATGATGAGTACTTCCTGTTGATTCACATAAAAACTTCACATGAATGCATCCTGCCTTCAAGACATACTTTAAGTGTTTCATCATTACATAAACTATTCATTACAAATTATTCAGTGATCTAGGGCTGCGACTAATCATCATGCTCGTCATTATTACAATAAACCATTGGCAAAAAAAAGTCAAATATATTTTCCTCCTATTGAGACAAAGCTTATCTTCATCATTGGTCCATCTTCAGATTTTGATTCAGATGCTCCTTAAGCCCCTACTGAGCTCTCTCAACTTTAATCTAGTGAGAGCTCGATGATAACCAAGTTTCCAACATAGTTATCATAGGGTATCTGTGCTCTTCTTAATTACAAACCTCAGGAAATTGTTAAAAAAAGTCTCTCTCTCTCTCTCTCGACCTTGAATAAGTTTAATCCCCATCGGCTTTAAAATGCAGTTCTAATAGCAATTTAAGGCAACATTTCATTCAAACCATACAAATCTGGGTACCTGGAACCAGATTAGTGCCAAGGGCTGAAAGTTTCCACAATCTCTCCAGATCAAAAATTAATGAGATTATAGAGTCTAAAATCACTCCCTGAAAGACAAATAAAATGTAGGAATGACTCACACGACCCTTTATTTTTTCAATTCAAGTGCTAGACTCAAAACACAAAACAGTTATGAGCATTTAAATTCTGGTTAAAACATCTCAAAAGACACAGAAGACACCTGCTGGGTGCGCCTTGACATTTTCACTGCTGAATTTGTGCCCATCACATTTCATCAAACTGGGAGAAACATGTTTTTCTTGAGTCATCTTAAGTAAAGTCTTGTTAGCAAAATGAGCCAAGCTGCCTGACACACCTTTTCTTTCAGAGGTCCAAGTGCCTTATTGAGCTGGATGGCAAACAATGAGTCGAATTCCAATAGGCTGTAGCTGGTGTTGAATTAGCATGGAAAGAAGGGCAGCCTTCATTAGGGGCCTTGTGGTTTGTCTGCGCTGATAAGGGCCCAGCCGGGAAGGAGACAAGCGACACATCGATCCTACACAATGAGCACTGTGTGACACGCTGGAGACCCAATGTAGATTAAGACTTAATGAAAACCAAATCAGATGAGGAAGAGGGAGAAACAGAAAGAAACCACGGAGGAGAGATAACACGGGGAGGACGAGCAGGGCAGTCAGACAGGGCGTCCCACCTCAATGTGGGACACATTTACAAGAAATACTCCATACTGTGCAGCCAACCCTCAAACTTCTATCTGCATGTATTCTTGTGAAACAGGATGTAAAAGTGACAAAGAGATCCTAAAAACTAGATGGGTAGGGCAAGTTTAGTTAAATGGATGTAGCCTTCTTCACGCTGCGGTTGATTAATCTATTTAAATTTGTCTTTTCACAGTAACAACTATTCTTTGGTCGTTTTAAAAATCAAGTGTGAAGTAGTGGAGTGAATATGCGCCTCTTATCCCGAGCACGATGGACACTGTCGCTATTTAATGACCTGGAAGGCTGAACTCTGCCCACATGTATCACCAACACAGCCCGAACCTGTGCCTACTTGCTGCCAACCTGAGCCATAACAAGCTGCAAGGCGTAGGAGAGGAAGGCAGATGGGTGGTGATAACTGGTGGGCGAACATGAATTGCAAAAAAATGTGAAGGTGTCAGTGAAGAGGGTGACTCAGTGGTGAGCCTCACACCGTTAACAGACAGAGAAAGGTGTGTGTGTGTCTTCATGTCAGACATACTTGAAGACAGAGTTAAACATTTGTGACTCCCAACATTTCAGTGCCATTTTTGCCTCCAGTCATTAGTGGCCAGCAAAAGTGTGTGTGTGTGTGTGTGTGTAAGCCTCAATTTAGAGAAGAAAAAAAAAAAATCAAGAGCACCAGAGGTGGCAAAAGTACTGACATTCTGTACTTAAGTAGAAGTACAAGTACTTATGTTAAAAAATACTTTAGTAAAAGTCGAAGTACTGGTTCAACTTCTCTACTTAAGTAAAAGTAAAAAAGTACAGGCTCTGAAATGTACTCAAAGTAAGAAAGTAAAAGTAGTTCTTTGGAGGATGTTTCTACAAGCTATTTTTGTGTAAAACTAACCGAACCTCATTATATATTATTGTAATAATATAAAATAATATTACATGAGAATACAAACGTTATTCCAATCTAAATTTTAATCCTAATGAATGCACTCAGCTTGAAACTGTTATGTAGGACACAAACTGTGAAAGTGAATTTAAGCACAGCTCTGTTCTCTGTGTCCTCCATAGTAGAGGGTGACTGTGCCTCCACCTAAACACCAACATGAGGATACTCAGGGGTTACAGTGGGATTCAGAAGGTGGAGGAACCCTAAGATCAGCTGTAGTGGCTCTGCATGGGGAGAAGAATCACAACTTTCTATTGTGAGCTGCAGTAAATGATGTTGGTGTGCAGGCTGTGATCAGCTGACCTGCTGCTGCTGCTCTGAGGTTTACTGCTCTGTGTGGATGAACTGAACTCAAAGATGTAACCCAGTATTTCACAGCTATCTGTGCTGATCTCCATCCCCTACACTGACAGCATACAGGCTGTAGAAATGTTGGATTCAGTGAATGAATCTCAGCATCAGCAGCTTTGATTCAGACTCATCTCTGCTGCACTGATGTAACCTGTAACTCTGACCATCAACACAAACACTGTGCTCCAGTCCAACACAGAGCTTTACTGTAAATACAGTACAACAAGCTAACCTAAACTGCAGTATTTTCATACAATCTTTGAATTACACAAAGTCAGCATACTTCAGTTTATTTTCCAGTCCTCACCTTTAAATCTAGCCTCTCTTCTTCCTCTCCTGTCCTCTTTCTCCATCTCTGAGTGAACTTCTCTCTCTTTGCTCTCCCTGAAATGCAGCAGCTCTTCTTTTAGCTAGCAGACACACTGTGTAACAAACTACACACACTTTGTGTGTTTGCTGATATTTGTTGAGCATTTAGAAACGTTGCATTTATCTGCCACACGTTACTCCCTTCGTGCTCGCTCCTCTTCAGTAGCGCTAGCTAAGCTGTTTATGTGCCGCAGCGCAACTTACGGACTCGGTCCGGCCCGCTGTAACCCCTGATTATAGCGCTATAAATGAGACATTAATTATATGGGTTTGCGTATTTAATCCCTTTGTACGAGATAAGCCCCGATGATGGAGGATACGCCAGTACGATTGTCTCTTATGTGTTATTATTCCTCCGTTTAGGCTCAGATCGTTTGATGTTTGACGGCGCACTGACCGGAAATGCAAACTTCTCTCTGACGTGTTAAAAAGTAACGAGTCTGTTTGAAAATGTAAGAAGTAGAAAGTACCGATACTTGTGTAAAAATGTAGGGAGTAAAAGTAAAAAGTAGTCAGAAAAATAAATACTTAAGTAAAGTACAGATACCTGAAAAATCTACTTAAGTACAGTAACGAAGTATTTGTACTTCGTTAATTCCCACCTCTGAAGAGCACTAGTAATTTTTAAACTGTTTTTTTGTTAACAATGAAGTGGTGTAGTGGCATGAATGAAGTAGCTTTATGTTGTTTGGTCATGGTGTAAAGGGTGCAGGTCAGTGTGGATGGTTAGACGTACAAAGCCTGTGACATCGATATCACAGACTGTCGCAGTTCACATACATCAAGCTCTCAATATTACCTTACCCTCCATTTTTTTGGCACCCCGTGGGGCTGTAAACTCAAGGTCACCTCTTCGATTGTTTGGTCGATGTAGCTTAACCGTCCGTATTCTCATCGGACAGAGAACTGTCTAATCTATAGCCTGAGGAAAGTGTACTGAAAACAAACCTATATTTTCACAACTTTGGACTCACCTTGTCTAACTTAATTACTGTTTGCATTTATTGACCCCCCCTCCTCCCAGTCCAAACGCCATGTCAAAGAAGTCGTCGGTGCAGCAGCATTTTGTTGAAATGGATGACGATCAAGTCAAGTATAAACTTACAATATCACAGCAATTTTTGCATGTCACAGCTCAACAAACCTGCATGACATCTCATCTAAAAATGGCAGGCTAATTTGTCTGCGCTCGGCTGTTCTGACCATTTTCAGATTTACACTCATAGCTCGAGGCTTTGAGTTTGAATATATCGAAATTGGCATATTTCAATATAGTTTGGCCTAATGATGTTTCTAAAAAGGCACCCAGTGAATGCATCTCATCTGAACAAAAAATTATATCATGATGGAAATTGTTTATTATAGCTCAGGACACTGGGGCTATTAGCATTATTTTTCCATTCCATTTGAATATGTGCACGTGCATGCTCATTAACTCTGAGTCTGCTGTTAACTCAGCGCAAAATAACAAGGTTAAAATGTTTTAACGTGCTGCAAATACTAGGTTTTTATGTACATTTAGGCTTATAAAGCCAAGCTGGTTAAAGAATAGGTACAATTTGGTTGACCACAGCCTCGGTATCGTGACATTTCATTACCAATATTCCACAAGAAGAGCAGCATGAAGCTTCAGAGATAATAAGAGAAGCTGACTGGGATGTCTTCTCTTTTAATGAGGTGACAACCACACAGTGAAGGATGAGTGTTTTCTAATCAGCAGTATAATTCAGATTTAGGCCTGTTTAGATGGAGGTCACTGGGTTTTTAATAATAAACTACATGGTCTAATAGCTTCAGTGTGTGTGTGTGTGTGTGTGTGTGTGTGTGTGTGTGTGTGTGTGTGTGTGGAGGGGGGGGGGCAAGGGGGCAGAAAGGAGCTGTGCACGCTGTGTATGAGTGAGGATGGTGCAGAAATGAGGATAAGGCTGCTTGTAATTTTTAATATCTTAAGTGATTAACATCTTTTGTAGTGTACTCACTCACCGCTCACACAGTTTGGTACATTTGAGGAGCCTAATTGGCAAACACAAAGACGCATATGGATTTAAGAGAAATCCTAGCAAGGGTCAGTGAAAAAATGTCCATTGTGAAACACAATTCCAGGCAAACCACAAGGCCAAGGAGGAGCAACTCCATCTGATTTACAGAGAAAGAAGGAATAGGATTTAATGTGCATCTGTGTGTGGATAAAAATCTGCTTGCGTATACATATGCACTGCCTATTGTGTTTGTGCACAAAAAAAAAAACAAAAAAAACCCAATAAACTCTGCTTACATATGCAGACTGGAATATATTTCTATATACTGTATATGAAGACAGCCGTTATGCTACTTTTTCTCAATTCAAACAACACTGGAGTCTCAGCCATACACTGTGACCTTGCATTGCTTCACTGCATACACACTCCCACTCACACGGGAGATAATCAGCCATTTCCCCTACCTCAGCATGATGCTGTGTGTATGTGCATGTTACTTTGTGTGTTTAAATGGCGCTTCTTCTCCGTGTGACAGATGGGCCCCCCCCCCCTCCTCTCAGTAGCAGTAAGTCACTTTTGGATGCAGCAACCTTCACACCTCCCAAGAATTTTTTGGACTGGGGGGGTGCGACTCCCGTTGAACTGGACAGACTTAAGATCTGTGCATTGGCAGGATCCGTCAGTGTGCTGGAAGACCAAAATGAGCCAAATAAGGGCAAGGCGAGCCAAGGCTTTCGACCAAAAGCCTGTGCAGAGAATTAGGTTTTAATATTGTGTAAAATACTTCGGTAAATGAGGTTTCAAATCCAACTGCGAGATGTCTAAATTGCAGAATTAACAATTAATGTAAATTATAAATTGAATTGTAAATCATGGAGGAGGGAAACAGATGGCAGCCAGAAGGTAAAGAGAGGGCAAACAGACACCATCGTCTGTGCTGTTTCTGCTAGAACAGGGTTTGCCTTTGTCCAACTGTCAGAAAGTCAGTCAAAAAATGCTGAGCTGTAGCTGCTCAAACCAAGTCTGATGTATAATAATGCTGCCTCCAACTGTGAGCTACACTGCTATGCCTTATATTCTGTCACTGTTAGCCACTTATGACCCGTATCTCTTTATAGCACAAGCTCTTTAACTGACGCACAATACAGATCGCTTGATAATAAACTGAGAAAGCCATAGCCATATAGTATGTTATCAATTACTCTGATTGTTAATATACTGCTTAAAAAAAATAAATAAATCATGCTGATATCTATACTGATATGCGCTGGGCGGTGTATTAGGAATGAAAGGATGCCACATCATTTGATGGCACTGAAAATTACTGACCTACAGAGGGCTGAATTCAAAGACTCCCGAAAATCAAAGTGGAAAAAAAATGAGGCAGCAGGCTAATCCATTTAGCTGAAATGTAATTGCAGCAACTCAAAATAGTACTCATTATTTTGAATGGCCCCCACGTGCTTGTATACATGCCTGACAATCTCAGGGCATGATCCTAATGACACAGCAGATGGTGTCCTGGTGAATCTCCTCCCAGATCTGGACCAGGGCATCACTGAGCTCCTGGACAGTTTGAGGTGCAACCTGGTGGTGTTGGATGGACTGAAACATAATGTACCAGATGTGTTCTATTGGATTTAGGTCAGGTGAGTGTGGGAGCCAATCAATGGTATCAATTCCTTCATCCTCCAGGAACTGCCAGCATACTCTCTCCACTTGAGGCTGAGCATTGTTGTGCCTCCCCAGACCATCACTGACCCACCACCAAACGGGCCACGCTGGCAGGTAGCATAATGTTTCTCCACAGCTTCTCCAGACCCTTTCACATCTGCCACATGTGCTCAGGGTGAACCTGCTCTCATCCGTGAGAAGCACAGGACAACAGTAGCGGAGCTGCCAATTCTGGTATTCTATGACAAATGCCAGTCTGGCTCCATGGTTTGTGATTGTTTGTTCAGAGACTTTCACACCAGTGGCCTGCTAGAGGTCGTTTTGTATACTCTGATTAAAAAGTGTTCCTTTAAGCAGCGTAATTTCTCCACAGTTAAGTTGAAGTGACAGTTCAGGCTAAAAACATTTTTCTGTCTGCCCTGTAGAGCCATTTATTCATCTGAACAGTTCAGTTGTTAACATTTAGAAACCTGCTGTAGAAATATCTGCCTTCTTCTCAAACTAAAGGAACCACATGGCTTACAGACGGCAGTTTTAGTGAAACTGAAATAAATTCTAAAATATTTCCAACCTTAATCTGCCCACAAGGAGATTTGCTTTTTTTCCCCCACTGCAGTGAGCAGGTCATGATTTCTGGGGAGAAAGAATGCTACTGACCATTTTTCTCACCTTCTTGGGCCAACAGACAAAATCAAACTGTCCTTTTTAGGGCTAAAATATGTCTTGGAAATACACCCTCTGTCCCCAGAATACTTGATTACATCAAAGAGAAGGTCAGAATAAACAACAGTGAACACAGTAGATTGTCAGAGCACTCGGTACCTGGAACATGTGTGCCTGGAGCCTACTCTTTGAAGCAACAAGAGAGGCAGCAAAGCAGCTAGAGGATGTTTGTAATTATAATTAGAATTACATAATCACTGCATGTTTGTTAAATACGCTCTCTCCTGGGTGATGCAGTTCTGTCTCCATCACTTTAATATGAACTCTTTTTTTTTTGGCCCTTCACTGTCACTCACTTTGGAATTAGTTCAACTTTCTTCCGCTCCTTTGTTTGTGTATTGTATCCCTTACTCTCCTCCCTCATAGATTCTTTATATGCAGAGCAGCACAAGAGGCTCTCATGAGCACTCAGGTGTAATTCATAAAATGTCTTTACAATAATCCCTGTATTTCCATTCTTCTCCGCTTCCCACTTTTTTTTTTTCCCCCCATTATCAGCCACGATTCAACACAGTCTCCTTCGCCTTCCTCTTTCACCCATTCTCTTTCATCTGTCCTTTTCTGTCTCTCCCTCCTTCTGATGTTACGCCACTCTGCCAATGAGGAGGAGCAGAAGGAGAAAAGAGGAATGAATCTGGGTCACAGGAGGCCATGCATCTCAAGTCTCCGCTCTGCCACAATAAAAAGGAAATTGATCTGTTCCTCGCCTGCTCTCCCACTCCCTTAGCCTTGAGCCTAGAGGGACACACACCCACACACGCGCACACACACACACACACACACACACACACACACACACACACACACACACACACAGCTGAGGCAGTCCATGGAAAGTGTTCATCCGCTTCTTGGATCCATCCTTTTTCCAAAGCAGCAGGTGCACTCACACTGAGAGAACAGCATGACACACACACAAACAAAAACACACACAGACACACACGGCCACTTCCCTCCACACCACCCTATGTGCACAAGTTCATGTGTGACAGTAATTCTCTTTTACAATTCAAAACCATGGAGTGGAATGCAAGCAATTAATGGAAAACTTTTCCTGCACTTTAGCCTTTTAAATCCAAAAATCTTCCCGTTCATCCTGCTCGGCTCCTGCAATTTGCACATGCACATATACAATAAAACCACAAGATACATCAAGTCATAGCTCACGAATCACTACCATCAGTTGTCAAAATAAAATTTAAACTTGGGCTGCTGATGAAAGGTTTTATTTACTGTTTCATAATATAATTTAGTAAAGTCAATTTTAGAAGACCGTGCAATATTCCCATCGTTCATTCCCAAAGCCTGCAGTTAAGGTTAAAACCTTCCATTTGCATTTAAAATTTAGAAATGATATTCAGCAGATATAAGCGGATAACCCTCACAGATGAGATGCTCAAACTGTAAATTAAGAAACCCCCTCCTGAAAACAAACAGATGATGTAACTGCCAGAATTAGAATATGATAAAGCCAAGCAAACAAACTGTTTAACAAATCCACAGTGGCTACAGGCATGAGAGTGGACAGGGGGGTGGGGGCAGAGAGATCTCTCCTAGCTATGAAGCAAAAAAAGAAAATCTAATCATTTTCTCATTACCATGCTTCCTCGGTTAGTTGGGCTGATTTGGAGAAAACAGATTACATTCAGACACACCCCCACAAATCCCGGTCAACTTTGGCCAAAGCCATCCACGGGAATGCTTCAGATTGCTCCTGGTGTTCCCTGCATGTATGTGTGCTGCTTATTTATTTATTTAGCCACACAGAGCACAATTTGCTCACTTCAAAATACAACCATCGCTCACAGAGGAAGCTGATTACTGATCGCACTGTCGAGTCTGTGTGGAAAAAAAAAAAAGTGACAGTTTGTCGATATAAATATTTCAGCAGAATCACAGCAAAACTGTTTTTAGGAATGCTGAAGGCCAAACTGAACTTATCTGTGAGTGTAATTTTGAGCACTTTTTAATATTAGATCTTTATTTTCTGACCTTGAAGCCTCATTGTTGAAAGCTACAGAAAGCTTCCTAAATCAGGTTGGAGGCAGACAGGACGCGGTGTGGGGTTTTTGTGTTAGCGTTGGTCTTTTCTGTACAGTGCATTTGTGTGTCTCTGCTGCCCCCATCAATGGTTGGTTTAATCAATTAGTACAGAAGTCTGGGGTCTGTGGGGCAAACAGGGAACAGTCAGGCTCCTCCATTTCCAGCTGGGGTCACCGACTTTACAATCCCTCAAAGTTAATGACCATCTCTGGGAACACACATTGTAATATGCTCTCTGTTATAGACACACAAATGCACACACAGGAGGCGCAAAACTCTTCATCACTGGGACACTTCGGAAGCATATGCAGGCACACACACACACACAGGGAGAGACTCATTATCCGACACACCAATCTATAGTCTCTTCATCATGGTGACACTAACAGTAGGAAGCAGCCGCATACATGTGTGCGCACACGCGCACACACACACACACACACACACACACACACACACACACACACACACACACACACACACACGCACGCACACAAAGATACAAAGAATGCAGCAGTATGAAAAGGCTCAGAGATATACACACACACACACACACTGTCTCTTTATACACACAGTTTCCCAGCATTTTTATTACTCCCTCTGCCAGCGAGGTTATGAAAATAATGAAAACTTTACTGAGGGTGGGTCTCGGCCCAACCTAGAAGTGATTAACTTTTTGAAGATCTTTTTTTTTTGATAGCTAACAAAATTTTTATAATGACCTTTGTAATCTGCTGAAAGAAGCCATTACACACGTACAGTAGCATGCTAAAGTCTTGAGCTGCCTTTCATTTCTTTCCACTACAAAAAAAATGGGAAATAGGTGCAGCGATTTATTTAATAGTGCAAAAATACAAGGAAATATTGAAAGAAATATTCGGTGTGCTCACCACCTGAATTCTCTGAGGCAGCTTTCTAGTCATTTCTTTAAGTAGGAATAGTTTGCCAGGCTTCTTGAAGGACATTCAAAGCTGTTCTTTGGATGCCGACTGCCTTTTGCTTTGTTCCCTGTCAAGATGATCCCACACTGCTTCAATAATGTTGAGGTCTCAACTGTGTTTTACAGACCATTTCTCTTGAGGCTTCAGTGAACAGAAGACGGATCATCTGAACGGCTAGGTCCATCTCTCAGGTCCTGTGTCAGGTCTTTGCTGGATCCCCCCATTTCTTAAGGACATGACTTTCAGATACTCTTCATCTGCTGTAGACAGTTTTTTAGGCCTGTCACTTCTGTCCTCCACTTAAATATTTTTTAAGGAGGGACTACACACCATGCAGAGTTATGCCAGGTTTTCTGCTTTGGGAATCACCTTATTGCTGCAAAAAAATACTATTTTATGTCTGTAAAACTGTGTGTTTGACATTTTTTCATAGATTCAACTGTAGAAATGGGAACAAATTATGTTTTTTATGACTGGCTGCAATAACAAAATGTCTAAAGATACAATTTAAAACTGGTTCTTTAGGCACTGCTAGCTTGTCTGCATAGGTGCTGGTTCATTGAGTTAGGTGCATTTTAAACTCTTTTTTTTCCTCTTTTTTTAACACTTGAATGATTCACAGGTCAGTGTTAAGTGGCTTAACAAAAGACAATCCTCTGAAAATGCTCAGGTACAAGGACTGGACTGAAAATGAATGAAAAATATCTAAAGAAAAACTTACAAAAAATACAAAGAAATTCTGGCTGCTTGGAAATAATATAATGAGAGGTGACTTTTGCACATACTGTATGTGTTAGCTACAGTACCTTTGTACAACAGACACAGAGCCAGCGTGCAAGTTACAAAACAAGAATTTTAATATCCCACTTATAAAACATTCACATTCAGAGCTATGCAAAGTGGTCAAAAGAGTGCTTATTGCACTGTAATGTCACACACTGCTTGCTCCAAAAACAGCAGTGACAGACGTTTTCACAGACAGTCAGTTATGTCAGTTAGGTTACGTTGAAAGGAGAACCAGCTTCTCCATTAATTTCGTTCAAAATAGTCAAATATCAGAAGCTTGAAGCTCTCAAAATGCAATTTCATGCTTCTTTAAAATTCCTGTGCAGCTCCTCCTTGTGACTCCCTTGTGGTGAGCGTGAACATCTGTGCTAGAAAATTAAAACTTAAGAAGCAAGCTTGGCTGCAATTCATACATCTAAAATTTTTTTTTTTTTTTCGTTAAATCGCAGCACACAGAAAGCTGGAAAGACAAACAGACACATACACAGTCTCTCATACACCTATTTTGTCATTATTGAGAAAAGCAAGGAGCCCCTTTTAAATCAGTGGATTTATTTATATTACCGCACAACTGTTAGATTTTAAGGAAGTGGCATATAAATGCTGCAGAAAACAAAGAGAAACCGCACATGCAAAGACAGACAGACACGCACGCACATTTAGTCAAACCTATGCAGACATTTTCAAACATCTGTTTGTCTTACACGCTCTCGCTTTGCCCCAAAAGAAACAATGCAATCACAGCGCTTCCACCCATGAACAGCTTTAACCCCCCCCCCCCCCGCACAGCTCTTCCTGTTGATTAAAAGGTTTGCACCAGGGAGAGAGGGATGAAACAGTGAAGGGTTTATCCAGGTGCATATACAGCAAGTCTATGCAAACATGAACAGGTTTTAGAAGAGCTTTCCCTTATCTTTAAAGTATACACACACACACATATATATACATACATACATACATACATACATACATACATACATACATACATACATACATACATACATACAGAAGATGAATGTACAAGCATGGTAAAAATTAGATGCAATGCCTGCCAACAATCTTGTGTATATACCTATAATAACTCACCTGTATGGATTTACAGTATTATCAAACAAATATAACTAAGTAGGATTGCTTGTGTGCTCTTTGGAAGGTATACATAAAAAATAAATAAATAAATACTCTAAGGCACTTTTAAATAGCAAATAAAATATGTTCATTCTCAATGCACAGTTGTGTTTAAACTAAGAAATTCTGACACGGTCTTCGTAAAATATGCTCAACTCCCTAATGAGGGCTTGCACGCCAAAATGTATCTGGGTTTACTAGATTAAATGTGACTGAGCCACGGGAATAAAGCTGGTTTAATTGTGTTTTAAAAGAGTGATTTTTTTTGTTTGTTTATCTTTAAATATAATCATATCTCTAGTGCTACTTTAAACACCAAAACACACACACACACACACACACACACACACACACACACACACACACACACACACACACACACACACACACACACACAACTTGCTAGTAAACTATTATGCCTCCATCCTTTTATGGATTTAAGGGACCAATTAAATCAAACATGAGAGCAAGCACATGATTAAAGATTTATCTGCCCCAGGTCCCCGCAGCCCCTTCACTTTTCACCCACACGCTCTGACAAACACATGCAGACACACACCTTCTAGTACTCTGACCATCTGGGGATGCGGGAAGAAAAGCATTGATCTCATTAAAAACTCTGACTTTACAGAGTGCTGCCCATCCCACCCCACCCCAACGCACACGCATGCACGCACGCACGCACACACTACTAAACATGCATACATTTGCCTGTTGGTGTAACTGCCTGAAGTATAAACATGCCATTCACTGAAATCAATTAGCTGGAGATTGCTAACTTTGAACACATCTCCACAGACTCTCTAGAGACTTGGTACTAATGTGATAAATTAAGGTCAACCACGCAGAGTTCAACTTGCATTAAACACATTCTCTCTCACACACACACACACACACACACACACACACACAAACAAACAAAAAAAAAAAAAAGGGGGGGGGGGGGGGGTTGTGACAGCTGCTTTTTGCATTAGGAGATTTTAGAGCTCACCCATGTTTCTGTTTTTTTTTTCCTTCCACCTCTAGAATCAGACATAGTGTAGTGACTACAACAGCCCACATGCATGTTGCAATTTGGCCCACTGACCTGAGATCAGCTTTTCATATGACTGCCACTCATCCAGTCATGATGGGTATTGAACCAGTTTTTAGTTCTAGCTCTGCGAAATGATGACAAATAGTTCACATACTCAAAAACAAACAAACAAACAAACAAAAAAAAAAACATAAATACACAATATATGTACAGGCTAAAAGAAAACTTTTCCCACTGATTTTGATAATGGAATCAATCATTTGTGTTCTCCCTCTGGACTAACAGGTGCAGCGTGTGAGTGGCTTGATTAGAAATGGATCTCAAGTGTGTCGAGCTGAAAGCATGCCGCGGCTCTTTGACGTTTAGAAAACAGACACTCTCACTCACATTCACAACACTTAATACATAAATCTGTGATCTGGAATATGTTTGTACTCTCCAAAGTAATTAAGAAACCACATCGATACAGAAACGAAGGCTCTCTAAGAAAACGTAAAGACACGTTTTGTCCCTTTCAGCCCCATTCTTGTGATCGCACTTATGGATATTTGTCTGATAACAATATTAGCTATGCAGAGAAATGGTGGCAGTGTGCAATTCCTACAGTAAACAACGCTTCACACCTTTTTCACTAACAGACACTGGTGGAGAGAAACAAATTATGTGTCACGAGTCCGACAGGAAGTAAGAAAAGTTTAAACACGCTTATGAGTGAATGAGGCCCAACATTTCTTTACATTGCACAAACAATTCTGAAGTGTAAAGCCTAAAATCCTAAGAAAAGTATTTGTAAGTAAGTGATGTCTGGGCAATTTGTCACAAAGCCATTCCAATACTGCAGACTTTAAGAAGAGGACAGGAATGAATAGAATTAATCAGGGAAACTGTGAAGCGGTCTTAATTACAGAAGGCGACCTGAGACTGTCTCTCCCTCTCTCAGCCCATCACTAGCACAACTAAAAAAAAAATGGCTACAACTGACTGATTACTCAGCGCTTACCATGAGATTTGAACCCCTGCAGAGTTAAGTCCAAAGACTGAGACAATGCTTCTTAGTAAGAAAACAGATCTTGAAAAATCACTTTTGCAGAGGACTTCAGAAAGGACGTTCATTTTATTTAACTTAGCACAGCAGAACATAGATGCTAAAGTAATTTGTTAGTTTCATTTGTCACAGGATCTTCCAGGTGACAGAAACAAATGTCCAAGTAGCCTCTGAAGTGATAAAATATCTGAACTATGTGCAGGAAAAAAAAAAATTATGTCAGAAGTTTTTCTACATTTTTGGGCATCTTGGCAAACACCACATATCCAGCTTTGAATGTCCGTCACCTAATTCTTTAATGTAAAATAAATCCATGATGAATATTAGAAATACACGCGCCTGAAGAAAAACTACACTGTCTTTACCGAAGAAACAGGTTTAGTCTCAGTTCCACGGTGACAAATACCTGCGTTCAGAGTCCAGGGTCACTTTTTAATAACATAAATTCAAGATTTGCACACATTATTTTATCCTCTACTTATTCATTTCCCGATAATTGGTTATCCAGCAGCCTCCGTCATTCCTAAGTGCTGTGAAGTTGAAATTCAAAATACAAAGTACAGGTGCAAATGCAGACAGTGTCAGGGTTTAATTAAGCTGTATGATCACTTATGAATGCATCAACACACACACACACACGAAACAGGACCAAAGTGGCCTTGTCTGGGCCAAAAGAGGTGGAATAAAGCCATTATAGAGCGAGAGAGAGAGAGAGAGAGAAGGAAAAAAAAAAAAAAAAAAAAGATCACTGTAATAACACTGTGGGCCAATTATGCTTAACTACTGCCTTCTGTCACAACTGGGTCACTGGGTCTTCTCCATGCAGAGTGGAATAAATACATGTGTGCACATTGTAGAAGGTCTGCTTTGCACACGTGTTGTTATTTGATGACAACATTTCCAGAAGTGTTTCTATTATACATATTTATTCTGGAAATTGGAATTTAAAGCTTGCAGACAATCAAAAAATTTCATTAAAGTAGAAACCTGAGTCCTTTTCTAAATGCATTAAGCTTAGTAGGTCATTTGTTTGGCATTTTAATATTTATTGGCTGGAACAATTTCCAAAGATGGGAAGGTGAATATTTAAAAAAAATGTAAATAAATTTAAAATTTTAAAGTAAGATTTCCAAGCTCAAAATGCTTTATTTTTGCCTTTATGGGAATATGAGCATCAGGCTTTTCTCTCTAACTTAAGTCTGCTGGAAAGTACTTTGAACACTTTGTACTTCCAGTCTCCAATCTTCCCCTGGCCTTTTACTTTAGAAGCAACTGGGACTTTAGCTTGGAAGACTTCTTCTGGATGTTTACTTGTGGGGATTAAATGTTGGCGTTTTAAATATAGTTGTGGGATTTAGTGGTGGTTGCACCTGAGCGCAGCAGGCACTGCAAAGTGTAAATTCATGGCCAACAAGGCATGAAAACTTGCAGATGGGCCGTGGCATTTGGGGGAGTCTCCCTCTCACGAGCATTTCTGCTAAACAGACTCGGTTGCATTTATGGCATGACAGCCCGTGCTTTACTATTAATCCTCTCCAAGCACAGCTAGTCACACTACCTCACTCACCATAACTGATGTTCTTTTGGTTCTGACTAAACTAAAATTATTTTGTGTTCCCACTGTTCTATTATTTGTGAAAACACACTAAAACAGATGTATGGATTCAGATTAAAGGGCTTATAAGCTGTGCGGTGTGGGATAAACCTTACAGAAAATGAGAAAAATTCAGAACACAGGCAAAAAAAGGAAATGAGGTGTAACTGTTTATACTGTGATGCCACACATAATATGAAAAAAAAGATGTGCAGTGATGGAACACAGCAGAGAAGAAGCTTGTAGATAAATATGGATTGCTTATCGGTAACAGCGCTTAAACACCCCACAGTAAATGTTTTCTAAAGTGATGCAACACATGAAAAGAAATTTCACATATCAAAAGAATTCAAATCCACGGGTCAACTAAGCTCCAATATTCCAAGCAAAAGCACAACAGTAGCGAGCCAGGGCCACACAGCTGACATCAAGCAACATCATGAAACTCTGAAACCAAACAAAAGCAAAATCATTTTCATACAAAGCAGGTTATTCTGTACTTTGTATGCCAAAGAAAAGGTCATAGTGTTCGGTCTTGCTACAGGGGGAGATTTAAAAGCATGTGTGTGTGTGTGTGTGTGTGTGTGTGTGTGTGTGTGTGTGAGACAAAGTGAAACACAGAAGAGACTACAGATTCAAATTAGGTTTTTGTATACCAGCATGTGCAGGCCTCTCATGCTGGCATGGCTTTTTTCATGCACTAATGTGTGTATGTATGTGAACATGAACAAAATGTTTTGGCTGATTATCTCGCTGCTTCACTGAATTATGCTAAAATCTCAGAGACCTGTCCAACGCAAACAAAAATAGGCAAGCAGAGGAGCTGACACGCAAAAACGCTTCAGGACTCACTTTTTTTTTTTTTTTTTTTTTCCCCTCCTTGGAAAATATATGTAAGCACATGCTTATGTAAATGCAGGCACTGATTTCAAAAGCTAAAGGAACAGGAAGAGAAAAAAAAACAAAAAAAAAACAAAAAAACAGATGTATTTAAAAATTCTCGATATGGGTACTGAACTCATCCAGGTGATGCAGATGCAGCATGCGGGGTCACAACTCTATTTGTTACGCTTACACACAAAACCAGTTATCTATGCATGTTGTTTTTAGTCAGTTATATGGTTAGAATATAAAAGCATTTCCACAAGAGCACTCTGCAACTTTCCTGTTGGCAACACATGTTTGGAACACCACAAACAACAAACTGCTGTTCCAAGCAGAGTCGGGCAGGGCGTAAATGAATAAAGAAATAGCTATATATAAGAAACATTAGGGAAATATGTTTATGTTGTGTGTGTCTGAAAGAGAAAAAAATCCCATATCAGTCAGGCTCTAGTTTCCACCAGTTGAGCTTTTCCCAGGAATTAGGAACATTTGGAGGAACCAGGATCTAAATGAAGTTCCACTGAACCCTCCAAAGAGTTTTGATAATATTTTTTTTTTTAAAGTCAACAACTGCCCCCCCCCCTTCAATACATAAATGTACAAATTTTCACCAGCGTACAGTCTGCAGTTTAAACCCCATCAAACATCTGAAGGAACCTTTTAGTCCCTTGAACAAAGTTCCTGCAACTAAATCCGCCGGGTAGATTGGCTGAAAGTGTGTGTGTGTGTGTGTGTGTGTGTGTGTGTGTGTGTGTGTGTGTGTGTGTGTGTGTGTGTGTGTGTGTGTGTGTGTGTGTGTGTGTGTGTGAGTGAGTGAGTGAGAAAGAGTGAGAGGGCCTCTCACCCCATTCAGAAAGCATCACCCTGCTTCCAAACATTCAGGAACTATTTCCAATGATGCACAATAGGGCGTGGGGGGGTGGAGGGGGAACACAACAAAAAGGAAGAGCTGTCACTGGTTAAAAACACATCATGATGGCAGGAAAGAAACAGGGAGCCAAATAAGGGAAATCTGATCCGAACAGCAATCTGTGCTAAGATCTGGCTCCTCCGCGCAACACAGCATCTTTTAACTAGAAGTCAAAATCTTTGCAGAGCGGCGAACATCTCAAAAAGCTTAGGTGCAGTCTGCATGTCAATACATCCCATAAGACTCCTGATGTTGCTCCAGCAACTACAGCACATCCTCTTTTTATGTTTTACTTCAAACACACTTCTAATAATCCCCACATAGTAACTCCGATAGGAAGTATTTATCAGATTTTGAGCGGAAGATGAGAAAAGAACTTAAAAAAAAAAAAAAAATTCTCCTCAATAAGCGGAGAAAAACGTGGTCCTTGCTGTTGATTCCCTCACTATTTCCTTGCCCTTTAATCTCCCCTCGCTCTCTTTATGTTGACACAGTGTGAGTGCGGTGCGATAATGAAGTATCCTGCAGGTAAAACATTAGCAATGTGTGTATCCCCAAAACATAGCCTCTGCGTGCATGTAAGATTATGCTTTGCACCAGAATGTTTCCTGATAACCGGCATTGCTGTGCAGTGGCTGTATCATCAAAGACTGTCTTATCCCTCCACCACCTCACCCCATCGTTCTGCGACACATGACAAGCAAAATCCCCTCAAGGTAAAAGACCCGTTTTACAAGCTTAAGAGCTGGGGAGGTGTGTGTGTGTGTGTGTGTGTGTGTGTGTGTGTGTGTGTGTGTGTGTGTGGAGATACGCCGCGTGAGTTTGTGTGCATTCTCCATGAAGAGCTTCATTCAAAACAGAGATGGAGGGAGGACAACAAAACACACAAAGATAAAACAGAGAAACTGTCACATGACATAAAAGTATTGTTTAATTTGGGGTCTGATTAACTGATAAAATTATAAGACAACTAAACAACAAAAAAAAGGCCCTGAGGAGACCAAGGTGACATTATCAAAACCGCCATTCAATTTACACAAAACACACGACAGAAAAAACACAAAATGCTCTGAGTACATTTGCAAAGCAAGCACCACAAGCTGATTAATCATTTTTCCCCCCTTTCATTATGAATAATTCAAAACAGCTGATCAATTACCCACAATGTTGATGGCAATTATTTTGTCACCCCCAAGATTCAGAACCTTTAGAACAGGAAGAGCTGCTCTACTGCAATAATTTGCTAATAAAGTTTCAACCTCAAAAGCATCCTGGACCAACCACTATGTACTCTGTAATGTACAGCACATTTGGAATGGCATTTGAATGCAACACAAGCTACTATAGCTACCTATAGCCTTTTAATCTGAGCCATATGAACAATATCTAACATTTTAATGCTTTTCCTTCATTTTTGTGCGACTGTACACGAGTAGTTTCAGTCATGAGTCGCGCACAGCTCTCACTGATGGCGCTGCTCTGATATTTTGGCTGTAATCATTAAATTAAATTAATAATTAATACATTGTATTTCAGCTTTGGTCCATCCAATTTGTATAGCCTCAAACAGTTCCACCTACATTATCATTTCAGATGTATTTTTAGCATCTGTATCAGCTGGTGTTTTCTCCTTGTTAATGATGTAGATATGTAAAGCTGATTTATCACAGGCTTTCTGAGAGCTTTCCCCCCTTTTTTTTTTTGACATCTTCAAAGCCGCCATCCATCTGCTTTCTTACAGCAGGTGTCGGGCCAGAAACTCTAGTTTTATGGACAAAAAACACACTTCTCAATGTCATGCATCAAACTGGAGCCACCAGCAGCTCCTGTTTTAATCAAACTAAATTTCCTTTCAACGACAAGAGACAAGAGGCACTCCATGCGCAGGAAAGTACACAACAATAATGAGAAAAAAAGTCACAGAGCAAAAAAGTGAACACAAAATCTGTGTGTGTGTGTGTTTGTCTCTTTGTCCGTGAACTCTTTCTAGACCATCAGGAGTTTAGCAACCAAACTTGGCACACAGGTACATCATAGGCCCCTGAGGGTTGTTACCTACAGTATATCAATTTTATGTCATCATCCTGCCTAGCAACCACATAGCAACAGGTTAAAATGACCCATTTAACATTTATGCTATTTTAATTTCACAATAACATCTTATTTATAGCCACAAAAGCTGAATTATGCATGGTACATTAACAACAGACAAAAATGGCCCATTTTTATCATATCAACATCTCCCAGCCTTATTTTTTATTTCTTTATTTTTTTAAATTTCCTTTAGTTTGGTTAAGTATCTTTGTTTGCCAACAGCATGAACAGGCTAAATAATGCAATAGCACGGGCATGCACTAATGAAACATTAATTTCTGGCTCCGTCCTTTCGTTGAGTATGAGCATTATCTGAGTCACATTGAACTCTCTTCCCACTATTTAAAGTCAGTGTAAAAACTTGCGATGAAAACTTTTGACACGCTGCACTCAAGGGCCCTATCTTGGTGTCAGCCGAGCAGACTGGTATTAGCAGCCATGTTTTATTCATCAGCATTCTTAGTTGTCATTTCATATGCCTCTTCCTCACTGCGTGTACAAGGCAACAGAGCACACGGTGAAAAACAGGATTACAGCAAATGTAAATAATAAACTGGAAGCACATGAAGATATTCGCTTAATCTGAGTTGGGGATTAATGTCATGATACCCTGTCAGACATGGCGGGGATTGGGGGGGGGCATAATAACAGTACAACACAACAACACGTGCGTACACACGTACACACAGCTTGCAGGCTGCATTTCATACTCGTTCGTGTCAATACATGAGCGGTGGGGAAATAGGATTGTAGCGTTATCGGGGTTTTGACTTTGAACAATATGTGACTTTGCAGCAAAGCAAAGCAGGCAAACAAAACCAGGTAATCTTTTGGAAACTTACAAACTAATTCTGAATAGACACAAGAGAGAGGGAGAGTGTACACAGAATGACACAAGCGTGAGAGCCGCAACAAGAATTCAGCTACTGAAGGAGTCACTTTGCAGACCGGAAGTAACCACTTTTGGATTTCCAACATACTTAAACACTTTCTGCTAATTACGGGGAGCAGCCATGAACATCCATGTCTGACTGTTATCACTTCTTAAATCTAACGATGAGGGTGTCTTCCTCATCACAACCAACCAACTCACAGACAGTGTAAAAGAGGGCTGTAGATTCTGGGTCTGAAAGGTGAATCCACTGTTTTTAAAAGGCCACCAGGGGATCGCCCCCTAGTGGTCTGCGACCTGTGGTTACAAAAATACTGCCTCTAACTTCTATAGTACTGAAACAGCTCTCTGACTTGGCCTCTGTACACTTTCCTGATCAATTTGTGAGCTCAGTCACTCATTTCAGGTCATACTGGACAAAACATTGAGTGAATTTTAGAAATTTTGGTCGCTATATATTTCAGAAAGGAGGATTATGGGGGTAAGCAAGCTTGTAAATGTCACCAGCTGTCAAGGAGCAAATGTTTCATAAACTGAAATAGTACACAAGAACAGTCACTCTCCCCCTTTAACTTTACTTTGCGCTCTACCAACATTTGAGGAAGATTTTTGGTTCCTTACAGGCTACAAGTGCTGTGCGTCTGAATCAGAGCAGTAAAACCAGAACAATGAGCTTAATTGATATTTTGGAAATGTTATCGTGCTCCTCCAGTTTCAGTACGGTTTCCTATTTTTACACTCTCTAATCACTCCCATTCCCACAAATGAATAAATATATAAAGAACACATTAATTGGGGATAGGAAGTGAAATTTGCAGCTATTATTTTGGAAGAGGCAATGGAAGGAGAGAAGGAAGTGCATCAGCATGCTTTCTCTACCACATGCTTCTAACAGTGCAGATCCCCACTTGCTGAGACGCTCACTAATAGGATTATAAGTACTGTACGCAGATGGACAGTGAAGTCTCACTTTTTACACACACGCACGCGCGCGCACGCACAACACTTCCATTATTCTTTTAAGTGTGCAGGCTGCATTTCACACTCCTTCACGTCAATACAAAGTCATTATTTCATACAGTCAGAGGGGCAACATGCAGGAAACGAAGGAAGCAGTGAAGTGTAGAAAGTGGCCAAAAATGAGCAAGAAAGACAGACCAACAGATGGGCACAGAGGGAGAGTGAATAAAAGACAGAGAGAGCGAGAGCTAGCGCCTCAGGCCAGCACTGACCCCAGCTAAAATTACCCTGCTGCTGTTTTGCACCGCTGCACCCAACACCTATTCAGCACACCAGGTACTGTTATCGTGTAGAACATGATATAGTCTCTGACAAAGGTGGCGCCCTGGCAAATTTTGGGGTTGTCAACTGTCAGGTGAGCAAAGCAGCATGGGAGAAACTTTGATTATGTTTCATATATAATCTTAAAAAGGAAAGTTTTTTTTTTTGGTTTCATTTTGTTTTGTAGAGGATTACCCAGGCAGCATTTTAATGTTAATGTGCTGACAGAGCAGCATAGGAGGGAACTATCATCTGTCTATTATCAGAAACATGAGGGTTAATATCAGATGTGATTAAGTATTTTATCAATAGTGGATAATGACACTGTTTTACATTAGATTTACTTTAGAGTATGAAGCACTGATCTTTTTCATTAATAGTAAAAACAGCAATGGACACAATTTCACGAATTTTCCATTTTCTATTCTAGGGAAACAGAAACAGAATCTGCCCCTGACATCCAACATCCTGTAGTGGCAGTTAAATAAGTAAAATAAATAAAAATAGAGTCACATTCACATGAATGGTGTTTGGGTCTGGAATAGGAAGTGAGTAATGTACAAATTTAAAACGAAAGACAAAAATAAATACAACTCAAAGGGGGAAAAAAAAAAAAAAAAAAAAGATCCACAAGACAATTTCTCAAAGACAGCTTTTTCTTTTAAGGGACAATCTACAATACTTATCTGCCCCCTTCCTCCACACACACTCACACACGCGCAATTAGAATCCCACAGGGCCTGAATAGGCACAGCAGTGGGCCTCATTCTCTGAAGACTAGAGCGACCGCAGCTGTACAATTCTCACATGTACGCACACACAGACACAGGTCCTTAGTCTCAAAATGATGATGTGGCATGTGACTCAGACCCTCATGTGTGGTTGTGTGTGCCAGTAAAATGAAACAGAAAATGAAACCACATTAGACCTGCTAAGAAGCTGGACGAGAAACGTGTTCAGTGTTGGTGTTAACCGTGATATCAAACCTGTGTTTCTGCTTTGTCCTTTCATCAAACACAGTTTCTGCTGTTTTAACCTATACAAGTGCAGTGTGTGTGTGTAATGTATTAAGCTAGTGGTCCTTGTGAACTCATATTCCCATTAACAGTCTCACCCCAGGTGTGAGAGAAAGCAGAGTGTGCACTTCCATGTCCACATATACATATATATATATATATTAGGGGTGGGACTTTAACGCGTTAATTTCGATTAATTAATTATGGGGAAATTAACGCGTTAAAAATTTTAACGCATTTTAATCGCACTTTGCACCGTGGAACGTTTCTCAGTGCGCGAGTTCCCGGCGTACAGATTATATCGACGCACAATGTCCAAATTAGGGGCCGCATCCTGCGAAGGACCCGGCCCACGTCTTTCGCAGCCCACGAACACCACAAAGGCCGGAAGTGAGCGGCTAGCCTTCATATCAGCTGTGCCACCTCTGCGTAGCTCATGTCGCCTAGCAACCGTGAATGTGAAGCACAGCCAGGTAAAAGCAGCTGGTTAAATGGAGAATGAACTTTTTCTCCTTTTTGTGGTTTAATTTTAAGTCTTTAATTCAAAATAAGCTGTTAAAACAAGCATAACACATTTCACCATCAAGGAATACAGCTGAGAGAATGATTAATTTCCAAATATAACAAGTGAGACATTAATGTTGAATAAAACTATCCAGTTATGATGCTTAACTTTAATTTCAGGAGTTTGTTTATCACAGGAGCACTTCCACCCTTCATTGGTCTGTGTAGTAGACTGGTGGGAAAATAAACAAAATTTTGAAGTTTAAGCTCATGTATATTGATTTATTCATCAACTAAACTTAACTTAATATTTATCATGTCAAATATTGAAATGCGATTAAAATGCGATTTATTTCGATTAATTACAAAGCTTGTAATTAATTCGATTAATTTTTTTAATCGAGTCCCACCCCTAATATATATATATATATATATATATATATATATATATATATATATATATATATATATATATATATATATATATATATATATATATCTCAGCAGGTGACCAAATGTGTTTTTGTGAGCCTATCAGTACAATGCCTTTTATGCCTGAAAGCGTTTCTCTGCAGTCTCCTATTACAGTGTCTGCGTGCGTGTTCTCTCACACACACACACACAAGTAGCGTGAAATGTGTTGTGATGTCTCCGCTATGGAAAACGGTTTTGAGAGCACAGAGGAGACGCTCCCTGTCTCAGAACTGCTCAGACTCATTGTCTTGCTGTGACACACACACACACACACACCATCTGCACCCCCCCCCCCCCAATCAGTGCTTATCCTTTGGTTGAACATGTTTTAGTAGTGTGCAGATCATTAGAAAGGGCTGCAAACATGCTTTTAGAACAGCAGTGCACACACCCCTGCATCAATAAGTGCATTATAGTAACAATAATATTTTTTAGTTGACAAATAGATATTTCTTCCCATGCCCAATCAAAAGCAAGTGCTTACAAAAGATTGCAGTGAAAACACAGTGAGTGGGAAAAAAAAAAAAGTGAGTACCCCTGTGTTTACTGACACACAAGTTAGAAAAACAGTCAACAAAAATTAAGCAGACCTCTGAGTTTCAACTGGATAAATTGCATTGACCATTAAGGCAAACTCTTCATACATCCAAAAGTTCTGGTGCTGATTGGTCAACCTGCATGTCTGCATCATCACTACAAATACAAAAGAACTGAAATATGTGATTGTAAAAGTTCTAAACACAGATAAAGACACCAGAAAGTTGGTGATCAACAGCTGGTGATCAAAAGAAGTGCAGTGTACAGCGCAGAGGACACTGAATAATTTCAGCCTAAATGCATGACAACAACAACAACCTTGCTTTCTCTTAGGCACAAAACTAAAAGACTGACTTTACTAAGAACATGATGGCACATCCTTTGGTCAGATAAATACATTTGTTTGGTTCACATGGGCTCTAGCAAGTTAGGTACAAGCCTTTGCTAAGACTACAGTAATGGATGCATAGTCCCAAGAGTGAAGCACAGAGGTAGGGGTGTGATGATGCAGGGATCCATGAGTGCAAGAAGTGTTCGGGAGATGACATTTATAAATGGCACAATGAGTATCTGTGGATATACCAAACTAATGACTGAGGGAAGACTATAAGCCAGGCAAAAGACAAGGTGCAAATTATCACCTGGCCATTTAATTTGAATGCTCAACATAGGAATAAAAATGCATTTGAATAAAATAAAATAAATAGAATTAAAATTACACCACAAAATAAAAGTATCAATAAAATACAACATAAAACATAAAAATCAACATCTCAAACTGGGTTGAAAGCCATGCAGAAGAGGTGGGTCTTAGAAGAGGTCGCCATGGCAAAACCCCAATTTCCCTGGAGCCTCCGCTGTGTCCTCGGCACATCCAGGAGCAGTTAGTCAGCTGATGTGATAGACCGGGAAGGGGAATGCAAGAAAGAGGTAGGGTGGCTGAAGGCTATTTAAGGACTTAAAAAAAAAAAAGAATTTTAAAATGAACTCTAAAGGGTTTTTGGCCACCGTAAACAAACTTTACTCTGGCAGAAAGTCGAAGATCCAGAAGAGTTTGACAATCGTAAACCAGTAGAGCGTTGACATTTTGAGTGACAAGTGGCAGAAACAGCACAAACGCAAACAGAACAAGGCAGTGACGGACAGCAAGCCATACACACTGGCGCCATACTGACCATTTTAAATAGACAAGAGACTGAGACTGAGACGCTGGAAGCAGACCCCTTCAGGTCCTGTGGGTTGTGGAGTGTGACCTCTGTGGTTCACACTTGTTGCAGTGCTGCATCTCTAAGAACTGTACCATCTGCATAACAATAAGATAATTCATGCTTTTCACTTCAGCACTCAATAGTTTCATTCCTAATGTTGTAGCTGATTAGAAATGTGTTCCTACTGCACCGCTCAGTGATATCAAACCTCGCAGAAAATATTAGGCGCGTTTGCCTAACATATGACTTCACTAATTGACAGACCATTACAGTGCAGCATGACTAAAGCCATTTGGAAGAGAAAAGTCTACAGCAATGCAAAAGGAGGAAGAACATTTGTACTCCAACACGGGGTTCCGATGTGCGGTGATTGCACAGTAGCACTTGGGATTAGACGTGATTAAATCCACTTAAATCCGCCATTAAAAACGATAAGGCTTTTTTTCTGTATGTTCCACAATTTAAATATAGGTCATACAGAGCCAAGCAGAAACGGAGAGTTGATGCACACACATGTGCAGGAGTGTTGTGTTCCCTACAAAGAAATCACACACATGCACAAAATCCAACTACCACCACCACCTCCATCACCACTTTACCGTCTCCCAGGGCAACAAGAGCGGAATCTACCAAGAGGCATGTTGAGGATGAAGGAGAGGAGAGGGGAGCAGAAAAGCAGGAGGAGGAGGAAGAGAGAATGAAAGAACGGAGAGACGGGCACAAAAGACACCCCAATCTGCCAAGACTTATTCTAATAAGCTGCTAGGAGGAGGATACTATAGGGGTAATCCCTGCTGTGGGAGACCCGTCTATGTGTGAGTGTGTAAAAAGGTGGGTAATATGACTACTGACTGATAGATACAGATAACGCAGCTCATGCTCACCCAGTTAATATCTGGCCTTGGCATGTGTAAAAGAATGATGCCTGGTTTGCTGTATGTTCATACAAATCACTGCCTAAACACATTATGACACTTGATGCAACATCACAAACGCATGTTTGCATGCATGTTTTCATGTCCTCTGTGGGTGTTGCACACATGAAATTTGACGCATTTCCTGCTTCCAATTTGTTCAGAAACCAAATTCTGCAATCTTTTTAGGAGAGAAGCTGAACGGCACTCCAAGGTCAAAGAAACACTGATGTTTGGGATCTACAAAAGTATCTAAATATCCTCTATAAGCTGTTTAAATAACATGTAGGGAAACTGAGAATAACAACCAGTCAGATTTAACTTTAACCAGCCAATTTGTATTGAGTATTATTTGGCTAATGTACGATAATATAAATCATGTCAAAAAAATTACTAAAGAGTAGTAAATGGCTTCTTTGTGAATAAGAGCATGTTAAAAGACACCTGTACCCTATTTAGCCCATCCTGCCATCACTGGGCTTATTCTTCTCACGATTGTGCTGTAGTTCTTCTCCATGCTGTGCCCCCCTGCCCACTCTCCAAAATTACTTGCTCCTATTTTCCTCATCATCGCTGCTCTACAGCATCCTGTTCCTCTCGATCAAATCCGCCCCCTCCTCCTTCTCCTCTTCAACCACCTCCCCCTCTCGGTAGAGCTCTGCTGGTGATATCTGGTTTTAGGGAGGGGGCACAGTGGCAGCGCTGGCATCTGTTCGAAGGGCTAGTGTGTTGCCAGCCACCGAGCATCACTCCAGCAACGAGAGTCACACTGTTGGATTTATCTCCAACCGACCTGTCAGCTGATGCTCTTTGAGGGCGTTGAGACGAGCGGACATAACCTTTTTTTTTTTGGCGTTCGCACTGCCAAAGTGGCCACAAGAGATTTTAAAAATGGGGGAGGAAAAACCCTTAGTGGGTGCCACAATGCCGAGGAAGTGAGAGAAGTGAGTGGCTTTTTATAAAGAATCACTTCCAACACAAGCTGAGGGCTGAAGCTCTCAAAGAATAGAGCATAAAGCTGCTAGGAAAGGAGACAGCAAGGAAGGGATGAAGAGTATATAAGGCGGGGTAAGGGGGGGGGGCAAAAGTAGATAAAGGTAGAGTCTGAGCAGAAGAAAAGATCAAGAGAGTGACAGAGAGCCCGGGAGGAAATCAGACCCACATCTGAAGCTTACGGGAACACATTTCTGCCACAGACAAAGTGGCTCAGTTGAAAGGTCAGTCTGTTCACCTTGTGACTTAAGCAGCATTTCAACATTCTTTTTAAAAAACTCCTATACCAAATTACAAGGCAAACCCAACCTGTTAGAGTGAGGCGGAGCTCATTAAAAATCCAATTCCACTTCCATCGAGTGTTGCCCACTAAACATCCAATAATCCCAATCAGTCTCCGCAGTCAGCGACACACGGTTATAAATGTCACAGCATTCCTGCACCAAACTCTCAAGACACTCAACAGCAACAAGCAGTGCGCCAGAGGACGGAATCATGTGTTCGCCGTGCTGGTCCCTGAGATAAGTGATGAATCAATTGGCCGCTAATATAACCATTGAAGCAATTAGTACCATGACAAATTCATAAGAGATGATTACTCAGCTGGTTGTCAGTGCAATTTCCTGAAGGGATTCGATTCAGAGGCATATGCTACCAGCCCCTTTCACTTTCCTGAAATAATACTAATATAATAACCAAAAGACCAGAAAAGCAGAACATTTGTGACTAGCCCCATCAGAGGACTTGCATTAGAACTGCCTGCATTACTCAGCATTTAGATGTCACATAACACTAAAACGTTATCGCTCTGTTTTAAATATGACACCATCTGCGAAACCAATCTAGATGCATTATGAGACTGCAGAAAGCTGAGAACTGATAACGGGACTGGCATTGTCTCCACACAGCCACAGAAAGATAAAAATAATTATATATTTAAAAAAATAATAAATCATACGTAACACAACTCTGCTTGTGTCAGAGCTTTGCTTAGTAACAATATAAATACCACTATGGCCATGTGACTTTGATTCAGGATCACCAGTTTCTGCTTTCTATTCTTTAGAACAGCTGAAATTGGGATTCCAGAGGGGCCCCGAGCAAAATTATTAAGAGCTTATTCTTAGTTTCACTTTATGCATTCAAAAGTTACACTGGGCATGTAGTCAGTTATCTACAGCATCCATCCTTATCCAGTCATATGCAGTCATTGCATGCGGAAATTTTTCTCCTAGATTAAAACTCCTGATAGCAGAATAATTTAGACACTGATCCCTGCCACAGAAATGCACCGAGTTCATCCAAAGGTGCCTGCTCCTTGGGCAGCTGTACATAACAGCAAGTACATTCAAACTCCATGGGGCAGCAAGCAAAGACATCATTATATTTATAAGCCAATATAATAGAATCTGGGCAACTTACGACAGTTCTCCTCATCGCTGCTGTCTGAGCAATCATCATCTCCATCACATCTCCACAAGGTCGGGATGCACGCTCCGCTCTTGCACTGAAACTGCCCGGTCTCACACTTCGACTGCGTGTGAGTTCCTGTGTTTTGAGAAGAAAAACAAACAAAAAAAACAAAAACAAAAAGAAATGAAAAACTGTAGAGATCATGGCAATGACAATATCAAAGTAACAATTACAACAGGGTCACAAAAATCAGTTTGGGAGGTTAACTGACAAACTTTCATTTCTGACTAATGAAAGTGGGAAACTGGTGAAGTTGTTCCATATTATGCAGTAAATAATGTTGCTGCTGTAATCAAGTATTTATTCAACATTGCTCAAATATCACTTACCCTTGTTTTCATCATGACCGTCATGGGCTTGCTGTTATGTATCACTATGCCACCTTTGGTGAATAGTTGCTGCCTACCACGAGTGCCCCGCTGGCACTTAAATAAGAACACTAAGACTCATTTCCGGATATTCAAAAGGTTAACTGCAAAAATGTTAAACGCACACCATCGAAACCTCCACTTAGTGATCCCATCACCTACCACTGACAGCCTTTTCCCTCGCTTCCGTTACAACATCAGCTAGAGCTTGTGCTGCCCTTTATTTCATTCATTGTCACCTCCTATCGATAGCAGTGATAGCAGTCCAAAAGCAGACACAAGTGGCGATTTAACTGTAAAATATATGCATGATGCACCAACACATTAGCTCAACACTTAAGAGGACGCTGATCACACAGACACACAACTCTGTTTTTTTGGGGGGGGGGGGGGTTTCCCTTTCGGCAAGCAACGTTATTCCCAGAGCGTTGCCAGTGTCCGCGCTGCGATGCAAATTCACCCCCTCTGCCGAGACAAGTCTCTTACCTTTAGCGCAGTGGAGCTCCAGGAGTAACATATGTAATAGCACAAGCTTTCCGACCTCTGTCCACATCGTTAGATCCTGGGGGCGTCCGCGGTTGCGTTCATGCAAGTAAAATATTTAGTTTTTTTTATATAAAAAAAAAAAAAAAAAAAAAAAAAAAGCCCCAGTAAAGAATCTCCAGCGACTCGCTCGCTCCGCGCCGCTCTGTCAGCCTCTGCTCGGCGTGTGTGAATGTGCTCAGCCCGGCTCGCTGCTTTCTCTCCCTCTGCTTTCTCTCCCTCTGCCTCGGCTGCAATTTGAATCAGTGACGCTTATGGGCGGGATAGTTCCGCGTGTGACGGTGCCTGCGGTTAAAGTAGTAGGTAGAAAACTACGCTGCTGGCCGCTGGCCAAAGAAGACACATCTGCAGAAACAGCTGACTCACAGTCATGGTTTATTTAGCACGTTGGTATCAAACAGAAAGCAACCTCTGCTAAAAGAAGAGTTCTGGTACATCTTTTTCTCATCTAGAGTTAAGTGGAAACATTGATGCCAGTTCGCTAGTATGTAGCTATATATGGAGCTAAAGTGAAGCTATGGTTACAGCTAAGGAGGAAGTTAGCACATCAACAGGAAACAGAAAACTCAGACAGGTTCTCCAAAAAATGGTGCGTGCTGTAATCGAGTTTTTTTTTTTTTTTGGTTTGTTTGTTTGTTTGTTTTTGCTAATCTTAACTGGTAGTTTTGTTGTCTTAACCCTTGGGCACTCATTGAAATAGACTCAGAGCAAAAAAAAAAGTGAGGAAATTTGTCTTTGTATGATTATTTGTTGTAACAATGCTTCTTGGCAATTAATCTCATAAAGCCTGTTTAATGTCCCTTAAATCAGGGCTGTCCTGCAGGTTTTAGATGTATTTCTGCCTCAACACACCTGAGTCGCCATGGCAATCCCATGAGTCTGGGATCAAACGTTACGCTCCAAGATGACAACGCTCACCCCCACAGAGCAGGGTTTATCAGAAACTACCTCCAGAAAATAATGTTTTTCCACCATGTAACCAGCATTTGCTCTTCGTATCATTTTGAATGAGTGAGAGACAGTACCATTCACACTCACATTCATACCTATGGGCAATTTAGAATCACCAATTAACCTAACCCCACTAACTACATGTCTTTGGATTGTGGGCAGAAGCTTGAGTATCCAGAGGGAATCCCTGCAAAGATGGGGAGAACATGCTAACTCCACACAGAAAGGCCCCAGCCAGATGGTGCATTCAAACCCAGGACCTTTTTGCTGTGAGGCAACAGTGCTCACCCTGCCTCACACCCTCTGGCAGCTGGGATGGACTCCAGCCCCCTCACGACCGTGAAAAAGTCAGCGGAAGAAAATGGATGGTCATTTGGACTGCAACTAATGAGTGATCCAGAAATGCTCGGTGGAGTAATTTGCATGGCACATCACTAGCTGCTAGTCTTTCTTGTGTGACTTTGTAGCCAAAAAAGCACCTCAGTGGTGTGCTTTTTTTTTTCCTCAAGTGATGAAATGTGTTTGTTGTTTCCACCTTTACCAGCAACAATTTTTTGCATACTTTGCAAAGTATTGTTCCTCGTTGGAGGTTGTTGAAGTAGCTTGTTTGTCATTGAAGGCTGAAGGGCAATCTCTCTCTCTCTCTCAGACATGACAGTTTGTCTTGTTGTTACATGCACTAGGGAACATAAACTCATCGTGTTGCTATAGCAATCATATGACAATTTTATATTACAGAATGTCACGGCCAGCGGCCGAAGCAAAGAGGAGGGCAAACACGGATGAGACAGCTGAGACTATTTACAAATGATTTATTGTTAACAAGAAACCAGTCAGTTCTAACAGGAGAATTTACACGACGCAATGTCCCAAAGAATCTATCCATGAGACACAGTTCACTGGTTAGGCTGGCTGTGGGAGGGGAGTACTGGATACACGAGTGAGGTTTTTCTAGGCAAGGTCCGGGAGATGCAAGTGAGTGGAATGTGAAGACGTTGCCACAGCAAGGCGGCGAAACAGGCTAAACACAAAACTAGGCTTTTAAAAACACAAAATAGCTGGAGGTTGTTACCACGGAGGATAGCTGACACTTTGGCAAAGGCAAAATACTTGAACTGGCCCTTAAATATGTGATTACAGCTGAACGAGAATCAGGTGTGCCCCGCCCTGGAGAAGCGGAGAACCTCAGTCCATCTGCCTCCTGGAACGGTAGGAGAGAGAGTGCTCCAACACAACAACACTAACACAGAACCATGACACAGAAAAACTTAGACTAGTATAATCACAGAAGATAATATGGCACAGCGTTAGCTAGAAGTTAAGGTATCTTGGCAAGACGGTGGACTATGTTATCAGCAAATGCTAGCAAGTTTGAGCAAGATGTCAATATGGATGCAACACATTAATACTAATTAATACTAATAACAGACTAATAAAATTAATTGGATTAGCAAAAGATGGATGGATGGATGGATGGTTAAGCATTTAAGAAAATGGGTGAATGTTACATGCTGCAAATACACTATAATTGTCATAATTCCATTAAAGAATTATCCAAAAAGCACGAAGAGCACAACCATGGCAGTTTTCAGAGGTAAGGGCCATCAGCTGCAGCTCACTGACACTCACAGTGGCCATGCACCTAACTCCAATGGATGAGTTTTATCCAACTTTTTCCTCTCTGGAGTCCTTATGATGTGCAAAATTATCCATAGCGCCCCAAACCATTTTTTGTACTTGTCTGTAAACATGCAGTTGGGTATTTCAACACGGGAGTCCTGACACTGTGGACCACGAGATCCTTCTATCCCGCCTAGAACATGAAATTGGCATTAAAGGCACGGTTCTGACTTGGTTCAGATCTTATCTTACTGATAGAAGTTTCTCTGTCCATCTAGGAGACTGTTTTTCTACCACAGCAAAGCTTTCTTGTGGAGTGCCTCAGGGGTCCATTCTGGGCCCAATTCTTTTCTCATTGTATATGTTGCCTCTAGGGTCGATTTTTAGGAAACATAATATTTGTTTCCACTGTTTTGCTGACAACATCCAGGTGTATATGCCCATCAAACTGAACAGCAGAGATCCATGGGAACCCCTGCTGAACTGTCTAAGTGACATCAAGTCCTGGATGAGAAACAATTTCCTAAATCTTAATGAAAGCAAAACCGAGGTCATATGCTTTGGTAAATTTGACCCCTCAAGCAACTCCTCTGGCACTCTGAGTTATTTGGCTCCTCACTGTCGTGATGCTGTGAAAAATCTGGGTGTCATTTTAGATAGTAGTTTTAAAATGGAGAAGCAAGTAAGTGCTGTTACCAAAATCAGTTTTTACCAACTCATAGTCATTGCCAAGGTAAAACCTTATCTCCCGCAGCAGGACCTGGAAAAAGTTATTCACGCTTTTATTACTTCCCGCCTGGACTACTGTAATTCTCTGTACTTTGGCATAGATCAATCATCTGTGCGCCGCCTGCAGGTAGTCCAGAATGCGGCAGCTCGTCTTTTAACCGGTTTAAAAAAGCATGAACACATTACCCCAGTCCTGTCATCCCTTCACTGGCTCCCTGTCCGTTTTAGAATCGATTTTAAGATTTTATTGCTTACTTTTAAAGCCTTAAACGGACTGGCACCTTTGTATCTGTCTGAGCTGCTTCACTGTCACACCCCTGTAAGAGCTCTGAGGTCATCGAACCAGCTGCTCTTACAGAGGCCTAAAACTAGACTAAAACAGAGAGGTGATCGAGCTTTTGCAGCAGCAGCACCAAAGCTATGGAACGATCTACCTCTCCATATCCGCACAGCTCAGACGATACACACATTTAAATCTCTATTAAAAACACATTTCTTTTCTTTGGCATTTGGCTGCAGTGCTACCTCCTTTTAGATGATTGTTTTATGGTATTTTATGGTACTTGTTTTAAACGTTTTAATTTTTAATTTTCTTATTTTATTTATTGTTCTTAATGTTTTTATTTATTTATTTTTATTTTATTATTTTATTTATTTATTTATATATATATTTTTATTTTTATTTAGTATAGTCCTTGGGGTTACAGATCTTGTACAGCACTTTGGTCAACGTCGTTGTTTTAAATGTGCTTTATAAATAAACTTGACTTGACTTGACTTGTATGATGTGCAGGTTTCTTCAGTTTTGGAGTTTGTACAATTCCACTGAGCTTGAAAGTCAGTATTTGTTATGACCACTCTTTCTCTTTAGTGTGTCCTGGGTCTGCCCCGGGGCCTCCACCCAGTAGGACATGCCCGGAACACCTCGCCCAGGAGGCATCCTAGTCAGATGCTCAAACCACCTCAACTGGCTTCTTTCTATCTGGGGGAATAGCAGTTCTACTCTGAGCCCCTCTTGAATGACTGCACTGTTCACCCTATCACTAAGCAAAAGCCCAGCCACCCTTTGGAGAAAACTTATTTCCGCCACTTGTATCCACGATCTTGTTCTTTCGGTCACTACCCAAAGCTTGTGGCCATAGTTGAGGGTAGGGTCGTAAACTGACCGGTAAATCAACAGCTTTGCTTTTACGCTCAGCTCTTTCTTCACCACAACGGACCAATACAGCATCAGCGTCACTGCAGCTGCAGCCCCAATCAGTCTATCGATCTCCTGCTCACTCCTGAACAAGACCCCAAGAGCCTTAAAGTCCTCCACTTGGGGCAGCAACTCGTCATAATATTCTTTTAAGACTACCTTGAATCACACAGGTTCTGATAGCTGCTCATGAACATTTTTGGCTATCTGCAGAGCCTCAGCTCATCACTATGGAACCAGAAAAGAGTTTGGTATTGAAAAAAAAAAAGACATTGAAAAAGGAAAGCTGCCAGTCTTAACTGAACAACTTTGTAATGGATATTTTGAGTTAAGGGGTACTCCTAAGCAACATGTAAGGCAGGGGTATTCAACTCCAGGCCTCGAGGGCCGGTGTCCTGCAGGTTTTAGATGTGTCCCTGATCCAACACACCTGAATCAAATGGCTGAATTACCTCCTCAGTATGCAGTCAAGTTCTCCAGAGTCCTGCTAATGACTTCTATATTTGACTCAGGTGTGTTGAAGCAGAGATGCATCTAAAACCTGCAGGACACCGGCCCTCGAGGCCTGGAGTTGAATACCCCTGATGTAAGGGTTTTTTTTGCCCTTTCTTTCTCACTTGGAGCTGGACTGGTTTAAAGAAGTTCACCCTTAACTAGCTTATAGTTGCACACACATTTGACAGAGAGCTGCAAGAACAGGAGGAAATGTTAGCTAAGTCACGCTAGCTGGCTGACTTTCCTGCGATGCTTCTACCCCCTAGGACTCAGAGGCTGGTGTTACTGCTGCTGCACAAGGCTTCCTAAAGGTGCTGATGCTAAATATTCAGCAGCCAAAGACCGCAAAGTCCAATGCAGATTCATGAACAAGCACAAGACCCAAGCATTATTTCATCTCACTGCTGGGTTTGCAAAGAGGAGAGATTCCCCACACATAAATATGAAGCACATCTAACTTCGTTTGTCTCGGTGACAGCTTACAGAGCCGGCTCAACGTGAAGTTTGTGGAGGTTGTTCTTTCATTGTCTAGATTGAAGTCTGTTCTTGTTAGTCATTTGTAACAAATCTAAATTAAAATGCCATTAAATGGGATCATTAACTTAATTCAGATTTTTTAACTTATATTTGATATTACATAAAGCATCTTATGAGCCCAGATAATGATGTCATTATGTAAGTAATATTTTGTAGTATGTTGCTGCTTATAGGCATATTTGACTGGAGAGCAATCAATAGAGAGAATGCTCAGACAAGAATAAATTCATTTACAAACTGAACCATATAGTTTCAGTAGCTCAAGCTGCTAATTTGCCACCTGCTGATTTTGAGTGTTAATGTGATAAATTTTCAGATTGAATTTCCAGTTTTATCATGTCTATAATGGAATTTCAGCCAAATGAGGACTGATATCACAGCACACTCTACTGCAGCTGTTTGCAGGGGACGTTTTTGTAATGCTTTTTGAATAATGCAATTGACCAATGTCACATAATCCTAAACAAAGTGTCTCGTTCAATAAAAACACTTGAGCCCTTCTGTCCAACACCCCTGCAAAGGCATGAACCTCTTCTTCCTTTACAGAGCTGTGGTTCCTCCTGAGACAGAGACTGAATTGTGTGTGATAGTAAAAACTAACATTTATTTTACACATTTAACTAATGATCAGACATTGCAATGTCTGTAAGCATCAGATAACTAATCCACACCACCTGAAACACCTGTTCAGTTATTTCAACTACTATCCAGAGATCATGTTTGTGCTGATGTCTTTATGAGTGCATTGTTGCATAGTTTAAAGGACTCTGTAAATGTTCTGTGAGGGAGTGAGAGGATTAACAGCTTCCTTCAGCCAGGCATTAGCATATGGCTCCAGAGTGCACTGGATAGGTGGAAGGAAGACCCCAGCAGCACACTGGTCACTCACTCGTAAATGACATAAAATTTTGTTTTCGAAACTTTCGCTTGTTTTAGTATACCTGACAGAACAGCTGTATTTCACGAAAGAGCATCATTTTACTTACTTAATGACAGTTATTGGTGCTGCATATTCATAAATTGCACATATTTGAAACTCGCGTTCAAGTGGGCTGGGATGACATTCAATACTAATTTCAAATGGCTCAACAAATGCCTGCCAAACACACAAACTCCATGCACTTTGTCATAAAATGTGTCTGTGAGCTAAATGTACAGTTGCTGTGTTACCCAGGGAGTGAGAAAACATTAATGTGTGACAACATAGATGGACAAAAATGTAAGGAGAGGAAGATGGGAGATTATTTTCAAAGGTGAGGACCGCTCAACAAGTGACATTTTATAGACTGGAAGTTTAAAGCTTACATTTAATGTTCTAATTAATTTTAGAGTTTTAAAATTGCTTGTCCTTGTGAAACATCTTGCAAAACAAATTGAAATATACAAATTTTTGTATTATTCACAAGTAGCATGAAAATACCAGGCAGTTTATTTGCATTTGCAATATTAGTTTGCAGTACTGTGATAAAGTTTACAGTAATGCATTATATTGGACTCGCTACATCTAGGTTACATCAAGGGTATCAGAGATTAGTTTATATTTAAGGTGATGATGCTGATTAGATTCACTCACTCACTGAATTCTAGCCCTTATACTGGCTTTACAATAAATATGGGTTGGAAAATCAGCCATACAGCTCATGTAACACCTGCTTATATCCTTTTGAATTCAGCTGGCTAAATCTACAAAGAACAGTGAATACTGAAGTAGCAGCACAGGTCAGCTGATCACAGCCTGTACATAAAAAAATCTACTGGAGCTCACTAAACAAGTTATGTGACTTATTTCTGAGTGATTCTCCTCTTTTTATATTGCAATGCTGTTTTCTTAACTACATTATCTCCTTGTAATATACATTTCATTCTAAAGTCTGTCAGTAACATTACAAATGGCCATCTTAATCCAGTGATAAATGTAAACAGTAACACTAGAACTGCTGGTGTAATTTTCCCACATACATCTAATTTTTATGCATTGTGTTGCCGTGGGAAACAATTTAAACTATCAAAGAAACAGGAACACTACTGGCTACATCATGTTTTATTCACTCGCAAATGCCTCAAGCTGGAGCTGTTTCTTAATACGTTCCTAGACATTTAACAAGGGTTATTCTGGGTCCCCATCTTCTAAAGTAAGCTCGTTAAACAGTTAAGTAACTGCGGCAGCATTTATTTAAATGGGGGGAAAAAAAACCCCCAAAAACTGTAAGCGGTATGTGTCACATGTTATGTTGCAATATGAGGCTGGTGGATTTACAGATGCCTGGAAGAATCATAATGGGAAACTAATGAGCGATACTTAGCAAAACAGAGTCGGGGGGATATGTAGTTATATCCGCAGAGATACTTAAAGACAAAAAGTAATCTGACATAGTGAGAGAGAATGAAGACTGAGTTCAATCTGAACTGAATGAAAAGTGCGTGCATCGAAGGGGAACGGGCGGGTCTGCACTGCTGTTCTATGCAGCCAGAGTTCAGTTTTGATTTTCTGCAGTTCAGCATGGCTCATGTGCATGAAATGACTTTAACACATGAATCAACACATGAATAATGAATAAAACTGCTGTATAAATAGAAGGGGAAAAAACATCACTTGTGCCTCTTATACATTATTCAATAAAAAGGGTGTGAATGAAACATTAAAAAGCTAGAGCAGGTACAGAAAATGGTCCAAAAAAAAAAAAAAAAAAGGTTTTGGCATCACTCTCACATTAACTGCTACTACTGTTTGTTGTTCCTCTAGGGAGAAGTACACTACAAAAGGAAAGGCATATGTTATTGCTCCAGAAGTTATACCAGAATAGCTAAAGGAAGTAGAGAAACTAAAGAAAACTTTTACACAATACAAATTGTGTGTTTTTAAAAAAAAAACTGTGCACAACTGTTGTTATATCCTCTGAGTTTATTATACATGTTTTGACTTTTAATGTACATCTATGTTATGCAATCTTTCATCCAGCAAGCCCAGAGGATTACACCATATCTGTTTTACCTGCAGTGCAGCCGTACAGAGGGATGGGCATGAATTAGAGCAGAAGATCGGGTTTTCTGACAAGACTTGATAGATGCCAGCAGCAACATCATAAAAAAAAAAAAAAAAGGAAATTCTCAAATGGATATCAGTGAATAAAAAGGTCACATGCATAAATTACTGGCTTCCTGAATTACTGCAAGCAAGCAGCATTCTGCAGAAGAAATCAGCTGCATTACAGTAGGTGTATAAGCTTTGAGATGGGCTGTGTACATAAAAAAATATGAAGAGAAATGAACTGTTCCTGCCAATAGCATCCCATCACAATGGTTAAAATCTTATTTTGCGTACTGCCAACAGTGAGCTCAAGCTAATAATAATACTTGGCACTTGACAATACAGTCTGCAGTTTAAAGCTGGTCTAGTTGATATTTTTTTTATATGAACAATGGATCAAATGAGTACATTCACTCCATTGTGCTGTGAAAGGTATCACCGCTGTAACACCCACGGATAATTATTACTCAGCTCTGCGGTTTCATTCAACTCTACAAAGCTTTTCGGCACATTTCAGCTAATAGTTTTAGTTTCATTGCTTTACTGTTTTGAGTCATTCTCACCATTGTCATCAGGGCCAGTTTCAGCCAACAGTCTGCTTCATGAAATCCCCGATAAACCTCCTGTTCACCACATGCCCGACAAGAACCAGCGGAGAGACCCAACTAACACCTGAGCATTTAGCATTCAGAGAGACAGTTATTATTTTCTCAAAGGTTTGTGGAGTACACACAACGTTAAAAGTAAGTGAATATTGGATATTTTTCCTAACACAAATCGTCTGTAGGCATTTCAATTTATTCCGGCGACCCCTGTGTTTCTGTGCTGTGCAAACTTGGACATCATTTTCAGAAAATTAATTAAATTCTTTGGGCTGCTCAACTGGGATAAACAGTGATTAATGGAAATGATTCTCACCCATTTTGATGAGATTCCTCAACATTTCTGTGTCGAGTCATATTCAGTTGCAGAAGTGGAGAATGTGGTTGATTTCATTTCATTCAACAAAGATCTCTGCAGTTCTACCTAAATAAGGAGAAAGTATGATATGGAGGGCATGTTTGCAGCCTGCCACTGAATGTCAGAGGCGAGACTGTGCAGCAGGGCAGTCCCACTGCAGTATCATGCTGTCATGTTTCAACACTGTATTTAACAATTTCAGATTTTTTTCACCCCCTTGGGGTCAATGCTGAGATTGTGTTCATCTTTCATCCCTACACACACAGCTGGAGCTAACGCTTGCGTTCATCTTTGCCGTAGGATGGTGAGTGAGTCCGACTCAGACCTTCAGACCTATAAGATGATTGCTTTCCGCCTCTGTCTCTTTACCCATCTCTCTGCCTCTCTCTGTCCGTGCTCACTCTAACAATGCTCGCTTTCTCTTCCTCTGTTTTTCAGTCCTACCCTTCTTCCTTTCATATCCTATTCTTTCTTTCTTCCCTTCTTCCTTTCTTTCTCATCTACGCCCACTCTCTGGCATGAGACAGATAGTGCTGTCAGAAGAAGCCAACAGATCCGGTGGTCAGCAAATCTTCTGTCTTTCCCGCGGAGCATCAATGTGTGTGCTTTCGTGTGTGTGTGTGTGTGTGTGTGTGTGTGGCACAGTACTGGATATGGGACAGGAGAGTCATCTGCTTTCCTGTCACAGCTTGTGACCCAAAAACCACAAGTGAGGTCTGGTCGATAGCTGGCCAGGTGCCTGCTGCAGGCGGAGAGGCGATAGATGAGATTTTGACGTCATTTCATCATCACACAATATAGCAGCAAAGGTTAAGAAGCTCACTTTAATGTGCTCCATTAAAGGATGTATGTTATTGATTACTGAATCTTTTATTTATAATGCGGTTTTTATGTATTTTCTTGGAAATAAAAACAAATTTAATTAAGAACTGTCTTTCAGTGATACCAAATCTTTTTTCCCCCATTTATCCTATCCATATTTCTCAACATTAATATCTAAATTACTATCTAAACTATTTATCTATATTTCTATTTGAAAATGGAAGGAAAAACATTCTCAAACTAATATTCATCACCAGAGACTCACAGTAAAAGAAAAAAAAAAAGACATTCAGTATTTTTGTGTTATTTGGCCACCTGGGTCCTTTCTGTGTGGCGTTTGCATGTTTTCCCTGTGCCTGTGTGGGCTCTCTCTAGGTACTCACACTTCCTCCCACAGTCCAAAAACGTTGGTGATTCTAAATTGGCCATAGGTGTGAATGTGAGCATGAATGGCTGTCTGTCTCTATGTCCTGGCCCTGTGATAGACTGGCAGCCCTGAACTGGGCAAACGGTTAAGGAAATACACGGATGGGTGGATGTGTTGTGCCATTGTCAGGCTCTTCAAACCTTATATTAACTGCTGGCTATGAAGCTGGATCAGAAACTGGGGACACTGCACGCTCATATGGAAGTGACGTGTCAGTTGGAAGATAGACTGCCCAAAAGCATAATCTGAATGTCACACTGACTTCACTTTTCAAACCTGGAGTCTGCCACCATTCTTTATATACAGTTTATATGGGTGAGAAAAATATAGACTTTATAAAAATGGACAGCCACCACAGGCCCTGTTATAAGGTCTCAAGCTGAGCATTCTTGCCATCTGACAAGTTCCTCCCGCTGACAAACGGTGCACTATTGTGAGGCTATAGTGACTTTTCAGTCACATAGTAAAGCATACCCTGCTTTATCCTGTTCTACTGGGTGAACATAATGTATTTAGTCAGACATTAATGTAGTGACTCACCAGAAGAATATTTACTGTAATTCAACACAACTGGATGTGCTTTTCCAACCTGCTGGCCTTTAGAAAGATTCCAGCTTTAAGGCATTTCTGCACTGACTTCCCTTTTTAGAGCTGGAAGCGACTGGCATCTTTTTTATACAGTCTATGGGCTGGAATAACCACCACCAGGATCCAGATGATCCTCCTGATCCACCAAACCTATCCATTCAAAAAGTGTGTCTGACAAATTTCACATGATTTGTAGATCTTGAATTGTGTTTCAGGCCCCTTTCAGCCCCTGACATGTGATCTAATCCTTTCTTACACTGGATCGAGGCAATGAAAAAGTTGGTGGGATGAGTACATCCACTGAGCTAGGCCACATCTGGAGCTGTCAAAACCAGTATTTCAATCTAATGTGGAAGGGTCAGCAGCTATATGTAGAAACAGAGAAGAAAAACAGTGAACTATGTTTTAAATGAACTAAAAAAACATAGTACCACATTTCAGGATGGCTGGCACTGAATCAGAAAGGACAGTGTTGTCGGTGCTGTTTGAGAATGGACACTTGTTCTACTTTTGTTTTTTTCAGAGTTGATGTTGATTTATGAACCAATAAAATACAATTTTTGTAGAAAAATCCATTTGGCAGGTAACTTAATCTGGGTCAAACCCATTGGTGCTACTTCTTTCCAAACAGCTTGTAATGGTTAAAACATGAGCAGGGTTGAATGAACCTCACTGCCAAAAAGCCTTTATTTTTCTGGCAGTGTGACCTGTTTCCAGAATATTCTTTGTTTCTCATGTTGGTATTTGCCAAGTACATAAAGATCATATTCCAAATTGTTTATTCTTCTTCTTCTTTTGGCTTTCAATCACAGCCACTGTTTTCGGCATGCTTAAAGTATCATTACATCTCAGATAAGTCGGCTGTGGTTTAAAAGGGGATGTCATGCTGTTTGGAAGACCCACACTTTAAGATCTTAGCAGCCCAACTTCTATTTGTGTGCTGTCCCGTCCTTCACCTGTATGCTGAAAACATTTGCAGACCATCTCTCACTGCAGAGCGTGTCTGGCTCTGGTGGGGCATAATCACACAGACACTGGAACCCATATCCTGCTACATAAACCCCCCATACATAATTCAAAGGCAGAATTTTTCTCATGCTCTAGTAATCTGGTTAAATAATTTGGGATTACATTGCCTCAGCTGCACACCAGTAAGGGGATCAGCACTCTGCCCATGAAATGCCCTCTGTTGTATGGTACAAAGGGCATCTCAGTCGCCCATGTATTTGCAGTATGGATAATCTCCCACTGGCTTTAGCACCAAATGCAGGCATGGTTTCATATCTGGGAAGCTTTGTTAACAGCTAATAGGCCTGTTTACTCCACCCCCCACCCCCCCCACCCAAGGCCGAGCTGTGACTTTGACGCAGACAGTTTAATCAGGAGCAATCGTGTCGTGGTGCAAACATAGGTTGGTTGTCAAAGGGAAAGCCTGTAGATTCTTTGGCTTTTAATTTGTGGCTTGAAATAGAGTGTAGAATTTATCAAGTGTATTTATGAAGCCTATTGTATGTCAAAACAAATAAGAGAGAATAGATCTTATTCTCCTTTATCTTTGGAGCATCTTAGCCAATTTCACACTCAAGCTCTTGGCTGAATTAAATACGGTCTGCTCTCCTTTCCCCTATTGTCCGTCTGCCAGATGCCTCTGTGTGACTAGTATATTTCTCTGTCTCAACTCCCATCATTATTCCTGCAACAGAACCTGCACCAGTGGGTCCCAACTTACACGTTAGAGTAAAGAGTGAGAAGCCCTACTCATACGGATTGGACTTTTTGGTAGATAGAAGGATACAAAAACTCGAAGATGTCAGGGATAGAGGGAAGACAGATAGAAAAGAGAAGAGAGTGGAAGAGAGGAAAGAGGGAGCGGTGTAAGAAGGCAGACAGAGGTGAAGGTGAAAGGAGACAAAGCAGCTGGAAAGAGCAGACCCAATCTGCCCTCTTCTCTCTGATTCCTCACTTACTAGGTCCCCTGGGAGACCAGACAGAGGAATGAAGAGATGGTGCAGAGGGAGGTAAAGAGAGAGGTCAGATCATTAGGCAGGCAAAGGTGAAAGGTCAGAAAGCAGCAAATCTGAAGAGGTTCACTGCTTTCTGAAAAGGAGAGGAGAGGAGAGGAGAGGAGAGGAGAGGAGAGGAGAGGAGAGGAGAGGAGAGGAGAGGAGAGGAGAGGAGATCAGTCAAAAAGTTCCCACAGCCTGAGATGGCTTACCAAATATTGATTTGCACATCCATGTTGTACATCCATGTCATGTCTAATAGGACTTAAACTCTTAATCTTAGAGCTCCAACAAGATGATTAGGATTTCTGAAGAGGAAATGAAGGACGGGATTCAGATGACTGCTCAGATGACTCAAATTTTGCTGAAGCAAACAACCCACAGACATTTCCTTTGATAACCAAAAACATTTGCAAAATGAGCAAATTGTCTGTATTATTTGTTGCTTAATAGAACTGCTTAATGTGACTTTGACACTGGCTTGTTATTTAGGTTGGTTTTTTTTCTTTCCTTCCTTGAAAAGGCTGCAATAATAGCTCCAATTTTCTAACCAACAAATTTCTAATAATCATTTACTTAATATACATAAGAACTTTTTTTTATTAGAAAAAGGATTAAAGGATTTAAATGTTTCTAGTATGAGATTTATGCATAGATTTCAATTGCAATTTGCCAGCACACATCAGAATTCACAATAATTTACTGCACTTTGATCTTTTTCTGCAGGCATCTATTCACTCATGAACCTCCACTCCCACGTCAGTGCCATTTAACTAACAATAACATAACACATACAGCCATTTATTTTCCTGGAGTCTCTGTATGAGACTATGACTGTACAGGATGTGTATAAACGGACGAGGTCTTATTTATGTCGCAATCAACTTTGTTCCGTCAGCAGTGCTGACTCCCTCTGACCTCAGCTATTATTTCCCACAAGGCTGATAATAATAATATGAGTACAAAATGAAAATCTGCTCATCTAAATGCAAATCATAAATGTCATTTCCAGTTATTTACTTAATGCATTGTGTCTAATTTTCATGTACGCAGATGAAACTGTTTCCATCCAAATAAACACACTGCTGCGGAATTTTAATACTGAAATTTCACCCTACAATTTTCCTGTTTCTGTCCTTTATAATATTATGGGAAAGCAGTTTATACTGATGGTTTGAGTTGTGGGAATGGTCCTTAGTTTAACAATGTTTAACACTGTGAAAAGTCCTAAATGTGAAGTTATTCTGTAAAATATTGCAAGTTTTTTTGTTGTTGATGTGGGAGAGTATTAACAACACAGAGTATTAACATCCAAAAACAGAGAAATACATAAAATCTTTAGAAATCTCACACCAAAGTATTAAATGCAACAAAGCTGAAGCGGGGCCGCTACAGTTTTTTCATATGCGTAGGGGAAAAAAAGACTTTATGCACATTAAACATGTCAAATACTTTAACAAATTTCCCTATAGCGTTACTGTATTGTTCGTTAAGATGATTTGCAGTGCGTCTACTGTAATTCACAACAAGTTCACTCATGTTAAAAAACATAACAGTACTATCCCCTTAGAATATACATCTTTGTAATGGTTCCTGGGTGTTTAACCCAGCGTTTTGAACTTTTTCTTTGTCCTTAGTTAAGAGTTTTTCTTATTTATGATCTCCTTTCTTCTTGTAAGTACATTTCAGATTATGCGCTGGAGTCTCTAGTTTCTTGATATGTTATCTTGGTCATTGATTTCTAGTTATCCTGCCTCCCCTATATCTTGCTGTCAAATCTCTGTCTGGCGTTTACTTCCTGTTGTATTTTGCTGGTCTTGTGTGTGTGTTGTGTTCAGTTTTGTGTCCTCTTGTCTCGTTAGTTAGATTCTGTTCACCTGTGTCTTGTTTTTCTCAGGTGTGTCCTCTCTCCCTAATTACCTAAGAGCTGAGTTTGCCTCAGTTCCTTGTCACAGTCTCCCTCATACTGTGTGCCCCTTGTTTTGTGAGTTCAAGGCTTGTCTCACAAATTCTGCATTTGAGTCCACTGCCTGACTGCCACACAGCAGACATATGACAGCTTTAAAGTTTCATGCATTTTCAGGTGTTTGGTCTCATCATGCTCTCATTCCCTTCATAACAGCATAAAAAACATAATGATTGAGGATAGGAGGTTATGGTGTAAACATTATTGCTGTTCCTGGCTACACAATCACTGGAAGCGTAGTGTAAACATTTGAAGTTGAACATTTCCTTTCCCATTTGTACTCATACTGGCAGGTGTGCATCTGTCTCTGAGCGACTGCCTCTGTATCACCACTTTATGCCAACTTTGTCATTTTGTTAAATTGACTGTGTGCTAAATGAGATAGTGGGACATGTTGCAAAATAATTTTTTTGTAGATGTGCTAGGGGCTGACTACAGTGCTCAAGTCTAGCTCAACTGAAAAAGAAAAAAAATTATATTGTACCATTAATCTTTTCCCATAAAGAGCAGCACAGTTACTGTACAAAACGCTCTGCATTTTACAGCAGTATGTTACAGTGATGTTGATTCCTTCATGGCATAGCCTTGCATTTTTGTGCTTTTGTACTAGAAGACAAAGGAGGTGGACACGCAGCAGAGGTCAAAAGTCATGATGGCGTGAGTGCGCGATGTGTCTTCACCCACAAAAACACAGAGGATGTGTAATTATTTGCTATTCAGCAGGGATTTAACTTAAAGGCTCCAGCAGTGTTAATGAAGTGAGATGGAAAGTAGGCTATAGGGACGACCTGGCTTGTGTTCAGAGAAGCATTTAAGTGGAATTAAGAACAAGGGGATGAAGACAGAAAATTGAGATCGGGTCTAATCCTTCTGTTCAAGCAGTAAACAACATTAGAATAAGAGCAATAAACAAAAGAAGTGATACTCTGTTTTTTTTTTTTGTGCACCAAAGACAATCCAGTAACAGAAATGAATCTAGTTTGAGTGTTTATTTTATATCTCTTCCTGGACTTGTGTTTTAAAACCTTCAGCTGTACAGAAACATTTGATGTTACCTTACATGTACAAAACAACCTTCCTCCATTTAAAAAATGATAGATTACCAATGTTAGGGCTGCCAAAGAAAAGAAAAGAAAAAAACAGACATAAAGTTCGGGCTCCTTCCCTAACCCAGCAGCATTTGTATAGTACCTATACAGTTGACCTTTTCAGATCTTATATTATATTTAGTATTAGGGCTAAATGACAATTGGCAATCGTAAATCGAATCAATTCAAGACGGCTTACTAGAGAAGAATGAGACAGAAGAAGAATGATTAATGCAGAGTTGGACTGAAAAAAGGAATCACAGACGTCCTCTGGTTGAACACGTGCCGGCGTGAAAGCGCGAGCTGCTGACTCAGCGAGCCATATAAAAGTGAATGATGCCACTTACCAGGGTTTGGCAGGTGGCTGCGTGTGCTTGTGTTTCCCTGTGGGCGTGTGTGTTTTGGTCTAGGAGGGAGCAATGAGGCAGACATAAAGGCTACATGGAAAGACGTGGATGTAGATTGATGGAAAGCCGTGTGTGCTTTTGTTCAAGCCTGCATTTGAAATGTAATAAGCGAGAGGCATGTTACGAGGGAAAAGACAAAAAAAAAAAAAGAAAGAAGGAAAAACTGAGAAAAAGAAGGAAAAGGAAGATAGCTTTGGAGTGCTGGCAACACACTGCATTTGGTTTTCGATACAGCAGGGGGAGGGGAGGTTGGAAGAGGTTGAGGGGGTTGCTATACTCTAAGAGTGATATTGCTCACAAACAACCTCCCTGGGGGATTAAGTGTAAGGACTTATACTCTGAGAATAGGGATCTGGTCTGTTCTTCTGCTGAGTCCCTCCTGCGCTCTAAGATAGGGGTCAGCTTAGACCACCACATGCTGGCAACATGTTGCCTGAGCCCAACAAGAGGCGATTAAAATAGGTCAAGTGAAGCTTTGTGGAGCGGGCCTTTGTCAACCTGTAAACTCAGGCTGAGTACCTTAAAGAATAGAGATTGGTGGGAAAAGAACATAGCAAACATCCACTTGTTCACTGCAGCCAAAAAGGTTTTAAGGACCCCCCCCCCCCCTTTTGTAACCTTCACATTTGAGGATGGAACAACTTTACAGCTGAAAAACACCCACAATCTATAACTAAAACAGCTGTTCTGTTTATCTTGCATTGTTTTAGCAACAGAAATTAATATTCTGGGTGCTAACAGCACAAATCACACGTGCTGGCTCATACCTGCATTAAGAATAATTTTGAGAGGAAAGCGTGGTTTCACTCAGGGAGATGTCGCTCCAAGCTACAAAATACCAACACACATCTGCCTCTAAACAAAACTATTTAGCTCAGTTTCCCTTTTCCGCAGCCCCAAGACAACATTCACAAAATACAAGCAACACCATATGCCCTGATTTCTTAAACTAATGGTCTAGAGCAAAAAATGGGTCAGAGGCATATTCCGCTCGGGCCACCCACATGACGGCAGAGCTATTTGTTTCATTACACTGATTCCCAGGATGACTGACTGGTTTGAAATATCCTGACCATCTGGTGTTTGCACAGCACAGAGAATCCAAAAACACACAAAGTATGGCAAGGTGTAGGGAGCTGCTACCTGCTTGCGCTTCTCTTTATAAACAAGTCCATTATTAATAATTGCATTTACAAAAGCAACATGATGCTTGGTTACTGTAGCAGCTCTTTATTTTCACCATAACAGCAGGAGAGCTGCACACTGTAAGTATTTCATCTAACCCTAAAAGCAAGACAAACTTCTTTTTTTTTGCCAGTAAAAATCACTTATGAGTGTACTGTAGGTTAACATCATAATACAAACAATTTAACCTCAGCATTTCACAGGACCTTGACTCTGAACCAGCAGTTCCCTCAAATGTGAAAGACTTTATCCTCTTTACTTTTAACCAGGTAATGCACGTGTCCTGTATGACCTTAGGCCAGTCTTCCACTGCCCATCTGTCCATGCATCCACTTATCTATCATTCATTCATTTAATAATCAGTAAATAAATCAGTCAGCCTGTACACTGGAGTTTTATATACTGCATGGGGAAAAAAAAAAAAAAGGAAAATCACTTTATTAAAAACAGTAGCGATTCAATGTGTCAAAATGTTGAAGATGAATGGAAAGGCTGTGAGAATTTTAGGGCACAGTGGAATGACACTCTGATGCAACGCAAATGAGAGATGGAGGCTGAACAAAGACAGATTCATTGCAGGAAGCTTTGATGTAACGTACGACTGGCTGAGCTGTACCTGTTGATCTCGCTCTCAGATCAGGTTCTTTGAAAGCTCATTCTGAGAGTGAAAAATAATTTAGCAAGGCTTTAGTTTATGAATTCATTAAAGCTCCACTAACTGTTGTGTTTTCCTTTTTTTCCCCTCCAGGTTCTCTGGGATATTACAAGGTGAACAACAGATTAAATGCTTGAATGAAGGTTATGACAACACAAATGAGAGGTCTGACAAGGATGACACATACATTGCTGTTTCTATTATGTACATCCTGGAATATGCTGGGGGTATTTGTCTGCTCTCTTTGCATTTCTCCCCCAAATAACAGCTATGATTACAAACCTGCTAGACAGCTCTGAACACATCAGTCAGGCTTATCTCATGCTGAAACTGAGACAAGAATCATGTGCAGCAGGGCATGTAAACACTCATAAACACTTTATTTTCCTCTTTCTTCTCTCTCTTTCCACCTCTTTCCACATACACACACACACACACACACACACACACACACACACACACACACTGTGTAACACATCGCACTGCTCCCTGTCCTCCTTCAGCTCCTTTTATAACCCTCCTGTTCAGGCACTGCTTCCAAATGATGTCACCCACAGTTCCAGCCAGTTCTGCCCATGTCGCTGTTAAATCCCACTTGACAAAAGCTTTGTCAGAAGTTTAGCGCTCCCAAGTAAATAGGCAGGATTTTGTGAAGAAGTGAGCAAAAAAAGAGAGATAAAGATGGAGAATGTTAAATGCATGGAAAGACAATTTTCTTAAAACATTTTCTTGTCCACAAACTCCGCATTCAGTGTTAGGAAGATTTGTAGCAGTTTTTGGACCCATAGATGTAAAGTATTTTAACTGTCATAACCAATAAGTTTTAGTTTTGAAAGATGCTGCAGCAGGACCAGGACTACAGTGCTTTGGGGTTTTGGTTTGAATTCTTACTTGGATCTCTTTTTCAGAATCCAGAATGAATGGGATGGCTGTGGCTCAGGAGGTAGAGCGGGTTGTCTACTAATTGGAAGTCTGGTGGTTTGGTCTACATGTTGAAGCATCCTCGGCCCAGATACTGAACCCCGAGTTGCCCCCAATGCACCCATTTTAGTGTGTGTGTGTGAAGTTAAAAACACAAAAAAAGGAGGTGCATGGGTGAATGAGGCTTGTAGAAAGAAAATGCTTTGAGTGTTCAAATAGAGTAGAAAAGCACTATATGAGGTACCAATCCATTTGCTGGTGAACAGAGGGGGGGGGGGGGGTGGCAGGCCAGAGTCTTCCAGGGAGGAATGGAAGCAGTGGAGGGTGTGCAGGCAGGTGAGGCACAGGTAAGTGAAAATACAATTCTGTTTCAGACTAGCTTGGGAGTAATCCTGGAAGAGAAGCTTCAGGACTACGAGGTTCTCTAAGAGGCAGAAAGCAACTTTAGCCAGGAAATCTCACTGGATGTTTCAGAGAGTCTGATTACCACCTCTATATGACAATAATCTGGCAAGGAGTGCAGGCTCGAGCCTGTCCTTAACTACAGAGCAGAATGAGCAGATGGCAAACAGGCGTGTCGCTGAAGAGCGAGCAGGAAACAAGCTGGTGAAGCCTAAACTCCACCTGAAAGTAGAGGGAAGAAGTAGAGGAGCTGGAGAAAGAAGGAGGAAAAGAAAACCTCTGACCAGCCCTGGACAATGACATTAACAAGTCTTAAAAGTATAATCGCTGGCTGCAAAAAAGGACAAAGTTCTTTTATTTTATTCTGCTTTCCAAAAGGATTAATAATGTGCATTGTGATCTAATTACAGTCCATTGTTAACAAGACTGTAGGACTATGATGGATATGGTAAAATGGTTGTGATCCATACGAAAAAGAAGAAAAAAAAAAAGGATTTTTGTACTAATTATTATATTGAAGTTAGATGAAGAAATTTTACAGTGTGGTTAAGCATGCACAAAGACAGTAATGTCAAAGGCTGCTGCAGATGTATCATCTGCATCAGCGCATGCAACCTTGTTAAGGAAAAAAAGATCCAATCTATAAATAGCACTGTCACCTGAAAAAACAGTGTTTTGTATACAGCGAAGGTGTCAAATATCTGTGCGTGTGCATCTCCACCGAGCATGATGCAAATGACTGAAGATGTGCATTGCTCTATCAGCTGCATTAAAGGTGTGTGTGTGTGTGTGCACGCCTGTTGGATGATTGGAAGAGTTTGGGGAAGTAGACCGATAATGTATCTTCCCAGCAATGTCACCCACAATAAGATACAAATGTCTGAAAAGATAAAATTGACTTGCTGCAATATATTCATGGAGAAAGTTTCTAAAGTTTCTTATCACCGGCTGTGATCATGCATTCTGTGCCTCTCTGAAACATTTACACCAAATGAAAAGAAAAACTAGAAATGATGGCATTTTGTACTACATTATGATGTAACGCACTGCAATCCTGCCCTTTTAATGATGTGCTTCCACTTCAAATATATCCATCCATCCATTTTCTTCCACTTATCCAATTCAGGGTCGTGGGCACTTCAAACGTATTTATATTAATTTTATGAGGCATTTTAAGTGTGTATTGTGTTGCAGTTTAATAAAACTACTTTTTGATTGCTTTTCCCAAAAAGGTGTCTCTAATATTTTGTCCAGCCAAATTGCATTTACAGAAATATGAGAAACAGCTGCAATCAAACATTATGAAAGTGTGCAGTGAATGGAAACCACAACGCTGGACCTTCCTGCACAGTACACGTACAAAATTAATTAACACTGACATGCAGGGTTTTTTTTTTTTTCTTACATTAAAACTCCTGAGGAGTGAAAATAATCTCATCACATAAAATGAGTCTGAAAGGGCAAGAACAAACCATGTTCAGACCAGAAACAACTATCCACTCCCGTAGTGGAACATATCAAACTTTTGTTTTCCCACATTAACTGTAGAGTAAATCACGAGATCAGACGAGGACAGTATCCGAAGTTGTCCTGTCTCACATGCAGCACATAGGAGCTTTCTTACTACTGGAGATGCTCTAGGTTTGGTCTTGGTTAGGGAGCTGCAATTCAACAGAAAATTTCATCTTACTGTCTCACATCACATGATATTTGTACCAAGGAGCTGGGAGACTGCTCAATATCTGATCTGACTGTGCGGGATATTTGCATTCTCACATCCACTGGTGAATGTCAACAAAAGTTGAGGGCTGCAGTGAAGGTATGAAAACAACTTGAATACTTGAGTATAATAAAAGTATTACTTTTTTTGAGGTACAACCCCCAACTTGTTTATGTTTACCATCTTGACTGCTGGGTGAATTAATAAAAAATATTTTCATGGGGAATGTTTAAAATAATGACCGTCTTATCATCCTGACCTATTACATACTGTATCTTTCCATCACTGGTTCTAGACTTCCTGCTTTTTTATTATTATTATTTTACCCAAGTTCATCTATGCTATGTATCAGATATCAAATAAAAGAATAAATATAAAATAGAAATCTGAATCTGATATCAGGTGAGAAATCATTGAAAATATCACCATGGGATTTCTACAATCCCCTTCGGCATTTAATCTGTCTCTGCCACACTTTGTTTTGGCCTCAGCTGGCCCCGAACAGAGCCAAATAAAGCTGCTTTACCGGATATATGGCCCAGATAGAGCTCCAGATCTACTACACGGCCTGCTTTGGTATTTTCATCATGTTGTTGCTGCATGAACACAGTACAAGTCCAAGTCTGTTTTTTTCCCCCCTTTCTAGTTTACTGAAAGTGTAGCACAAATTGTAAGTGCTGGGTCTGCAACTGGAGGACTTCATTAAATTCAAGCTGCAGATGTTTCCCTGTTATCAGTCATGTGTTTTGAGCCTGCAACCAGGGAATATTTTGATAATCTGAATCTGGAAACAGGTGAAGTCATGTACTGTAACTGTTGAAATCCTAATGACTCACAGTGCTAGTGGAGAAGGAAGGTCAACTCCTACTGGTTCAAATAGGAATGGGGAGTGGAAAAGTGGGAAGGAGGGTGCAGTGGCATGGCGAGAGGGAATAAATTAGGAAAGGGGGGTCAGGTGAAAGAAGGGGACGGTCCTCCTGCTGTGAGCTGAATGGAGGACTGCTGAGATACAGGTCACAGGATGGCATTCAGTTGCCATGGGCAACCAGAGCACATCAGCTAATGAGGCAGATATGAGAAGAAACAGAGTCAGTCTGAGAGAAATGGTGCAAAAGGGAAAAAAGAAATATAAAAACGACCCCCAGATATCCTTAAGTGTAGATATCTATTTAAAACCTGAGCATTGAGGGGCTTGTTTGATGCCTGCTCACAGCCCTCAGACGGTGGGAAAGTGAAGAGTGTGAAGTCTGGATTGGAGTCAGAGATCAAGTTGGTGCTTAAATTCGCCCCTTTAGCATAAAACTGTAATATTACTCCTATATCGCCAATCCCCTCAGTCAAGCGAAGCCCCTCTGTTAAACCATTTGTATTGCACTGGTTCATTAAAAGTTCATTTCCAGTTTAAACATTTAATTCTCACTTTGCTCAGTCTTTCTCTGAGCTGGAGGCTAAAGACCAGTTCTCATCTCTTCCATGCTGATAAGGATGAGTGATGGGATTTAGCACTGAGCAAGGGCACCGATCCAGGCATCTACCCTCATGCCCTCTCCTAGTCCCAAATCCCACTCCAACACCACTGTGACATCAGCCCCAGAGTTGGAGCTTAATAATGTGACACTGGATTCAATCTATTTTTGCTAATATTTTGGCCTCACTACTTTTGTGGTGATGTGACAGAACTCGTCTGGTGGATTGAGCAAAGGAATGAGCTCTTCCAGACTTGAAAATATGCTTTCATGTCCTAGCACTTTGTTTATCAGTGATAATCAGTGGAAATTTTCCTGTCTGTCAAAGTGGGTCAGAGTAGTAATGATATTGACGATGAGAATACATGACGAGAGTGCAAAATATTTAGCATATATTTTCGACATTGCAGAAACATGGCAAGTGTCTAGTGATGGAGGGAGATCATCCATCCATCCATCCATCCATCCATCCTAGCTGATAGGGCAGCATTCTAAGCAGAGCTGCACAGTCCTCCCTCTCTCAGCTGGTGCTTCCAACCCAGCTGAGAGACGTAATTTCTACAGGATGTGCTGTTTGTGCCCTGGGATCTTCTCCTAATAGGGCATGTCTGAAAAAATTCACCTAGGAGGTGATGAGGAGAAATCCTAGTTAGATGCACCTCAAAATGATTTCTTTTTGAGGCAGCTCTACTCTGAGCCCCTTGATCATCTCATTTCAGCTGCTAATATTCACTGTCTCATGGTTTTGTTCAATATCCACAGTTAGTGGCCTCTTATGAACAGAATTAGTGTCAGTGAGTCTGACCTACTACAGTCAGTGCAAAGCAGGCTCTCACTACGTTGTACAGGGACTGAATAGTCTGTAACAAAGGGACCAACATCATCACAAGAATCCCCTTCTGCTCCAGGTCCACAAACTTTGTGGACTGGTAAATTCCCCCTCTCAGGTACCCTTGACAGGGTAAGAAACCACTATTTCCAAAAGTCAAAATCCTGAATATAATATACCAACTACTACTACTTTTGTTCAGTAGACAATTCTTAAAACATACTTGGACAGAATCACCATTATTTTCTCCTTTCACATCATTTCATGCTGCTCAGCAGGCTTATGTCTCTAAAACTGTATCATGTAGCATCAATAAGTTTCTTTCATCATAAAAGATCATTTTTTAAATTATTCCTCCTCTTCCATCAAAATCTTCATCAAGCAAGAGACAGTATAGGGTGTCAAACCAGAAAAAAAAAGAGGTGGGGTGGAAAGGTCATAACCCTGCAAAAGAGAGATGGACTCAGAACAGACAGAGAAATTATGGGGTTGCCAGTAAATGCTGCCAGGGGAGAGAGAAAGAAGACAAAGGTGAGTAGACGTGTAATTATTACTGTGACCAAAATGCTGGAAAAGTCTCAATTATGCCTGAAGAGTAGACAGAGCATAGATGGATGGATGGAGTAGATAGAGGGAATGTGTGGCTGTGTGTGAGAGCGTGAAAATTTAGGGGGAAAGGGAAAGGAAAAGAGGACAAACTGTGAGATGAATGAATTGGGCAGATAAGCAGACAGATAGAAGGACAGAAATTAAGACAGAGATTAATGATCCGAACTCTGAAACCCAAAGAGAAGCTTCAACAAGGAAACAAGTTTTCAAGGAAACAATTACTCTACAAGCAACCAGCTCAGTCTAAAGGTTATCTCCTTATAATGACTGAATTCTTTCTTCTTCCTGCCTGCTAAAATCTAGATAGAAAAGCGTAAATTAGCTCTTTTCTTCCCTTTTTACTTTGTTTCTGTACACCCTTTTTTGACGGCAAGCTAAAAAGAAATGGACCGAGAATCTGCCAGGCGGAAATTTCTCAAAAGGTGATGAATTTTGAAGATATCCAATCTTCATGAGAAAATAAGAGCTCTGCATCATTCAAATGTCAAATTTACATGCCTGTTGAAAAGATCGGTTTTCTGAACTGATGATGGTCCGTGACTTCTTGACCCTTTGTGCTCATTTTGAAGGATTTGCTTTGTTGACAGCCATTTGAAAAACGGCTTCAGCCATTTAAAATAGTTTGAGGTCACATTCGGAAAAGGAGCAGTGATTAACGTGATCAAGGCTGTTTGAGTTTGATGTGAAAATGTGAATGCAGCAAATACTTGTGCAAGGATTCACAAACATGTCATCACACATGCACAAGACCGCAAAGGAAACTTTGCACATACACATACACAGGCCCACCTTCCCACACCGACCATCTGTCTGGGGCTTATCCTGCCCACCCTTGTGTTTTGGTACAGCCCGAGGCACAAAGATAATCTATAGCTTAAATCTCTGCTAAAATTAAAATTAAAATGAGGTGATTACAAACAAATCTACATCTAGAACCACCAGTTCCCTCTTAGTCACAAAAGTATTTATGATTTCTAATTAATAACTAAACTAGATGACATTCTGGCTGACAAAAAATATATGATGTTCCTTTCAAACATCATATTTCAGACAGCTGTACTGTCTGTCAGTTAGTCCTATTACAGCATTCTATTGTTCAACATCAGCCTTATGTAATCCTTGGCAAAAGTGCAAATACACACATTTCACAAACAAATTTCAGAAGTCTGTTTGTAGGGAACTCAAGGACATGAAATAGAAAAAAAAAATACTGCACACACTTAGAGTAATACACGGGGGAAAGGGGAAGGTGACTGCAAACAGAAAAAAAAAGAACAGTAAGTGTGACCTGAAGACGATTACAGAAAAGCAAAGAGTAAAGGTGGATCTGGGACAGAAATAAATGACACACCTGAGAGAACTGAGCAGGGAGCTTAAAGAAGACAAGCCGCTGCAAGACTCTGTAATTGGACAAGGTGCTGGTCAGAGAGAGGAACAGAAAGAACAGCACTGACACAGTGACAGGCACAGGGAATCACTGACAGGCACGTGAAAGCACAGGTGCGCTCACACACAGAGTTGTCCCAGTGCACTGACAAAAATATTACAGAGGACACGGGGGATGCAGGATTGTGACATGGTGAAGCTTTTGTACAGAGAGGTGCCTCTACAAAGAAAAAAAAACCCCGAACAAACTATATGCAAGTCGAAATTTGGTTTGTGTTCCAGCTCCAGCCCTCAGCTTTCATTTACATCTTGCTGACATGTGCATGCAATCCCTGAATTTTTCATAATTTCCCCCACTGTTGTCTTTCTGTTCCACACATACTGTTTTCTTAGTTTGTGAGTGTTTATTTTTTTGTTGTCGGAGCACTTACACACAGGCACTCTGGCCTCCACAGACACACTGTTCCCATTTTCACTTTTGTTTCAACATTGTCATTTTGCAGTGGAATACAATAGTTAAATGCCCCGGCTTCACTGTCCTCCGAGAGATTTTCTTTGGAATAAATTTTGCTCTCCCGCACGTACACATGTAGAGAAAAACGCACACAGTGGAGTTACACCTGAACCCCTAAACATGTAGCCCATTACCATGCCACCCAGCCGTGCATAGACACTCACACTGGAGGCCTCATTAGTGGTACAAGTGTGGTGCAATCCAGCTGCTTTGACTCTTCTATAAATAATCCTCCGCCTGTCTGCCCACGAAGTCCAATAAAGTATACCCTGTGAGAACATTTTTGGGCAAGTAATCACAATTGTGTTAATGTAGGTAAAAGGAATTTAATAAAAAAAAAAAAACACAAAGGCATACCTAATATTTTGAAATCTGTAGTCTGAAGTGGAGTAAATTTACCTTCACAATGTCTTCAAAAATGATCTTAATCTAAAAAAAAATTTTTAAATTCCTGTATTTCCTATAAAAGCTATATGAACCCAATTCCAAAAAAAGAAAAAAGAGCTGTGAGGATGTAAATAAAAACAGAATGCAATCATTTCATAAACCATTATATTTTATTCACAACAGAACATAGAAAACATCAAATGTTTAAACTGAGAAAATATAAGCTTATTTTGAATTTTGTGATAGTGACACATCTCAAAAAAGTTGGGATTGGGCAAGAAAATGCTGAAAATGTAAGTGGTGCTGAAAAGAAACAGCTGGAGGAACAAGAGAATCTAATTAGATTGACTGGCAGCAGGTCAGTAACATGATTTAGCGAGTTTCTCAGAAGTAAAGATGGGCAGAGGTTCTGCAAAAAACTGCTTCTGCAAATTGTGAAACAATTTCAGGACAATGTTCCTCAACGTAAAGTTACAAAGACATCATCTACAGCACATAATATCATCAAAAGATTCAGAGAATCTGGAGAAATCTCTGCCCAAGGGTCAAAGCTGAAAATCAATATTGGATGCTGGTGATCTTCAGGCCCTCAGGCAGAACAGGCATGATTCTGACATGGAAATCACTGCATGGTCCCAGGAACACTTCCAGAAATCACTGTCTGTGAAAACAGTTCACCAAAAGCAGGTTAAAGCTCAATCATGTCGAGAAGAAACCGTATGTGAACGTGATCCAGAAACGCTGTCATCTTCTCTGAGCCACAGCTCATTTAATATGGACCGAGGCAAAGTGGAAAACTGTTCTGAGGTCATCGTTTTCATGCAAGGCTTTACATATTTCAGCAAGACAATGCTAAACTGCATACTGCATCTATTACAACAGCATGGCAGTAATAGAAGTAAAAAAAAAAATAAAAAAAAAAAAGACCAAGGACTGCTGAGCGGTTCCTATATGAGACAGGATTAGGACAACAGTCCTCTCCAAAACGTCCAGCAGTCTGGTCTCCTCAGTTTCCAGACATTTACAGACTGTTGTTACAAGAACATCTCTGAGATGTGTTGCATATTGAAAATGACCTCATTCTTTTCTTAAAATGGTACAATTTCTCAGTTTAAATGTTTAACATGTTTTCTGTGTTCTACTGTGAAAATACTGGTTTATGATACTTTAAGTGTAGGTGACACTTAAAGAATAAATTTAATAAGTTAAAATAATTCCATACATTGTTAAGGAGTTATGTCTGTGTAGATTCTCAGTTATCCAGGTCATAGTAGTCTCTGGAGCTTGAAAAAGGCGACTGGACTTCTTTTTGTTTCTTGAAGACGTTTCACCTCTCATCCGAAAGGTGGTCATAACCACCTCCAGGGGACTACGCCCACAGGGGTTTAAATACCTGGGTCTCTCCACCATTTGGTTGAGAACTGAAGAAGCCTTTCGGATGAGAGGTGAAACGTCTTCAAGAAACAAAAAGAAGTCCAGTCGCCTTTTTCAAGCTCCAGAGATTGTTAAGGAGTATCTCTCATTTGGCATGTTGATGGTGCTGACACGACTGTGTCACGCTTGCTCGACTCTCTGTAGACAGCTGGGGCGGCAGTACTCAGACACTCCATCAGTTTGCAGACATTGGCCATCTCTCTCATCCCTGATGTCACTCCTCAGTGTCATTGCTACAGACCCATGGGTGGACTGTGAATCAGTTGAAAAGCCAGATCGATGAATACTCAGACTGCGGCGCCAGGCCATACGGAGGAGGGGACGAACATCCTCACCTTCTAACCCCTACCACATCATAATGAAAGTGTACAAGTCAGGAGGGGAGAGGAGGATGTAGAGGGAGGCAGAGAGAAAGAATGCATGAAAGGCCTGACAAGAATGAATGACAGGTAGCAGATAGATAAAGAAGACCTTAGACCTCTGCTCTCTCCATCCGTCAGTCTGCTGGTGCTAACATGGCTCTGAGGTAATGTGGGAACATTCATGCGTCTTATTGATAGATGATTGTAGAATGATGGAGAGAGAGGTGAGAAGAAAGGATAGATAGATCAATAGATAGATGCATGGATTGTGAGGAGTGAATCTGTGCAGCTATACTTACACGCTCTGAGCTAAATGCTAACATTCTCACAATGCCAACACCAATATTCTGCTGATTAGCGCATATGTTCCATGTTACCTATCTTAGTTCAGTGGATTAGCATGCTAAGATTTACAAATTAGTTGTTAGTTGCGTAGCTATTCATTAAGAATGCATGTTAACCTTGCTTCTGGGAAGGCTACAAGTTTTAGCTGAGATGAAAAATCACCAAAACATTAAAGCAATATTTTACATCCAAAATTTTAAAATCCAGACATCTCTTTAAACATATGCAGAAGTCAATATTTTTAATTCCTTAGTGGAAGTTGAATCTCCCTCCCTCCTCTGGGGTTCTTGAAAATCCCAGAATGAGGTTTTAATCAAAGAGCTGTCTTGACAGGAAGAAAAGCAGGTTGAAACTCAAGTGATTTCTGTGGAGTACTTACTGGCATCTCCTATTCATGGAATTAAAATCTTAATTCTCATTTCAGTAAATCAACGCTGAAGAGGCTGACTGAGCTTAATTAAGGAGTCTGTGTTGTAGAGAAAAAAAACATTAATTGACATCCTCCAGAGTGTTTTGTCTGTCTCTCAGTAGAAGCTAATCAGCATAAACTGCAGAAACCCAAGTAAACAGCTGCCAGAATATTATGACTGTTCATTCACAACTGTACATGGCTTTCTACTAATGAGGGAACATTCGTGAATGAAAACGCATACCGTTTCAACTTTAAATCACTGGCTGGGCTCTGTGTGCAAACACAAAGCGCTGAGACTTATTTTTGAGCATATTGCATGGGGAATGAAGCAGTGACGATAAAAATGGGAGAAAAAAAAAAAGTATGAGTGACTCATACTGCACATGAATGTGTCCAGCGAGTCACAACAGGTGGCTGTCAGCTGAAAATCCCTGAAAATGCCATCATTCTGAATATGTTTGATTAATAATTCATTGTTCTCTCTCGTGTTGTTATTGTGATATCGTGGATATTGTAGAGAATGACTCTTTTTTGTGATGAATTACATTATTCTCACCGCAAATATTATCCACTGCTAAATGGGATCCCTGAAAGGACTTCATATTTATTGTGCTCTTGCTTTTTTTGCTTCTGCTGCATCAGTTTATTTAATATTCACACACAGAATAGAGCCAAAATTAGACTAAAGCTGCTATAGTTGATTTTCCGACTAGACTCATTTACTGCATCTGCAGGGGAGATGACCCCGTGACCACAGCGGCTGTCTCATTACAACATTTTTTCAGTTTGTGTTCAGTGAAATTTGCTTCTTTTAGAAATGATGTCTCCTCTGTGCGAGCACCAGTTATCGAAACGTCAAGTAACTGTAATTTGAATATACAAGCAGGAGCATCATTTTCACACACAAGAACCACTCAGACTGTTAATGTTTCATTTTAAAAATGGAGTGCAGAGCAATCTAAAAGTTTGGCACAGTGGTGCATCGCTGACCTCTGCAAGAAGCTTACGATTAAACTTTCTATTCAGCGAGGGCCTTTGTGTGGACTGTGCCACCCTGTACAATGAGTTTATGAGCTCATCGCCTTTGAATTGGTTTCTTCAAAGATAAGGACTAGACTTGCAACCACTCGCAGTCAGTTGCTGTCCTCAAAGTGACTTTGGTGCAACAAATTAGAATGCTATTATTTGCAAATCTTTGCCAATCTGTCTGAGAGTGATTGCAGTCAGCCCGGGTTGGAGCGCAATTGTTTGGAGACTGTCCATTTGCCTTCTGATCAAAAGTGGTCACTGCAACAATTGCAATTGGTCACCAAATGTGAAAAAAATTCAATGCAATAACTCAGCAACCACCAATTTTTTTTTTTTTTATAGTCGCAAGGAGGTCCTGTTTTTCCTCCGGTGTGACTGAGCCATAAGTGGTTAAGAAAATGGATGGATGGTTAGTTTCTGTCAACTATTTCTCTTACTCTTTGTTTATTAACAAAGAAAAATTGGTTTATTGTACATATGTTAGACAAACTGTAATAACAATGCTTGATTAAATATTACATCTAAGTTCATGTTCATCAAAATGTATTGCATTTATCTACATTTACCAAGAATATGTAAGACATGTACAAAGACTCTGCTGGTACACTTCCTGGTTGATGGGCCACGATGGCACAAAGTAAATGTAGAGCAGGATCATCGGTCATTATCATACAGGGGAACCAAATGAACCTACACTACAGAAGTATAGTCAGTATAGGTCACTGCGACCGTACTTTTTTGTAGACACCAGAAAGCTGCGTAATGCTGTGACGTCAAATGAAAGCTGGAGCATGTAGTTCTGAATCACTCTTTGAAAAGATTTGTCTCTCATCTCACTGTCTCAGTGAGAGAGACAGTTGGTTGTGGTTAAGAAGGTGGCAGGATATCCATGCTTTTTTTTAAAAAAAAAAACAAAAAACCAAATTGAATCCTTTAAAAGATTACGCAGCAGTCTGAAACATCATTTTAACAGGAGAAGGATTACATGTTGAAAAAAAGCCCTCACAGTTAGCATTATTAATTTTGGCTATAATCTCAAAGGACAAAGGGAAAATTAATTTCAGATGACCTGTTTGGTTTACATCTGTGTACAGACCACAGAGCTGCACAGTAGCACAGGATTGGGAGAGACAGAACCCTCTGGGAGATACACATCTGTATCTTACCGCCTGCATGAGTTTGAAATGTGGATTAAATGGTATGCATCATGGGCCAACACACTGTACGCTGACAACATACGTGCTCGGAGATACAGCAAACACACATACAGATAAAAGCGCACGTATGCAAATGTATATTTTGATCCTCCGCCAAAGTAATATGCATTTATATAACTGTTTGCATATGTTTTGGTTATGCATTTTAAATACCACATTATAAAGAAGAGAAGATAAAACATACCACACACCCCCAACACGCACACACACCATTACCTAGACTCATACACTCAGAGTCTCCTTTCCTCACACGCAACTCCATGCATTCCCACACTGACTCACTGACACAGTCATGCAAGGGGCAAGACTTCGAACACCCACAGGACTGAAGCCACAGGCCAAATGTGTTTAGTGACTCCTTTTACTCAGACGCCTTTCCGCGTGATATGGCGGCTAATGCGATATAATTAAGATTGCATTGCACAGACACGTTCCGAGGGCTGACACACATCTAGAGGGCAAAAAGTCCTTTTATTTGGAGCGCCGAGAGAGGTCGAGGGGACCGAGGTACAATAATAAATATGCTGTTGATGCAAATCAGCAGTGGTATTCAGGGCTGAGTGTTTGGGAGGGGAGTAATGTATGGAGCCTGAGTGCCTGCTTCACTGAGATAAAGTAAAATCTCATCGTTAAATGATGTCACAGTTCAGCCCACTGCATTTTTTTTTGCTTAACTACTGTTTGTTTGCTGTTCCGGAATTAGAGGCTCACTGTTTTGTCACAACAAATAGTGACAAAATAGTTAGTAGATTAACTGATTGGTGGGAAAACTTAATGAACTATAGCTAACTGATTTTCTGCTTTTCACTTGTTTATTTCATCATGCATTTGGCACCGTTCTTATGTTTCTGCTGCAAACTGAGTTAATATAAACATTTCTCAGCACTGAAAACGGTCCATTTGGAGGCTCTAGTATTAGTTAACTCGAGGCACTTCTCTCCTTTTAAAAACCATGAAAAATAGGCTGGAGTGCTGCGCAGAGAGATATATCAGCATGTACAGGTGCCCACATGGAGATAAATTTATACCTGTCTAGTACTGCTGTCAGCCACAACCAAAGCCTCTCATCTGAGTGGGCAACTTGCTGAGGATCCCATCAAGACACTTGTGACCTTTTGCGTAATCCAGATCAGACTGCACAACAAGTCGTATTTGGAAAATAACATGGAAAGTTCATCTCAGTTCGACAGTAATGTTTATTTTAGAACACGCATCACATTATTCTTAGTGGAACTCATAAACCTAATGTAAATACATTTTTTTCCTTCATCTTCCACTTCTGCCAGAGAAATGTCTTTGTGCCTCTGACATGAAATGAAATACAGTGCAAACTTTGCCTGGCATTTGCACAAAGACATGCAAAGCTAAAAAAAGAGGCTGATATGTAAATATAGTGCACAGGAATTTTTAGATGTGCAAAATGTGTTTGATGCCATAATCGATTGCGACAGCATCCTGTCTCATCTCACTATTGCCATGGGTCATGGCAGAAGTGAGATGGATCTCTTCTGCCCAACTCCTCATATAGACACTTGGTGTCACATTTAAATGCACTGGGCACATTTAAGCATTAGCTATAATCTTTTAAGAGGCATATTTAATCTAAACCACATTTTTTCCCAAAAAAGTTGATGCTGTGGGATGAGAAAGCATTTGAAATTTTACATATATATATTGAATGAATATTGACCTGCTGCTGAAGTTCCAACTGTGCATCAGAAGAGGGAACAAAGGTGACGAAGGTGATTTTGAACCTGCCATTGTGGTTGGTGCCAGACAGGCTGCTCTGAGTATTTCAGAAACTGCTGATCCACTGGGACTTTCCCACACAGCCATCTCTAGGGTTCACAGAGAGTGGTCTGCAAAAGAAAAATATCGAGCGAGTGGCAGTTCTCTGGGCCAAAATGCATCACTGATACTAGTAAGAGCACAATGGCTAGAGTGCTTCCAGCCAATAACTAAAATAACCACTTGTTACAACCAAAATATCTAGAAGAGCATCTCTGAATGCACAACACATTACACACAGACGTGCATGTTGGATCACATCGACTACCACTCCTGTCAGCTAAGAACTGGAAACCGAGGCTACAATTTGCAGTGTTTACCCATCTTCTGATGGCTGCTTCCAACAACAAAGCTCAAATCATCTCAAACTGGTTTCTTGAACAATGAGTTCACTGTACTCAAATGGCCTCCACGGTCACCAGATCTAAATCCAGTAGAGCCCCAGTAGATGTGGGGGAATGGGAATGGGAGAAATACATTACATTTCTAAAAGTATTCGCTCGTCTGCCTTCACATTCATATGAAATTGAGTGACATCCCATTCTAAATCTATAGGGTTTAATAAGATGTCAGCCCACCATTTGCAGCTATAACAGCTTCAGCTCTTTTGGGAAGGCTTTCCACAAGGTTCAGGAGTGTGTTTATGGGAATTTTTGGCCATTCTTCCAGAAGCACATTTGTGAGGTAAGACACTGATGCTGGACAAGAAGGCCTGGCTCGAAGTCTCCGGTCTGATCCATCCCAGTGGTGTTCTATCGGGTTGAGGTCGGGACTCTGTGCAGGCCAGTCAAGTTCTTCCACACCAAACTCACTCATCTATGTCTTTATGGACCTGCTTTGTGCACTGGTGTGCAGTCATGTTGGAACAGGAAGGGGACATCCTGTCCTGGTTGTATAAGCGCTTTGAGTGCTCTGATTGAGTAGAAAAGCGCTATATAAGAACTAGTCCATTTACCATTTGCCATTTACATCCCCAAACTGTTCCTACAAAGTTGGGAGCATAAAATTGTCCACAATGTCTTGGTATGCTGAAGCATTAAGAGTTCCTTTCACTGGAACTAAGGGGCCGAGGCCAACTCCTGAAACACAACCCAACACCATAATCCTCCCTCCACCACTTGGCACAAAGCAATCATATAAGTACTGTTCTTCTGGCAACAGTCAAACCTAAACTCATCCATCAGATTGCCCGATGGAGAAGTGTGATTCTTCACCCCAGAGAACACGTCTCTACTACTGTACAGTCCCGATGTAAGGCTTGGATGCAGCTGCTCAGCCATGGAAACCAATTCTATGAAGCTCTCTACGGACTGTTCTTGAGCTAATCTGAAGGCCACATGAAGTTTGGAGGTCTGCGGTAATTGACTCTGCAGAAAGTTGGTGACCTCTGCGCTCTACACACCTCAGCATCTGCTGACCCCACTCTGTAATGTTACATTTCCTGCCACTTTATGACTGAGTTGGTGTTGTTCCCAATCACTTCCACTTTGTTATAATACCACTAACAGTTGACTGTGGATTATTTAGTAAAAGAAATTTCACACCTGGACTTGTTACACAGGTTGCATCCTATCATGATAACATGCTGGAATTGGCTGAGCTCCAGAGAGTGACCCATTCTTTCACAAATGTTTGTAGAAGCAGTCTGCATGCCTAGGTACTTGGTTTTATACACCTGTGGCCATGGAAGTGACTGGAACACTTGAATTCAATAATTTGGATGGGTGAGTGAATACTTTTGACAATATAGTGTACATATCCACACTAATATTTACCATTAGCAGTCCTCATATCCATAGCCAAAAAAACAAAAACAAACTCTTATGTTACCCTGTGATTCAGTTTATGGTTACACTAAAAATATATATATATATATCAAAAACACTACACTTGACCAAAGCTGTGGCAAAACTAATTTTACAGTATCTATCTTGAAGAGTTACAACAGTCAGCAGAAAGCTGGCTAGTTCATCATGAAAGATGATCAAGGTGGTCAAAACAGGCAGGTGATGTATATAATAACAGTAATGATTTTAAAGGGATAAAGACTTTCCCAAATCTTAGTTTATATAATTTCTTATTTATAAACTGAACAGAAGTTTGACTGAGTCACAAAGTCAGTCCTTCATTTGTTAGTCAATAGCTGAAGCTCAGGACTGCTGGATAAAAATGCTGGATGTTGCATGTCTAACTTTGGCAGAAAATAGTTTTTATTCAAAATAAGGAAGCATTAAATGACAACATATGCTATTTCTACAAAAAAGTATCTAGTATTTGTATTTGCTTCTATTCTTATGATCACTCTCTAAATATATATCTCCACTTGCAAGTCAATACACACATCTTATTTTGCATCGATCTATCTCACTATTCACATATATTTCTGCCTCTTGGCATCTGTCCCTACATCCGTCCCTCCCTCTTCACCGGCATCTGTTATTCCGCATGGCCCTATTATCATTTCAAAGAGGGACAGTGAGCTCAGCCTCTGAGCAGCCCTTCCTTGAAATAACACATTGATTTTAAATGAGGGTCCTCATGAACAGTCAACAAGGAGCTGGCTAGTTCATCATGAAAGATGCAACAGGAAATGATTCATCTGTAACACAGACAGGCCAGCTTGGTGCAGAATATGATGGTGCCAGTGTGAGATCAAAGGCTCTCCAGAGTATCAACTCCACACATTGAGAAAATTGCAAACCCAAGAGCCATTTTCACAGCCGATGCAGTGAGGATCATTGTTGGGAATTTGGTATACTGCACTGATTGTCAGCCTGAGATCATTTTTATTTCTCAGTATTTTTTTTTTTTTTTTTTTTGTGGTATCTACATTTGATACAAATCCATCCATGCACTTGTTTGGACTTATTTTGTCTCATTTACCCACTCTTCCTTGATTTGGCAGTTTGGCTTCTAACTTCAACTTGAGGGCAGTGGAAGTCCAAACAGCTAGAATCAATGAAAGCACCTGTGAGAGGTTAGTGGTGCTTCAGCAGGGTAACATTACTTTTTAAAAGTAACTTGTTACATTGTAAGACTACTGCCATTAAAAAGCTGCATCCACACAGGAAGTGATTCGCTCATTGCCCATTTGTTTGAAGCTGACAGCTGGTCGCCTGCCCCATTCCAGGTTTCAGTTCCCTAGGTAACTCTCTAATGTGTTTACTACCAGGTCATATGGCAGTCAGAGGTATCCTACATTCTCATTGGTGGTTACTTCAATTGCTCACCTGGGATTTGAAAAATTTTGATCTTGGGTCCCACCCAATTTGTGTCACCAACAGTTGTTTTGCCCGCAGTTGCTCAAAGTCACTGAATGCCCCTGACTTTCTATGGTTTCTGGTCACCATGTTGTGCGAATCGCTGCCATTGTAGATGTAGCTTAAGGCTCCAGTCACAACCGGAGATCATCCAATTGACTGCTAAAGCCCCAGTCATACTGGCCTAGTCGGTGCCAGCCTGGCACCAGGAAAAAATGGGAAAAATGTGGATTCCCGGGTGGTTGGCAAATGGCTGCAGGCGGTTGCTTACTGTCGCCAGGTGAAGATGTCACATTATAAGTCTAAGAACTCAAAATTAACATATAAAAAATGATTTAAAGCAAAAACACACCACACTTTGTGCTTTCAGGCTCTTCAGTTAAGATTTCACAGGCTCATGTTTCATATGCTGTTGTTCAGCCAGTGAGTGTCTTGGCACTTAAATGTTTTGGAAACGCTGTTCAAGCACTGCCATCAGTATCACTTTGGCAGCGTTAGTGGCTATTGTAAGCTCGGGTCTTGTCTTGCAGAGGGAAATCAATTGAGTTCTCTTGCAGAGTAGACACAATGCACACATGGAACTATTAAAAACCTCCACACAAGCTCATGCACACCAAAACATATACACAAATAAATGTATATTGATGACCTTCATATATTGATGAGGTCAGAGTGTGCAGGCTTCGACAACCTCAGAGCTTGTGTGCCTTTTTTTTTGCCTTTCCACTCTCCCCTGACGTGAAGAAATGCACTAACAAGGGCACGGATGTTAACAATATAGGTAGAGAACCTAATGATTATATTTCTATGCAGTGCTGCGTTAGGGACCTTGCTGGATGGTACATTCAGAAGCAAAACAAAACACTGTGGAGGTCACACTGATTGATCATTTGGCAACAATGACATCAATATTTCTATATAGTATAAACTAGGCAGAAAAATACACACACACACACACACACACACACACACACACACACACACACACACACACACACACACACACACACACACACACACACACAAATGTATATAGACTCAAGCTGACAGAGCTGCATCTTTGGGCTGTTTGACCCCCTTTTGCCCAGAAAATGATGGTGTTGATTTTGACAGCGTGAATGTGTGACTGACATATGTAGTGAGAGCCTGAGGTTAGCATTACAACCTTGTTTTCCCTTCACATCTTTGTTGTCCCCGGCAGCATGCTGTTTGTGTGCATTCACATGTATGAAATGCCCTGGCATCTCTGTGTGCAGCTGGGAACCCGACTCCTCTCACTTTGTTTCAAACAAGCTGCACAAACTGTTCAGGGCCTTAGCCAGAATGCAATGTCAGCTGGCATAATAATAAAAGTAATACATGTTTGTTTCTGTTTTTACTGTTTTGTCTCTTGGCTTCACAGCAAAGTAGAACAAAGTAAAGAGCTTGTGGAAGAAAGAGTCAGCTTTTAACAGAGAAAAAGTCAGTCCAACACATACACACTGCTGGGCAGGTGTAGCATGACGAGTAAAGGCTGTGATCTTTGCATGTCACATCTGACTGACAGTCACATCAGCAAGTGTTTGAACTTGTCAACAAATGACCTTTAAATGAGCAAAAATGAGATGACCGCTAATTTAACATAACACAGCTGTGGAACAAATTATATTCACACATACAGTCTGCCTGGTGTCATAGAAAATGGTTTTTTTCCCCCATTTTTTCAATTCACACCCTAAACACTTGCACATGCTGGAGTTACCACGCTCTCTTTGGAAAAGGAATTTATTTCCTAGGATTTTCTTTCCATTACTAAAACCTGCTCATTAAATAATATTGGGCTGATTGGACTACACTGTACTATTCCCTTAAACCCCTGATGATATATCTTAAATTAGTTACCCAGTCATTTTATTTTCCTTTTTCACGGTAGAACAAGAATTCCTTATATTATCTCATTTTTACTTTCCTTAGCCATAGTTCATTTTTATTTTATGATTATGTTTTAAGATGAGTACAAAGAAAAAACTGCATCATGAAAGCTATCAGGAGGCTTTGGTTTATGTTGTTCAGTCCTGCAGTACTGTGTCTTAAAGATAGGATATTTCCATTTCTTAAGATGACAGAAACTTAGTTTAAAAAATGTCAACCAGGTCACTGTTGATTACTACAGATCAGAGGGTTTTGTGACAACCATGCAGTACATTAATACAGCAATATACAACTGCAAAAAAAGTTATCAATTAATTGTTATTATACGGTATCAGCAATTTGCATTTCAGTATTCAGTACAGTGAAAGCTACCCACCTTATGATCTTCAGCCGGATTGGGAATGTCAACATCCAACAGCCTGATTGTGTCATGTGTGCAGAAAACGTGGCTAAAGCTAACATGGTGCTAAGCATGCTGAGGCATTTGGAAACAAAACATCTATCCTGAGAGGAAGTTGGCCTATACTTCTTCAAACTATACTTCTTACCAACATGTATTTTACAGAGGGTCCCATCACCATGATTTGAGCTTTGTGAGTTCTGAAAAAGCACATCTTTTGAGACTTCTCCAAGCCAATAGTACTAGCAATGGCAGAAACCAATCTTCAGTGTATAATTAAATCTCCCTGCCTTTGATGCTCTGACAGCCATGGGTTTGATTCATCTAAAGACGATAAGAAATGCCACTCCCCTACACTCACTGGATAAGAAATCTAATAGTGTTTGAGCAGGAAGAGATCAGATTTACTCTGCAGGGACATTCTGACATTTGATAAAAACTGACAGCCTTCATCATGGTCTTAGGTGTTAGGAGAGGTCTTTTGTTTGGATGTTGCTAACCACAGAAAAACACCCTAGATAATAAAGGCATATATGCAGAAAATGGCACAGCACAGATGCAAAAAAAAAAATAATAAAAAAAAATCTGACAATCAGACAGTGGGTAGGTGAGAATCCCTGTCATCTACATGATAAAATGAAATTCAGTGTCAGTAACAAAAGATCCATTTGTCATTCAGTGAATACCAGCAGCAAGAAAGACATAATGAGTTATCTCAGTGCAATCAAATCCCATCACAGAACAACATGCTGTTGCTCACAAGCCAAGCCAAACAGCAATGAATGCACTGTGTTAATCTGTCAAACACTAAGGGAGATTAGTAGATGTTTTTTTAATCAGCTGTTCATTGCTTGTTTCTGGCGTTGCGTGTCTGTGTGACATTTGTTTTTGCATCTTAAATGCATCTTTGTCCTGGTTAGCTCCACGTAGATGAAGGATTGCTCCTTCAGCGTCAGTAACTAGTCAGATGGAACAAGTGGAAAACAGACCAGCAAAACATCTGCAGTGTATTTTTACCCTTAAGAAAATCTACTGCCAAACTTGGAAGATGAGCAATAAAACTTTTAAGTGCAACAGTTTGAAGTAACCTATAGAGGCACTACAAACTGTAAATGATGAGACGTAAGTAATGTGATAATTAAGTGATCCTTGCCAAAGTTTATGGAAAGTGATAAGAAATCAGGTTGGGGCTGGAACTGCATATCAATTCAAACATTTGCTCTGAATGTTGGGGGATTTGACTGAAACGCCTGAGGAGATTCAATGTATTTAATAAAAGTGGAAGTTTAAGCACACAGACTTTGGTGTGAAATTCATGCTCCCCACTTCCCAGGAGGCAGATGGAAACCAAAAATTAAAACATTTTCTTCTTCAAAAGCGATATGCAGCAGGGTTGTGTAACAGTGTGTAGGTTTAGAGAGTTAGAGTGTGAGGTAGAAGAGAAGAAAAAAAAAAAGATGCAGACACAGGATGAAAGAACATCAAAAATAGAAAAGGTTCTTTCAGAGTTGTGGTTTTTCATTAATATGCCCTTAAACTTATTCATGAAACACATTTAATCAGCAATATTTACATTCCCATGATGCCTGTATGTAAAGTGAACACATGACTGCATGCAGCTGTATGCTTGGTAATGTTATGAGAAAAAAAACTGCATGCCAAATACACCGGTTAATGTCCTTAAAACACATAAAAGGTGCCTCATTCATAATGAGCGTGACTTTTACCCAGATTATTACTAATTATGTTAATTAGTTTTTTCCACTTGGAAACAATCAAATTCAATGTGTTGGAATCAAACCTGAGGCCATAGCAATATTGCTCCATTGTCAGAAACAGAGCACATTGTTGTTCCCTTCATTAAGATGTTTGCTCACAGCAACACAGTACCGGCAAACTCCTGCAAACACAGCCACAGCAATCAGTGATCACTAACCCTAAGTACATTATTAGGCTTGCTCATTAAGAATGGGATTTGGACTCGTTAGATGGCAGGGCTAATCCTTGGATATGCATTCATTGCTGAGAAAGCAACAAATCTGAGTGGTCTTCAAGCACCTTTCCATATTTCTTTATGGTCCCTTTTTTGTCCTTCTCTCACTCTCATTTTCCCCTCCACTGTTTCTAAAGGCAAATAGGTCATCTGTGCACTTTTTTGATGTTCCAGTGAATAATAATTTCATATGCATGATGCATATGTTAGCTTTGAGTGAATTCACTGGGATGCACAAGTGTATAATCCATGCATATAAGCACACACTATGTTACAAAACCTTATGTTAGCTCTTGCCTAGTTTTGCTCCTGCTTATCTAACACATCCTTTTCTGTTATGATTGGAGAAGTCTCCTCATCCTCTGTCTACCTCTCATGTAGTCATCTCCAGGGGTCAGTTCTTGGTCCCATTTTATTCTGTACATATATGCTTCCATTGGGTCAGATAATCCATAAATATACGGTTAATTTCCACTGTTATATGGATAATGTGCCACTATATGTTCCAGAGACGGGTAGTACAATATAAGCACAGTTTCAGATCTTGTGGACCTTGAAAGAGTCATTCAGGCTTTTATCTGATCATGTTTGGACTATTGTCATTCCTTTTACTGGGACCTCAGAAGTCCACCTCCATCTTATTCAAAACTCAGCTGCCAGACTTTGAACACACACAAAGAAACAAGACCCCATCACTCTCAACCTTGTTGAAATACACTGGCTACTGATTACCTTACACATAAAGGATTTTAAACTCTGGACAGGTTGCCAGTCTATTGCAGAGCTAAAGTGGAGTTTATGGTTCAGCAGGGGTAGCACGTTCACAGGCCGTCTACCTGCAGTGAACTCTTTTGCTGATGGAGGCAGTGTACAAGGTATGTGGTACAACCAGTCTGTGGACCATTCTTGATGTTGTTGGTCTGTCAGCCAGCAGCGGAGAAGAAAGAGCTGAAGAGAAAACAAGTGTTAAAAACAGTGAAATGCGTCCATTGCAACCGCTGTCTGTGCTTTTCCACACTCTGGTTTTTGATCTTTATTGTATGCTTCATGCTTCTCCCATTTGCAGTGAGCTCAGCTGTCGCTCCCTTCCCTGGTCTGGCCCAGTCGTCATCCAATCAGCATTTGGCAGACCCACACGTCATCCCCTTCCAGCGACGCGCAGTTGGATTTTAGAGGACTGCACAGCAGCACGTACGCTTGCTGTCTGAATGGAACCATGCATGCAGATGGACACAACCGTTGCCTCACAGCTAGAAGGTCTGGGTTTGAATCCACCTTGGCCCGTGACTTTCTGTGTGGAGTTTGCATGTTCTCTCTGTGTATGCATGGGTTTCCTCTGGGTACTCCGGTTTCCTCCCACAGTCCAAAGACATGCATTTAGTGGCCTTAGGTTAACTGGTGATTCTAAATTGCCCATAGGTGTGAATGTGAGTGTGAATGGTTGTCTGTATCTCTGTGTTAGCCCTGCAACAGGCTGGCGACCTGTACAGGGTGTATGTGCCTCTTGCCCTATGACAGCTGGGATAGGCCCCACAACTCCACAAGAGAATGGATGGATATTATTATTAATTATTATATTTCTGTCCTGATCTATTATAATTACTTTTACCTCAAACATGAAGTGACAGTCTTCCATCTGACATCCTTTATAGATGGTAGCATGGCTCTATTTGAGGAACTCTCCACCTTTCCTTGGACATGAATGGAAAGTATAAAAAGGCAAGCGCACGCTTCTCCACCCTTCCTTAGTCATACATGGAAAGTTGAAGGTGGCAAGAACAGCAGCAAAACCTAGAGCCTGCATCAGTGACAGCCATTATTTCATTAGACACATAAAAAGAGGAGCTTGGGTGAAAGTGGGTTGCAAAGCAGCTTGCTGATGAGAAGTATGTACAGGTTAAAGCAAATTTGTCAAGGTTTGAACAGAAGGGTATCAATAGAGTTATTAACTGTTGTGGACCAACACTGAGTTGATCTGCCAGGATTGTGTCCTGCTCAAACTAATACTAATGCTATCCTTGATACAGCTTTAAGTTGATTAATGGCTTACATTATATAATTATATTATTATAGTAGACAAAATATTAGGATAATGTCTTTGTGTAACACAATTCTGTTGTATTAGAATGGATTAGCTTTAGGTATACCTAGTAAACTGATAACTGGTCCTGAAAGGTTAATGCAAGTTCAGCAGTCTGAATATGATCATAAACCAGTAGTTTTGTGAGACTTTGAAATGATCTTGCTGAACAAGATTGATCATGGAGACACTAGCCACTGAACCCATTTTTCCTATTATAATGTCTGGAGGGTCTGGATGAGCTTTGCGCCATCTGAGAAAATAAACATCTACTGATGTAATCAGGACAGTTTCTGTTTAGGCTTTGAGCAGAAAATGTGACACCAACTGTGGGGTGTGCAGGGTGTCTAAAATCACAGGTATTTCCCAGATATACCTGTTTAGTAAGAAAAATGCTGCTGGCTACACTTTTAGAAAAAGATCTAGTGCAGCTTAATCATACAAGTGACAAGAAAATTTTAAATTCTAATAACTAAGAGTGTAAAAAGGGTTTGAGAAAGACTGAGAGAAGGTGGTGGTGGTGGGGAACAAACAGACAGAGAAAGGGACAGAGACAAATAGAGAGATGTGATTAAACGCCTGAGAGCCAGAAGGGTATATCCATTCCACTTGTCACCAGACAGTCACACTGTTCCAGCCAATGAGAAACCAACACATGCTAATTGCCAGTTAGGGAGCCTGTCAGTCATCTGGAAATGCCACCCGAACCACATTTGCATAATTTCCCATACATCTGGCACAGCCGGCATGGGATGACACTCAGTGGCCAAAGCAGTGGCAGAGTTTTTGTTGTCACATTTGAGTTTAGCGAATAACCATTACTCCCCCATCCAAAAATCCCTGTCTGAAATATTCTAATCTTCTCATGTCTTGCATGCCTCTTTTGCATTTGTACGTGCATGAGTGAGTATGCGTGTGTGCATCAGTGTGTGTCAAAGCGTAAACACCCCAGTGATTTGTGGCTGGTAATTGCAAGGAGGGGGGCTAATAACAATGGTGTCAGGCTGGACTGAGTGGACTTCATTATTAATATCTTGTTACACAGGCTAAACACTGGGCAAAACATGCACACACTCAACACAGCCACTCATACACAATCTCATTCTGGGTTGTCATCGCGGCAGAAGACAGTAAGGGAGAGAGATGAAAGGAGGAAGCTGAGGAAATGAACAAACTGAGTGAACAAATTGACTCTGGGCATGTTATGTGTGAGTGCACTTAAACACGTCTGTGTGTGACTGTGTGCATGCTTTTGAATTATAATTCAGATGTCGTCGAAGTTTGTGGCAGACGCCTGCAGATGCAAATGTGCCCTATGCTAATTTTTTGATCTGACAACTGCAACAAAAGCATCTGTCCCCATAGCTCCCTGTATGTCGATCAAATGATGTCACCTCATTCTTCCCTCATGACCTCCAAACTGCAACATCACTGTCACTCGGACCATAACAAATGTTTATTTAGACATCCAACAATGGCTTACTATGATGGGATGGGTAGAATGAACCATTCTAAATCTAAATGGACTTTGGGTGGTGGAGTGGGGAGGTTGGGGGGCAAGGCAGAGCCATTATCATGTTCACAGCTATCTGGTCAGAAGAAGATTTTTTTTCCTTCTACCTCCCCAGTCAAATTAGATGTTTTTTAACCTGTATACATAGTCACACACAGTAGAAGGAGAGCAAGACTCGTACTGTCATGTGTGAATGCATATAGTTGTGTTTGTATGTGTGTGTTTTTCCAGCCATGGATGGATCACCTTTGGCCACTGACCTGACTACAAACCCAACAATAGTCACAGCTGTTGCTGCCCAGTCATGTTTTCTGGCATTGTCAGAGCGACTGGTGTTTGGGATGGACAGAGGTGGAACATTTTACTAGTAAAATTATGATAAATATTTATCCCAGTATATCATGGAAACTTGTGTTTGGAGGTCCAGATTGTAAGCGTACATAGGAAGCTTAAGGTATACATAAACACACACATTCACAGGCAAACAAATCATCCTAGAAATTACATTTCTACACTACTTGTTCAATTTCTTCAGCATGTTTTGTTGGGAAATGTAATTAATAACTGCATAATGTTGGTTGATGATGGTGGAAGCCGTTGCAAATAAGTCTAGAAGACAGAGTTGGCTTCAAAAGTTGCTTTAACTGTGTTTGTTATTCTTCTCTGTTTGCAGCTTATGATGTTTTTCAGTATATAACAGCATATTCAGTATTATTAAGTTTCTTTCTGCTTTCCTCCACTTCTGCTGCTCTAATGTTTATGTTATGCTTTATGACCACAGATCTTACAACCCAACACAGCACTGGTTTCAGGTACATCTGGGCCAACAAAAGGCAGATAATATTGTTTTTGCTTTTTTTTTGTTTTTTTTTTTGTTTTTTTTATATCTGTGGTAGGTGGCATCAAAGATCTGTTCATTTTAAAAGAACAATACAATATATATGTAAATATAAACACTTTAGATGGAAACACAGCATTAAAAGGTAACAACTGCAGTAATATATGAGTGACAGCACACCGGCAATAAATATCCTGGGGGATATCGCATCTCAAAGTAAAAGAGTCCGGACTTTGTCTCATAGATCACAGTCAGATGCAATCTCATGCTCAGTACTGAAATAATGGCTTTCTTGAAAATGGCTAATTTTTCTTTCCTTCAGCAGTAACGCAGTCCCCCCCCCCAATATGTGAAACTTGTATGAAACTTTTAGTATTATATATGCTTTGTGTGTCCATGTGGACTTTGTATATGTATCTGTGCGTGCATGCGTGCGTGCGTGCGTGTGTGTGTGTGTGTGTTAGGCTGCCATGATAAACATGAACTACCACTGAAGTGGAAAATTAGTCACTGTAAACATGTAGTTCAGTACACCAGGTCAGGGCTGTCTCTGCAACTTACACACATACAACCAGAACTTCTAATGAATTTATTCAATTAGCTGTGCTGAGTTATTCATTTTTGGTTTACACTCCTCGTAATTATTCATAACCAGTCCCGTATCATCACCACTGTATTGTATATACAGTGTCTGTGTAAATCTGAGTGCGGCGTGTGTCATGGTGTTTGGATTTTGAAGGTTTTGATTATTGTCAGTTGATTTTTTGATACCTGTTTTGATTTCATTCTAATGATTTTGAGTTTTTGGTTCTTCTATCATTTTAGTTCTGGTCCCTGGGTTTTGGGTGCCAGTTTAGATTGCCTTCATGTTCTAGTGTTAATTTATTATTGTTGGTTTGTATCAATGTATAATTCCTATTTTGAATTTGTTGTTTTTGTGTGTTTGGTTCCCTTTGCGTTTCCTTATTGCTTGGTTTTGTCTTCTGTGTTTATATGTTTGTCTCTGTTTTAATGTTTAGCGTGACTCTTGTTGTCTGTGTTTTGAGTGTATCTTTCAGGTTGCTCCCTTGTTTACTTTGAAGGTTAGTTTTCTGTCCCCGTCTTCCACTGATTTCATAAATGTTCACGTCTGTGTTCAGCTGTTCTGCCTCCCTGTGTGTTACCTTACACGATCTCCTGCTTTTCCTTGCTTCCTCGTGTTTTGGACTTTCTGCTAGATTCACATTTTGGATTTTGTTTTCAGCCTGAATTAAAGAATTGCTTTTTGCTGTTTCAGTCTCCCTCCAGCATCCTGCATTTTGGGTCCTCTCCACATTAAACTGACAGTTAAGTGGGGAAATCTCAACATGCACTTCAGATATAAATATTTTCATCACTTTGCGCCTGTTTCTCCCCTGGAGTTTGGAAAGCTTTTTAAAAACAGCAGTTGATATATATATGTTACACACTGAAGCAAAAAAAAAAAAAAAACCCCACACATTTAGAGTATTACAGATTCTAATGTTTATGTAAAATATACACAGTAATTCCTCATCACAGCTATACTGGTGGACTATGAAGCGACTTTAACATACCCTGTTTATCTTTCCATCACTGGGATTCAGTTACCCTAACATCAGCCATCAGGATAAGCACGAAGCTAGCTACAAGTGTGTTCACATCAGAGGGGTAGCATTAGTGACAGGTGACCAATCACAAACATGGGTAAGTCCACTGGCAGCAGAGCAGCTGAATTTAAAAAGAAAGCTAAAACCATATGGTGGAAAAAAATATGAGGAGGTTAAACATGTGATACAGACTGAAAGCAACACAGCAGCTGTGAGAAAAATCACTGTACAATAGTTTAGTGCTGTACGAATGCATGAGCGCTTTGGTCAATAAGACTGGAGATCTACAGTATTAATAAAGTTTAGCCTATTTGTTCCAGTTCCATAAACTTACATATTTTTTTTAACACCAAAGTATTTTTCCCTAAAAAAAAAAAAAAAAATTCCATGCTTCACTACTCCTCATTTTATCTATACCCTGTTGTTTCCTCCTCCCGGTCTTTCTAATGGTATTTACAGGAGGGTTGATGTTCTTTTCTTTCTCATATTTTAGGAGTGCTAAAGTTATTAATAGGCCATTAAAGTCACCTCAGGCAGCACAACCACCAGCCTTGGCCTCAAATTCCTTTGTCTTTCCATTCTTATAATTTTCAGTATATCCAAGTAAGTTACCCTACTCTGGACCACCATCAGCTTTTAACGTGCATCATTTTTGTTCCTTCAATTCTTTTCACATTAACACTGGAGACAGGACTCTCCCACTCTCTCTCTCTCTCTCTCTCTCTCTCTCTCTATATATATATATATATATATATATTTATATATAGAATATATATATATATTTATATATAGACAAACACAAACACGCACACACACACACACACTGGGGCCTGATTAGACAATAGGACACAGGTGAAAACAATAAGGGAAGCAATTGACAAAAAAACAAAACTAACACAAAACTGGAGAGAAAACTAACCTTTGAAGTAAATATAATAAATGAATGATTAATTACTATATGACAGGCAACTTTATTTTTTACAACACCAACAAATGTTTGAGGCCAAAATATGCCTTATTTCCAAAGGGATCACCACATGTTTGATTTGGCGCAGATTTTTACACCAGATGCCCTCCCGGACTCAACTCTCCCATTTATCCGGGCGTGGGACCAGCACTGGGAGAACACTACCCTGTGACTCCATAGGTAAGAGTAAACAAAGGAGATTTGTGGGACCCTTTGTGTTGTTAATAACAGCATTAAAGTCTGGTTTAAATAGTCAGTAATACCATGCAACACATACCTCTACGTACTAACTTCACTTTTCTGCATTCTGATATTATAATCCATATCTATCATCTGTAATATCACCCTCAACAGAGCTATAAAACTTTATTTAAATGCTAATGTCTTTTGACAGATTAGCATACACAGGAGCAATATATTTTCTACTGTTTGACTGGGCTCACAGCTGAGCTGTTTCACTCAGTACAGATTCACTCTAAAGCAATTACGCAGCCATCTATGACTTCATTTTAAAAAAGGGGTACTTAAAATTTCTTGTGTGGTAATGCCTTACTGTTTGCCAGGGAACTCCATTCAACCTATCCCATCTCTGAGAAGGTCAGAGGTCAGATTCAGGTTCAGGTTGCAAGAATTCGATGTCTATAAAGTAAGTGTACAGTAAATGGTTGCAACATCAAATGAGCAGCAAAATCTGAAACGAGAACAAAACCAAACTGTTTTGTAATCTAAATAAATACAGAAATAAATGAGAAGTAAGTCATAAATCGGTTTCTGCAGGTTGAAATAACTTGTGGGGAAACGTGTATGTGCACTTGTCTGTAATGGGTTGAACCTGCTCTCCCTCCCAGGGCATCAAATACTGCAGCTCTGTCGAAGCTGCTGGTGTCTCTGAGATATGCATAAGGTGTCCTTTGGTGCTGTGATGCACCAGCCGAGGCAAAAAATTAGATGCCAAGAGCAAATGCTCCAACTACATATACAAGTGCTTTATGTATTCATTTATTTATCTGCGTGTCACAAGTTGGAAGTGAGACCCAGCTGAAATGTTGATGATTTAGCTGTTGGACAAGTTTGGAATATAAATTGAGCTTTAAAAAAGAACGAGAAGCATTTGATCTCAAGTTCTGGCTGATACATTCACTTTTAAGACAGCAGAAGTGTCTTGAAAGATCAATAAACTCACCTTAACTACTTCAACTATTATGAAATCATGATGAAATTATATTTTTCTTTATTTGCCAGAATCTCAATCATCCCACATTATCTCATGCTCACAGAGAGGGCATTTGAAGTTTTTAAATCAGGACTCATCAAACGGCCGCATTACCCTGTGCATCAAAGCCAAGTACTCCACCTAAGGTTTTTACAGCCAGGCATGCACTGTGGCTCACAGAAGTGATGGGGGTAAAAGCACTGGCTCAGTGCCAGTTTAGCAAGTACCTCAGGGCTATTAACAGAGGCTGACCGATATAGAATTTTTAAGACCAAAAATGATATCTGGTGATTTAAAAATCTGATATATTGGCTTTTTTGTTTCTCTTTCAGACACATGAAACATAACATTTGTTGTTAATAAAACTGATTCCCACCCTGCCCAATGCTGCTCGTGTGATCTAAAACACAATGGTTGTTGTGTTTGTGGCGTTCTGAGCTCGTGTTCCCAACAGGGAAGTTGCAAAATGCCCCCTGGTGGGCAAACTATGCAACAATATCACTCATAACACGGTTGAAGGCTCCTGTCTCATTTTTATTTATAGGCTGTTATATATGCAGAAACCAATATATCGGTAAATCTCTATTATGAGCTGATATGGGCCCACTGAGAAATCAATCGGGCTTTATCCTTTATGTCCAGTTTCTTTTAAACAGGCACCTCTGGGAATGATAGGACCTGTCTTGGTTTTAAAACAGCGAGCATTGTGTTTCAGTCTGGGCAGACAGAAAATAGTTTTGGAGACAATGTCGCAGACACACTTGTTCACTTCCTCGCTGGGTCTTTGTTGTCAGTCCTAGCAAAGAAATCTGTGGTCTTACTTTCCAGCACAGCTGTTCTTCCTCTGTGGTATTTTCAACAGATAAGCTACACCTTAGTCAACCTTCTTCTTCCTGTTTGGACATGGCCTCACTGCTGTTTATGCAACTGCGTTGTCTGTATAATTTCTTAATTATCATTGTTGATATCAAGAATCTATTTTGCAAAACCATCCTGTCCAGAAGCAGCACAGCTTACAGACGTACACACATAATACATTTTATATGAAAGCTAAGGGTGCGTTACAGAGTTGTAAAATCACAATATTCATCATCGGTGATCATACAAGGATGATATGGATGACTCAAAACATGTCTGAGTCTGAATGTATGAGCCTCTGAGCCGTGTCTGGATTTAGATTCTTTTGGTGCAATCAGCTCAAGATATCATACATGTCAGCTATTAATGCAGAAGAGTGGCAAAATCTGGTGTAATATTGCCGGAGATGTTGGTTTAATGTAAAAACTAGAAAAAAAAGAAAAACAACTCACCAAACAGACATGATAGGTGGAAACCCTAACACTCTATTTTGGAGAAACGCAAAAATGAGAATATTTTTTGATGCATGTCAAAATTATAATTTTATTTGTTCCTCGATGACCAAGACCTTAGAGAACAAAAATGACACATTGTGATTGCCTGGGATCGGGCTCATTATCAATGACAGCTCACACCTCAGACGGTTATGATGGGATATAAATCTTCTGACACTGAAAGGGGCTCAAAACACAACGTAAAGTCAATCTTTATTCTGAAACACATAAAAGATGCATTAAAGTCTCAGCCTTTCCCTTTGTATTCGGTGTGCATACCGAGTTGTTTTGGTTGAGTTGACACCTATCAAATATTAATTACTGCATTTCTTTTGAAGTTGGAAGAATTCAAGCTGCTCTGGGTGAGCCTCCTCTGTTGTCGACTTCAAAGTAATGACCTGTGATGTCCGGCCCTCTGCGTCTTGCATCATTATTTTTTTCTGTCCCTCTCCTTTACACAGATTGGAGCCATGAAGGATGCACTGTTTCTCAACTGTCAAAGGAAAGATGGTGGTGGTGGTGGTGGTGGGGGGGGTTAGACCAACAGCTTACAGTATCCTCAGTTTCCTCAGAGCCTTCTTCCTGTGTCTTCTCTCGCCTTTCTTTCCATATGGAGGGTGGTATGGCATCATTATCAAGAGGGAGGCAACCACCCAGTCAGAGAAATCGACAATTAGGAACCAATAAAGTGGAAAAGCATATTTCTGTATGCTAATGAGTTTTCCAGCAGCCACAGTAGATTCTGATTAGGCTGCACCACTTTGCAGACGTTACTATTACCGTTATTTATTTCATTTATGTAAAACCCCATTTATTTATTTCATCATAGTGTTTATCAGGGCCACAATACGGGGCTAGCGCCTTTGGTGGGCTTTGAAAAAGAAATGACAGACGGGGGAAGAAAGCTAATTTGATTCATGAGTAGATTTAATGGAAGAAACAGTGAAGCGTGAGAGCATCTATAATGTACCCCCAGCGACTGTTTCCCCATACGTTCTCCCCAGCTGTCACGGGCAGTGAACGGAGAGCAGACACAAGAAGATGTTCTAGTTTTCAAGCTGAAAGAAGCAGACAGGGTAAATGCTAAGTGGTATAGGTGGTGGAGGGAATTTCAACCTCTGCCTGCCTCCGACGCAACTACGATGATCAAACACGTGAATGTAGAGACCAAGCTCACAGTTAGAAGTGATTCATCTGTGCAGCCTGCTGGCTTTCTGCTTCTTGTCAAAAGCAATTTAAAACCAAATGTCAATTAATCCTATCTAATTGGTGTCAGAAGACACTTTCAGAAAAGAGAGATCTCATATAGCTTTGATGTTTTAGACCTATTTTTCTTTCCTTTGTGCCCCGCACATCTGTGATTACCTTTATTAGTTTTTGTGTATTTGTGTAGTTTTAGATCCTGCTGGAATAAAATAACATTAGAAGCCATTTAAAACACCACCCCGGTGCCAAAAGATGAGAATTATCTCACATTTTGTCATAATGATGCGATTTGCATTGCAAAGCATCTGTCGGAGGCCTCTGCTGAATATGCCAGAGACCTCATCACCTCCACTGTAAGCAAAATTTTGAGTTTCTGACTTACAAACAGCCCGGCTTATAGCAAGCACAGAGGAACTCAGATTTGCCTCGTGCTATTTTAAACTTGAGTATATGTTTTTTTTTTTTTTATATATATACTTTTCAGACCCTGCCATCAATAAATTTGAGTAATATTTTCATTAGAAATGGTGGAATCTTTTTCCTGCCCACTACCAAGGTGCATCTCTTGCAGGAAAAGTGCGAAGTAAGCCAAAAGAATGAATAATTTTCAATTATTTGAAATACATTCAGCTACATTTTTGCTTATGCTGAACTTTGGTTCAGGAAGTGCTACTTAACTGAAAGCACATTCAACTGGAAGCTTATTACACTTTCAGAGCTGGACAATAGAAAGTGTTTGACTTTGTGTCTGAAGGGATATTGCTTGCCATTCATAAAACCGAGCTTTCATAGAGACACCTGAGACAACCTGAAAGACAAAAGAGCCAATGAACCAGCAGAAACATATCCAATCTGATAACGGAGGGAAAAGCGGCAACTAATTCGAGATCCTCTTGTTCCCTTGATATTGTAGCACAGGTATCTCATCTTTGGGTGTAAGAGGGGCCTTTGAATCTCATGCCAGCCAGAAAGACAATGGATCAGAGGTGGTGAGACTGGAAGTAAGGGGAGTGTAGTAGGGGTACTCTTCCTCAGCCTTCCTCTATGGATGCTAAGATGTTGTCTACAGGAGAAAATGATGAGGGTGAAAGGACGGACTGGTAAAGATGATGAGAGGAAAAAAAATGTATAAAGAAAAAAGTGAGAAAAGGGACTGTGAGCACATGGTGCGGTTGTGTCAGCATTATTTAAAAGAGCTCATTAACCTGAGCCTGAAAGCAACAAAATCAATAGTCAGTGCAGAAACACAAAGCATTTCAAGGAGCTTTAACTGCTCCGTGTTCAGGACTCATATTCATGATGAGAAGCGGGGTTAAATTCATTGAGCAGAGATAACAAAGAGTTGTCCAGATCAGGGATCACCCGTCTTCCACCGGCTTGGCCTGAACCCAAATGCGATAAACAACATGCTGATCAGGGTATCTGAATTTGTGTGATATGGTGGGTCCCCTTCATCTTGAATGTTCACAGGCTGCTTTGTTTGTGGGAAGAAAGTCATGTGAAAGGATGCAATAAGGAAGTTGCTCTACAAGCCAAGCATCTCAAACTGTCTAAGTGGATGTGTTGGCCAGAAAAGGCTGTGCATACAGGAATGAGAGCTGATGTTGAGCCTACTCTTGTGATGAAAGTCTCTACGGCATCTTGTTCACTTTTTGCTTTGAATGCGTGGAGTCCTTTGCAAGTCATTCTCAGCAGATGGCACCTACCTGCTCTGTTTGACAGTCTGATCCAATACATCACCAAGTGGTGATCAACTGACAAGCGTGCTCCAAAACATGTAGCCTCAGGTCAGTGACAGTGACCTTTTGCCTAAGGTGTTCTGGTACAACGCACCATTAAGAATCACCCACTACAAGCTGCTGCTCACGTTTTCAGTCTAGCAACAAATGGCGATTTACTGTAGTAATGCTCGACATCTCACTTATACAAGCTTCAGCCTTAATGCTGCTGAGTTGCCAGCGGAAGTGCACAATCAGATACAATAAAAGAAATGTCACCATAAAAAAAGATTTATCTCGGTAGGTTTAAACCAAATATTTTCCTGCAGGTCATTTTGTTTGAGCTTCAGTTTAATAGTATCATTGATCATTTATGTTCATGAGATCATGACAAACTTGTCACACAGCATTAGCATCATTTTTCACTTTCAGTTTGAGCACCGTTGAGCGCCCGAGGCACTGCAATCCACCGGCAGCTTTACACTGTGACATCGCTGGTGCAGGAGGAGTTTTGCAGCACTATCGAGACTGAAGGTGAAGTGTTTCTCTGCTACATGAATTCAGGGAATAAAATGAAATGATGAATCAGTTTAATCAATTTCAAATTCATGGTTCTTCTTCAAATAAAAGCAAACACGTTTAGAGCTTATGTGAAGCTGTAAAACTAATTGTCTGTGAGCAAATATCGATTTTTAGATTAGACTGTGCGTTTGTTTTATATATCAGGATCATTCTGTTTATAGCCTGCCATCATCTACTTTCTTTGCAATACAGCAGGGCTGCTGTAATTGTATTCACAGATACAATATAGAGGCTTCAGAAAGAAAAGTTTAAATTGAAAGTGACAGAGGGGAAAAAAACAGAAATGGGGAAAAAAACAGAGAATAAGAATAGAATAAAGGGCAGGATAAACTGAAGGGCAGATGGAGATGTTGAAGCCAACAGCACATAGTGTCGAGTCAAATGGACCATGAGGGGGCAACTTCTGGCTCCTGGAGGATTTTCTTCAGGTCATCAAGCATCACATTGTGGAGACGCGAATCCAACTATGGTCACGGCTGCAGCCACAGAGACACGGACTCAGCCAAAAACCCTGCTCTGTTATTTCCACATCCATGACTCATCCTAAACCCAAAGTCTTCGTCTTTATTCTCTCCTTCATTTTCTCCATCTGACTGGGCTAAACACTCTGATGCAAAGCAGAGTCTTAGCACTTGTGTGACTGTGACCATACTGCGCCTTCACTTAGAGAAAACAAGCATAAAATACATGAAAAAAAAAAGAAAGAAACTCGATTGTGCCTTCATTAAAACATCTGAATATTGCTGGCCCGATAGATTTTCTGCTCCGCTGTCTGACTGCATCCGCGTCTCTCTTCATATCTCTCTCGCCCACACCAGTGCAAAAATATCAGCGTACCCTAGAAATATAAATCAGGTACACTCTGTGCTTTAGATAACACCTGATACTGTCACTGTTCTGTCACCGGCGCTAGTGCTTCGATGTTTTTGCCCTTTAGATGCCCTGACATGATCGTGACCTACCATTGCCAATACGGGCATTTTGTAAACCTCCTAAATGCAATACAGTTCAGTTCACCACAAAACCTTTTACCTGACTACTCCATTAATTAAAGAAATAGGACAAAAGTCCATCAGTGCTCAAGAACCTTTGGAAGTCTTCTATGATATGGCTGAAGGTGAGAATGATGGTGAGCCATCACTCATGGCATACGTGCTTCTGAGTGATGCTGCTTCTTGACCACAGCTCAACCTCTTTGAAGGAAAGGAATAAATCTAATCCTTTCTCAGTCTTGCCAGCCAGTCCAGGCGGCTCTCACAGAGAGCAAAGCCTGAGGCATAGATTATATCCTTTTCATCTGTTGCCAGAGTTTAATACTTGAATAAAAACCACTTTGGGCCAGGTTAAAGTAGGCGATTTAAACAGCGCTGTCATCAGAGACTCCTCATTCTTGTTCCTGTCATTAATTCTCCTGTTGTCGTGGACTGCATATTAAAAAAAAGCCCCTAAATGACCTAATTGTGTCTAATAAGATGACTTTAGAAGTACTTTTATTTAAGCAGGTGTTTGTTTCATCTTAACGAGCTTGACAAACTCAAACACTCTCTGAGTTGCAGGTTAAACCTCAATTGAAAAAAAAAAAAAAAAAAACTGTCAGCTTAATGGCCCCTGCCTTTCGCTGATAACCGCCGAGGTGTCTCCCGCTCTTTGGAAGCAGGTGGATAAAGCAGCTAAAGCCTTTGTGTAAAGGCACCGTGAAACATAGCCCAGTGTCTTTTTATTTCGTTCTTTGAAGTGACTTGACATTCAGCTCAGGATTTTGTTTGAAAAATGCTCCTTCTCCCCCAAACTCCTCTGTTTTCCTTCTTTAAACTTCAGCACGTTATTTCAAGTTGGCGCTGCCCTCTTGTCCTTGAGACTAACTTACAGGTCGTCTGTCTTTTGCGTTTTGTTTGAATTCCCTTTACAAGTTGATTGAGGGTGTCAGTCACAGAGGGAGAGGACACGCTGGCAGGGCGAATGGTGGGAGCCAAGGAGTCTGTCAAACTCCATCTCTGCTATGAAAATGGAACTAGAAGAGCACAACTCTCAGTACAACCGCGGGACATTGAAGAGAGTGCACGGAAGAGGAGGAGGAGGACGTGTGACGAGAATGCCAGAGCACCATGTCACTGCTGATGACAGTCAATTTGTCTGAAAGTCAAGGGGCTTTGAGAGGTGCACTCCATTGCAGGCAGCAGCAGAGCTGATGGTATTAATAAGGGGAGTGCTTACCTGTTTTCCAGGGACATACCACACAAGAGCATGCATGTCCCACCAATTATCTACCCAGCAACTGTACCCTTTAACCCATCTATCCATTTCTGGTCTGTTCTCATCTCCCGGAAAATTTAGAGCGTTTGTATTGCAGAGGAAGTGATACAATGATGTTGTTTTACCCATGCAAAAAAAAAAAAAAAAAGAAAAGAAAAAAAAACCAAATTCAGAAGTTTTGTGCTACAGTAGAACATTGTGTGACTTTAACATATGACACTAAAATTTCAAACCATTTTGTTCCAGCGTCTTTCTGCTTCCTCATTTTCGTCTTCTCACCAGATTGGTTCTTTTTAAAGCACGAAGACAGTCTTTTCCTGTTTTACACCCAAAGCATTAAAATGTTATGTATTATCCATGCACATACATGCCATTTTAATGTTTATGGAGATTTCTATTAAAAGAAATCTCAGTACTGAGATGTGAGTGCTCACTGTAACAGCTAACTTTTCAAGTATAAAACATAAATTACACATTATTTTTTTGGTATATTCTATAACTGCTTTTGTTTTGCATCCTCCTTTTTCAAATAAGTACAAAACAAGTCATTATTGTCAAAGTGGTAGCAACTAATATGGGTATTCACATGGCAATAGTGCCTGAAAAAAGAATATATCAGGAAAATCCGTACTGAATTTTGTGCAACATTCAGAAAAACAAAACTGCTTATTGTAACTTATCTGTTACTGTTGCCTGTCTGCTTTCGATATTATAGCTCATATTTTTTTAATCTTATTCTCAGAATTATCAATTAAGTGGCACATGAAAGAAACTGTTTTGATTGTATTTTTTTTTCCGTGGAGAAAATACTGGAGTTTTTGTGCAAGGCCCTTGGACACCAGCAGTTCCCCTGAGTACTGTGGCCCCTAGGGAGCAGCTTTCTTTGATATGACCTTCCTTGCTTTCTTTTTGTGCTTCCTTTGATACACACTGGGTCACCAATGGCTGATGTTTTTCTCCTCACATGGATGTGTATAATACACTCTCGAGGCTTTATAGTGACAGGACATATTGAGCAGCAGAAGATGGTTAAATAAATAATTCAGATTTAAGCCTGTTGGCAAATTTTATTCTTTTATTCTGTTGTCTGTGACAATATTTTTTTTTAAATCTTAAAGCTTAAACTTAGGATGAAATAATTTATCACAAGTATGAAATACATACTGTATACTGAATATACATCAATACCTAAACAACTACAGTTTTTTTAGGCTTAAAATCTTCCTTTATAATAAGGGTTGGACTCTGAACTGTGCTTCTATAGGCTGCTGGAGAAATTACCCATGATGTACTGAGTATTTCTCTTCAATTCCTGCATTTTCCACTCCTTATGCTTTTTTTTTTGGGGGGGGGCAAATATATTTGTCCCTCACGTCTTCATACACCGTAGCTACAGCAATCTCCCCCCAGGAATTTGCTGACATTTCTGAGTTCTTATGCTGATGCTATGAGCATTCTTCTTTGTATTGAGATGGTGATTGTTATTCTCTCACTGATAAATTTGAAAAAGTAGTTGGAAGAAGAAATCAGCAGTACTGAGTAGGCCAATCACAGTAGTTGCCTGCTGTGCCGATGCAACGTGGAGTTACATTTCCAGGCAGGTGCACGTCAGGTTACACCATAGGTTATGTTGTAGGGTTTCAGAGGGGTTTGCGAACATAACCACAGTGTAGATTTCCCACTGAAACATGAATCCCCAGTAAGACTGGTTCTACCAGAGGTGTCTTCCGGTTAAAAGGGAGCTTTTGCTTCTAACTGGAGCCGCATGGAACAAGATGTCTTTTAAAAGGTACCAGATGACCTATAAATGCATTTATGATTTGATTACTGTAATACATTTCTCCCCTGTCTGTCTATCACCATCTGTAGCAGAGCTCCAGATTACTACTTATTGACAAGAGAAAATGCTAAATCATCACAACAGCCACTGTCTATCATTGTACTACATGCTTGTTATTAAATATTCGAGTCACTTTGGCGATCCTGTGTTGGGCTCAGCTGGCTCTTACTGATAGCTTTGACGTCTGATCTTTTGGCCCTTTATGAGCTCACAACTAAAATCTCCTGGCTGAACGCGTCTGGCTTTGGCTAAATCTAGGCTCAAGACCAATGATGACTGGCTCTGTCCCATCTGAGACCCTGAGCCTAAGATACTGAGTGGAAAAATAATAATAAAAATCTACTTCGAATTTTTTATTATATTTTTAGAATTTGTGTGACTGGTTTCAATTAATAAAATACAATAATAACTTTAGCTATTTGTATCTAAACATGAAATTTCTCTTGAAATGAGCATGAGACTGCAGCTGAAAGACATTTCAAGCCATTTTTAGCACATTTGTAATAGGTAAATCTTCATTACCTAGTAGTATGATGATGAAACTGGTAAGCAGTTATCAGGAACTAAGACTGTAGACCCACCTGACTTAGTCCTGCCAGACAGTGCAGAGATAAAGAAGTCAAATAAGCAAGAATTTCTAAATTGCCCCGGCTGTAATTACAGAACACATCCAGTAGGGCGCAGACTTTTCATACCATCGTAGCAGTGTCTGTGGTACTCATGTAGGAAACGAGCTCTTTCCAAACCCAGCACTGTTTCCATTTAAATCTGCTGCTTACAAAACTTGCATTACTCGTGACAGATCATTGGCACATGCAGCAGTATTTACTGATGTTAATGTTATGATAAAATATATATAAACATGAAACTGTATTCATTCTCAAAAATATGACAGTTAGAACACCCCCCCCCCCTCATTAAACCAATGTTAAAACACTTATCTAAACAACCCTTTTTGACGGGGAATATTTTTGCATTGTAAATTTTTTTTAGATTATTCCTATTTAGGCCCAGAAATGGTAAGTGAGTCTAACATCAAGAGAACCATTAAATCGTTGAATTATTTAACGTTTTATGAATAAAGATGAAGATGACTCCTCGGTAATATGAAAATGTCATTCTTCTTGTTTCACTCGCCCAGCCTTCACTCCCTGAGGCGCGTGCGTAATTAGTCCAGACTGTAGAAGAAGTAAAACATACAGCTCACACAGGCAACATTAAGGGCGCATGACCTCACTGTTTACTATTTTATAGTAAATCCATGACTCATAGCTCACCTGTTTGTGCAAATCTTTGTTATCATTTAGTGAAAAGCTTTGGACATTTGTGCTAAAAACATCTTTTCCTTACATAAATTGAAAACGTCCACAGAGCGGTAAGATGGTCAGGATGGTCAGGCAAGATGCCAAATTTTTTATTTTTTTTGAAAGATGAGAACAGCTTCGAAGGTGGGCAGGGCAGCGCAGGTAGAGGCTTTTATAGGGAGAGGGAAATGCTTTTCGCTGTAGATGGGCTTCCCCAAATCTTTGCGCATGGGTCCCGCGCCAGGAGCTCGGCATTGTGGCCCGGTCTCCTATCTACTTCTTCTTGGAAACGGCGTCAGACAGCAGCTGAACAAGGCTTAACATTTCAAACGTCTGGCGGTAGGCTGTAAAGTTTCCACCCTGAAAACAGTGTCATGCGGCAGTAGCAGCAGGTTGGCGCAGGACACCTCACCACATGGGTTGGTGTTATAGGAATTAGTTTTCTGTAAAGCTATGCGCGCAGCCACTCCAAGCCAGGGGCCACACTCACTTTGAATGCCTCGATTTATTTTTACTCGATTAGGAAGGGGCTGTTTCTTTTAACGCCTGTTAAAAAAAAAAAAAAAAAAAAAGTAATCCTCCTGATTTAATTATTATATATTGTTTAGAAGATTTATATTCAAACACCCTCCTATTATAACTAAACTGCAGCGTATTGTGCCTCAAGAATCCTGTTTGAGCATTTGTGTAAAAGTTAACTCAGTTAAAAACCAGCAAAACAGATTAAAAGTGGAATTCCCTTAGTATTAGTCATAGATGTCCGCTCAGCTGGAAGGAGGCCTGCCGCCGGAGACCACAGTAAAACTTGAGGAATTAAAATCTGAAGAAGTTTTTGATGTGACAAGTCCTGACGGATGCGCTGGTCAGCGCGGCTGCCCCGGGGACGGAGGAGAAAATAAAGTGGTTCTGCCCCCAGAGGGTCAGCAGCAGCCGCAGAAGCCTCGCAAGATGACTCGGAGCCCAAAATGCGCCCGTTGTCGAAACCATGGCGTCGTGTCTTGTTTGAAAGGCCACAAACGCTTCTGCCGCTGGAGGGACTGCCGCTGTGCCTGCTGCTTGCTGGTGGTGGAGCGCCAGCGCGTCATGGCAGCGCAGGTCGCGCTCAGACGGCAGCAGGCTGCGGAGGTGAGAAGAACACAAGGGCAGGTCAGTGAAGGAGAAATGATGGAGGAAAACAAATGGCTAAACCATGAACTCCTGTAGGTGATTATTTAGGAGCAAGTTCGCACATTGGATAGTGCATCAAAAGGTGAACTATTTCTAGAGGAAAGTGAAATTAGTGGAAAGAATGAGCTTGATGAGCCCGAAACAGTGAGGGTCAAAATATATGTTTCAATATCACATTTGTATACTTGTCCCTGTATCTGTTTCTATAGAGAGAAGTACATATTCTACATTTTACAGGTGTTCTTTAGAAAAAAACGGTTCACCGTCTGTATTGTGCAGTTAGGACTACTGTCTGCCTTTTCAACCGATACAATGATTATATATAAAGAAAGGCACGACTTTCTAAATCTCAGTAAATGTGCAGAACTGTATGAGGTTGAGTTGCATGTTTTATATTTTAAATTCTCGTATTGTTTTCATTTGACGGTATTTAGATGCAAAAAGTATCCACTCGTTTTTGCTCAAATTTTGAAAATTGTGAATCCGAGCAGAGTGAGCTGCGGCTCAGCTTCCTTTAAAGAGCGCTTTAAGTGGACGATAAGATTTTAGAAAAGTGCAAGGTAAATACCAGCTCAGTCCAGTATATCACAAATAAAAATAAAAGGATATAAATACAAAGAAACAAATTACATATGCTAATTAAAAATAATGAAGATATTATAAAAATATTTTGTTAACATCCCTTAGCTTAATGAGCGCCTCCAAACTTAGTAGTTTTGCAGTTTGGACAAATTTGTTTGATTTTATTGCTGAAGACAAAATCCTTAATGATCAGTTTTTATGTATTTTACATATAAATGTGTGTGCATATATATATATATATATATATATATATATAATTTAGTAAAATAGCAGCTATAGATACAACAAGATACTTAGGTGCTTCTCTATGCAAAATAGCATACCAATTACATGTAGTAGCAATCCTAGTAATAGCAGTGCTCCTAGAGTAAAAAGGACAGATTCTCCCATTCTTTAATCTTCTTCTTGCGTCTTACACCATGTATTATTTCCCCTTTAATTAACTAGGGAATGTCTCATTGTAAGATAATTCTGTCCAAGTGTCTTATTGCTGTTCACATTTTTCTCTCAGGGTAAGAAGGGGGTCAGGTGTGCAGCTCCACTGCGCAGGACGGCATATCAGTGTTATACCAGAGCAGCCGAGTCGAGCATTGTGGCCAAGAGCATCCTGCAGGGTAAAGTTTAATTAATATCTCCTTTATCGTGTATCTCTTTAGTCCCAGATAATGATGCTCTGTAGATGAATGAATCTTCACATATAGACAACTTCTGCAACAGCTGCATTTGCTTTAATGCTTTCAAGTTCATACAACATCGTCAATTAATCACCTTTACACAAAGCATCATCTGCTGGTAGTCATTCACCTGCATGCTGACACGGCAAACTTTTTGCACGAATGCAGGAAGAGAATTGTGTGCAGACATAGATTCCCTGCAGGTTTACCCTAACATTAACCAGTAAAAGCTCAGTTTTAACTGTAACCAAAAGCCAAGTCTTGAGCCTGTTGCTGACCTTGTAGGAAACAGCTTTTTGAGCCCAAATTTAATGTTAGTTCCTCACAAGTCCATCAATAAATGTATGTTTGTCCCCACGAGGTGACAGTGACACCTTCACACATGTGTGTCCCCTGGAGCTAGAGACGTGTACGGTGTACATGTCCAAACACTGTAATTACATCTGCATTTACATGCCCTTTTTTGTACTCAGTGCGCCACCAGGGTTCCTTCTTGGTTGGACTAGACACACTTTATTTATCCAAACAAACCTCCATCATTGCGACTTCACTATTTCATAACAACAGGCCATTATTGTAATACACTGTGTGCATTATTACCTGCTGGCTTGCAGTCAAGTCCTGCTGGAGGCTTTGTCTTCTTTATAGCCCACTCAGTCTTCCAGTGCTCTGAGTAAAGCAACAATGACATGGCTAACCAACTGCATTATTAAAATAATAAACAACAAAGTGTTCAAACGTAAACACAGCAATTAATTGGTTGGAACAATATCATTATCCATAAATTGACTATATAAATGAATGTGTAACAGCAGTAATGCAGCTTTGCTCCCCCATTCAGGTATGAAACCTGCTGTGCCTCCAGAGGACGACACCCCCTGCTGGTCGAAGCAGACACAACGTGACCAAACACACTTTACGTGCCCCTCCATCAGCACCCGGATGAGGAAGAGACGAGCTTTTGCAGACAAAGAGCTGGAGAATGTGATGCTGGAGCATGAATTGAGACAGAGGGAGCTGCAGAATGACCTATTCCCCCCCTCGGCCCTCATTCCCATGCTTCACCCTCCACCCCTGCCCATCTCCCCTGGTCTCCACTGCTGCCCTCCCAGCAAGAACCCCACGACTGCAGGCCCACCCAGCTATGTGCCCATGTGTAAATACAAGCCTTTTTATGAGTGTGACTTTCAGTTTTATCAGTTCTTTCACCTAAAGAGCAGGTCCTCCACAGGGAATGACTATAATGACTTCTTGTTATGTCAGAGCTCAGAGCAAAGCAGACGGGATAACGAGGCACAGAATGGATGGAAGGACAGTGAGAAGAAAACACAACCGGAGTTCATTCCTTCAACATCCAAACAAAGACTCAGAAATGATGGCAAGCCCATGTCATGTGCTAGTCCTGTCAAATCCCCTTCAAAGGCGACAGAAATAATGGACTCAAATGGCTCTTCAGCAGTCACACTTGCTATTTCTGCATCAGATCAGGGTGTCCTGGGTCAGCCAGGCATCAGTGCACCCAGCAGGACTTTTGATCCCAGACCTTTGACAGCTAAGAGCTGGAGCACAGACACTCCTGCCGCCCAGACAGCTCCTCGTGCCGACTCTGTTAAGAGCCCTCATGGCAGCTCAATCAGGACTCCGGCTGTGAGGCCATTACCTTTCTCTGTAGAGGCTTTGCTGAGGGCCTGACAGACAACTGGAAGCAGAGTATAGTGCACTTAATTATGCACAAGCTAAGCTCAACTGTCTGACTATAATTGCAAAAACTGATATTTTGTTGTACAGGTTTGGAAACACTTTTCTGTAAAGTGCCAAAAGGGAAAGATTTTTTAAAAAATTATTTCTATTAAGTAAATCAAAGTATTTGTATTTTTTAATTCCCATGAAAATGTATTTTACTATATTTTATCTATAAAAGAATGACACTAAAAGATATACAGTATATATGTACTACAGCACCATATTTGTATTTACATCCTGGGCTGATCACATTTTGTACCATGCATACTTTGAAAAAGTTTATTGTTTATTATTGTCCTGTCAATAGTACCATAAAAAAAAACGAACCACTCTGCTTGGCCCTCTTTCATCAGTCATACTTTATTTTCTTTGTCCTCAGAAGAAGTGTGGAGTCCAACCATAAAACAAAGTCAATGAAAAAGTCAAGTGGCTTTTGAACTTGTGCCCGTTCCTTATTTTATGCTCTGATTTTGAACTCACAGTATAAGATGGGCCTGGCTCTGCAGTGCCTAAACAAAGTGCTGCTACTCAGAAATCTCTCTTAACTCAGAGCAGAAACTAGCAATGAAAGGACCATTAGGTGAAGCTGGTTGTTTTTCAAGGAGACAGTTAAAGTACAAAAGTGTCCATAAACTGTTTCTGTGACACACTGAATTTATCTACTCCTTTTTACCAAGGAAAAAAATACAGTAGGTATTCAATATTTATCAGTATTTGATAAGCTTTACTATTCAGATGGAATACACATTGCCAATTCTGACATGACTGCATAAAATGCAAAAATATTGATCATGCAGCACACAGTTCAGTATTTCAAACAGTATCATTTTATCACACCAGCAGACTGAGGGGATATGGGAAATGCTCACCAAAAGGTTGAATGGGAGGCTGCCAGTGTTGCCTAGGCGACATTGTTCTTTATTGTATGCTGAGCCTGACGCCAGCCGAGTTTGTTTGAACACGCATTTGATCTATATCCGCTTTTTTACTTTTTTCTTCTTTTCTTTTTTTCTTTTCTCCAGTTTTTTTTTGTTCTGCTCTGTAATCTCACAGAGATGGAGGTCAGATACTTTTGACAACTCGGGACCTTGTGGCGTCAACACAGAGGCTTTGTTTGCGAGTGTCTACCAGCATATCGGAGCGCCTCTCTCCCCATCTTTTCACAGACTTGGAAGGGAGACTGGCATAAAAAAAGAAGATGAGGTGTTGGGCATGAAATCAGCGAAGCTGTGGCGTTCTGTTTTATTGCGTGCTATCTGTGTCAATTTGGCAAAAAATTAAAATCTGCTCGTTCCAGGGAGCACAAATGGCCAATTTCACTAAAGATAAGCATCAGTCACCAAGAGCTGATAATGGCTTCTGTGGAGAATAATACGGAGGATATAAATCAGCTTTTCCTCACCTGGAGGAAAAAAGCCAATTCATTCATTTCTGTGTTTCATTTTGGAGTGTCCATGGCCAAGCTGTGTGTCGGCTTAATAGATAGCTCTGAGATGTCAATCACTTTCCAAAGTTCTTGTTAGGATTAGTCTCAATAATCTGTCCTCTTTTGATACATACAATCTCATGTAGTTTTAACCGTAAATAGGTTTGTACCTCCCACCCCACCCTCTCAAGGCAAAGAAAAACAAAAATCAAACATATACAGAATGATTGGCACATACAGCCTCTTAAACAGGGCTAATTGTTTTGAGTCTGTTTAAAGTAAAGCTCATAACTTGGTTTACATTGTGAAACACAGTGAAAATAAACAATTTAAAAATAAAAGATCTTAATGTCAAAATAATAATAATAATAACAATTTTAAAATATATGTATTTCTTAAATCCACTGGTATCTCTCTACTGAACGGACAAGTCCAGAACTGGAGACTGAATGATCCTGAGTTTTGGGACCTCAGGGTGGCACCACATTAAAAAAAAAAAGACACTCCTGCAGTGCCAATCACTTCACAGGCTCAGGAACACTTCTGCAAACCCACATTTCATTGCTGCATGTTAAAAACCCAACTATTTATAACCCAGATTCAAGTGCCGCTGCCATCCGTGGACCCGAGCTAATTTAAGATGAGGTGAGGCGAAGAAACTGCTCCAAATTTGAAAAGGTTTTTGGAAATTATGAAATTATTCCCTCTCCTAAAGAGTAGAGGAAACATCTGGCATGATGGCAAATAAGAACAGGAGAACAGCAAATGATCTCATCAGTTCCTAAACAGTTCCAGTGTTCTTAAAAGCAGTAATGATGCAAAACAGTCATAAATATGCTCCAGTCCCAACTTTAATAAAATGCTTTGCAAGCATCAATTCAAAGTGACTTTCAACATTTGATATATTGTCCTTGCATGTTTACTTAAGTAAACAAAAGGGGGGGGGGGGGTTGAAAAAAATTGCAAATCACTGCTTTTTATTTTATTATTAATAGTTTATTTTTATTTTAACCTACACAATAGCCCAACTATTTTTTAAAACAACTACCAGCTTATTAAATTTTTATTTTGGGGCAAGGACAGGAAAAATGGAGAAAGAATGTGTGTGTGTATGTGTGTGTGTGTGTGTGTGTGTGTGTGTGTGTGTGTGTGTGGGTGGTGGGGTGGTCTTTGGATTCAGGCCAGTTAGCTGACAAAGCCATTTCAACAGGTTAAAACACGTTTTTGAGTCTTCTCTCCTTAACTCTTGCCCCCCCCCCCCCTTTGGTCGGCCATCTCTTGCACTCCTGCGGTTCATTCTTGCGTTGTGTCTCATTTCCATTTGAGCCAGATCAATTTCACTCAGTCCAGGCTAGAAAAGCGTTGCTTTGGCATTTCCTGTCAATCTGATATTTATATTTTCATCTTACAGACTCTAAGGGCAGCAGTGGTCGCTGTAAACTTCGGAGAAGCCATAATGCAGGAGCCCGAAAGAGCTGATGGAGGAGGGAGACATGGCCAAGAGCAACCTTCAGTTTATATGCATTCAAAAACAATCCAGTTCACCTCCAACCTGTTATTTCACACTCAAAGTTGCTCTTTTTTCCCCTTCCATCTATAACCAAGAATTGCAGTGTGCACCTACACCAGCATAGGCCTGTTCCTGATCTAGCATGAAGCCATCACACTACAGCTGTGCTGTACAGAGCTATCAAAATGATCTTTTTCCCCTATTGCCTTCATTTACCTTACCACCTTTCTATGTTTATGCTAGCTGTGTACACAAGCAGACGTGCAGGGAAGGTAAATTCTCATAAAGGGATTTTTTTTTTTTTTTTTTTTAACCAGACTCCAGTCTCACTTTAAGAACACACTGACACAGCCTGAACTCTCTACTTGTTTGGTATGATCGGTTAGCTCCCCTCTTGGACAGATCATGAGCAACATTTAGTATCAGGGTTCAGTGGAAAGCTTTTGATCGCCCTGCCAGCTCCCCTCATTACAGAATGAGAGTGGGCTGAGAGCATATGTCTTGGCCTGGCAAGGTCATTACCCTTGGCACTTCTAAAAGAGACACAATCTGAATTTAATGGTGTTGTTATGGGATGTGTGGGGAGGGAAAATGACTCTCCAGGTTGGTGAGGATCCTCTGGTTTGAATAGACATAAACAGTTTTCCTGCTCAAAGGTTCTTTAATAGTGATCTTGTTGGTCTGTTAAAAATAAGTACATTAGACAAAGTGTGAAAACTCTGGTATTAAATTTGGTATATTAGGATAATAAATGCAACATTTCAAACATATTTTATTGAACCAAACCTGCAGTTCTACTGCTGTCTGAAGCTTTACTTCCCACCTAGTTGTTCTCACTCATATATCACAGAGATGATAGAATTCTGTAGCTTCCCTATAGACTGAATAATATATTAATTTAGATTCTTCACAGTTTTAATAATCATTGTGGGACAAGTGGTTGATTTAAAATAAAAACAGAAAATTAAAATCCATAATCATGTGGATTTAGTTCATGTTGATACATAGTAATTGCTTTGGTATGAGTGTGGCTTAGGTATCAATCCTGTGACCTCACCTGTTACACTCGGCTGGTTCTAAGTGAGTGTATAGGGAAATCACTTAATCCCTCATGGCATTCAGCTGTGCAGAGCAGTTTGTTGTGCTCCCTCTTTGTCAGTTCCAACTAACCAAAATGCTGCTTTATGATATTTGAATTGAATTTCAATTCTAAATAATTTGATGCAAATCCATTTTTACCCTCGGAGATGCAGTAATTTATAACTTTGGTTCATTTAGTGTGTTTTATTTTTTTCTTGTTTTCTTTTCGAATGAGCTTCGAACAGAGATTGGTCTTTTGGGGTATATCTTATTTGGTTACTAATGCTGGTTATTGAGTTGATTATCAGTTTCAGTGTTTTATCACTTCTGGGTGTTTTCCAAACCTAAACCTCGCTCATTAAAATCAAACAAACAAACAAAAGAAATCCTCATTATAATCCTTCACATCTTGTGTCCTCTGAATACTAAATTAACTTTAGTCCTGGTATGTCTGACTGTAACTAAATTACACATATTTAAAAAGAAACATTACAGAAGTACACATTGCACACTTTTTTCCAATACAAAATCTTGAATTTCCCACATGTCTTATTTGTTTGTCTATCTCTGAGACATGACACTTGGTGTTCTGATTAATGTTATCATTACATTCCAACCTGTGTTCCCTCTATTTATTTTTAACAAGTAGAATGCAACATTGAGTATCGTGGTTCAGGGCAATGCGTTTGTTCTGTCTGCCAACTTGCACTTTGGATTTACTCCTCTCCTACCCTGCCCTACAACAGCCCTGCATGCTCTCTGGTGTTTGGTAGCCAAGCCTGACTCAGAGATACTGGTGTAGGGTTACGTTGGACTTGTGCTTGTCTGTGTAAGTGTGCGTGTGTGTGTGTACTGTATGTGTTACAGACATGGGTGCAGCGATCTTGCTTCGATTTGTAGATACAGACCGACGATGAAAGCATGTTCTGTGCCACGCTGCACGAATCAGCTCACAATCATGACCTCTAAAAATAATAGCAAATAATCTGCTGTTTGACTGCTTCTAAAGCATAACTGGAGCCAAATACACATCTTTGGCTAAAAAGGCTCAGTGTTTCACAGCTTGTCTTTCTGAAAAGCAACATTTTAATCATAGTGGCCCCTTCCAGCCAGTGGAATAATTTATTTAAATGCTGGAGAACCATGCTGGGAATCATTCATGGAGGATTTCCTAAATTTGACAAAGATAACTGAGATCTTTGTGTTTCATTTCTTTATCTGCAGAGTTCAAATCTTGCAATTTTTTTTTTCAAAGTCTGGATAATGGTAAGAAGATATATGATCTCTGCAAGTATCAGACCAGGACGTGACATGAAACACCTTATGAGGGATGGTGAGACAAACGGAAAAACATGACAAGATCGATCACCAGGCAGTCTACTTAAATCTGACCGCACAGAACAGACCGATTTGTGCACTGCAGTCCTTACTTTTATAGCAAGGAGAATTCAACAGAAAAGAAAGAAAGAAAAGAAAGTAGGAAACAGGTTAGTCCATTCTCCATGTTAGTTAAGGTTTTATACAAAGTGAGAAAAATGTTTTCTGACAGTAGCTTCTTATCTTTCACAAAAGTGGTTCTTGTAACTAAAAACAAAAACAAAAAAAAATCAAACATATGTCATTGCTTTGTGAGATTGTTTTACTCAAGCCTATATTTGTTCTGCATGAGCAGATTTATTCTTAAGGATGAGACAATTCAGTTGCATGCAAACTTTGTAACTTTTAAACTTTTCAAACTACTTCAAGGTTGCAAATTCTCCGTGAATTCATACCGATTCTCACCAGAAGACAGAAACAACGAGGCTCTAACAGCAAACAAGAGTCTGCTCTGCCCTGTGACACAGACATTCCTAATTGAATGTAGTTGGGTTCCCGTCTGACCACCGCCACCCTTCATTTAACAGAAGAACAAACATACAGGCTCTCAGCTTAAAAGACATCCCTGTGTGTAACTGAGTCTGCCGTGGTTGGACTAGAAATTTCACAGCTTTAAAAACATCTTTGAAACAGGCAGTATAGAGTTCTCTCCCCACTTACCCCCATCCTGTACTATTTGGGATTTTCCATCCGCTGATGTGGGCGTGTGTACAGTATTTGTGTGCTCGCATGTGTGTGCGTGGAGCGGCCCTGTCACAATTCCAGCGGCCTTGGGGACGACCGAGGGTGCCCGTGGCTGCAGCTGTGTGGCGATCCAGTTACCATCACATGGTGCTGCTTGGCTGCTGAAGAACTACCTCTGCAATATTAGAAACCGAAGGAGACCACAAGACCGGGCTTCCTCTCACCTCTCTCACTCTCACTCACTAGTTGTCTCTGCCTCCAAAGAGCATTATAACACACATTATAACGGCCTGCACCAAGCTAGAAATCCTGTGTAACCATAACATAAAAGTTTAAGTGAAAACTATGCAATATTTAGCATTTGTCAACAACTTATATGGGTTAAGGTGGATGCTAGTGAATGAGGCTGTCTAATCCTTCAGTCCGTTACCAACTGTTTACCCCTTTCCTTCTCATGAATATGATTTTTTCCCCTGCTTATCATTGCTCATCCCTTCCTTGCCCTCAGTACAGAGAATGAGGTGCTTTTGGAGAAGTGGACCCAAATAGAGTGAAGGGAAAAGGGAAATAGCGCAGTAAATCTCTTTCATCAGATATGAATATTTAGCATATAAATACATTGTAATGCAGGTTATAAATGTCAGCACTTTCCGTGGAGACTTTCCAAAGCTTCTAGCTGTGATCAGCTCCACTCAGCTTTAGCATAACCTTTGCAATTCTGAACCTTAGCCTCAGGGCTCTTACTTTTATAACACAAAACCAGCACATGCCAGGCAAGTTCAGGAACTTTATAGACCGAGGGTGGCAGCAATAACATTAATGTGAAAACAGCTCAAACTGCCCCCTTCATTAAAGCAGTGTTTATCCAGCTTGGTTCAGATTTTATTCTATAGAAAATTCTGCAAACCCAAATTTAAACAATCCCACTGACCACATTCTGACTCCCGGTAATCCAATCCACCGCGATGTTATTAGTGTCCCGATCTGTACCCCCCAATATGCTAACATATTGGCACCCTTTAACAAGTGATTGATTATCCCTGAGGCCTATGAGGAAAGGACAGTGGAGTTTAATGACATATAAAACTGTGTTTTGATGTAAGGTTCACGGACCTTTAAGAATAACAGCTGGCACAGGCAGAGCACTGGGAGGGAGTGGCAAGTGTTCAAGGAAAAGTGTCAAGTTAAGATGGCGTGATAGCAGGAACCCTGTGGCTCGCCATAACCCATGACAACCTGCCAAGATCAGCAACATGTTTTAAAGCATTTTACTTTCCCTTTTAGTCAAAACAGATTATGCTCAGAGACGAACCCCTCGACCATGCGAGTGTCTAAGGTATTAAAAACACAGAGGGGAAAGAGGATGACATACAATTGACTCTAATAGCGTTTACAATATAAATAGAGTAGGTAAAAAGATGTTATTAAACCTCTCGAGTTTCAGCAGAGCACGTGTTAAAACCATTTATGGGGAACAAAGCGTCTATTTCAAGTTGCTGTTTTGACTGCTGGTGGAGCAGATGCCACCGTGTCTGTCTCCCCTGCTCATTTCCCTCACGAATGGTTTTAAGATGTTTTTCTGTTTTGAAATGAAACATTTTCCTGAATTCAGACGTGCATCCTCCTGAGAAATACAACCATCACAGATCCTAGAACTATTACCCTTGCTCCCTCTCAGCCAAACATGGTACATTTAAAAATTCTCCGGGAGATCTATCAGGGGGCAAAAACATTAAAACAGTGCATTTTCTTCCCCTGGAATGCAGCATGTAAGCAATGAACTATAGAGCGATTGTTAGAATATGGTCTGACTAATGGAAATTTTTCACTGGTTTCACAAATGCTGTAGTACTAAATCAGAATTAATCACTATAGTTATGCAGGAAATGTACATACTGCAGGTGCAGCACACTCCTAATTCAGTTTACATTATTACTCCTGAATCCTGTACCAGTCCTAGTGGAAGCCATACTTTGAACTTACTACACATATGAGATGGTAATAGGGGCTGATGGAGGAGTGAGCAGAGGGGGATTTTTATGCTCTTGACCACATGACTAAGCTCAGCTGATGTCTATTGCAATCCAATTTGTACCTCTCTCTGGTCCAGTGGACTGCTGACTTTGAACCAACATGATGTTATGAATCATGGATCTAAGTTTAATGATGCTCTTTGAAATGGGCATCAGTGTATAAAGAACTTCCAAAAAGCAAACAGGTGGAATACAAGATACAGGATGAAAGAAGCTCTCCCATAAATATGGTCTGAGGTTTAAATGTAAAAATTAAAAGAAGAGGAAACATGAAATATTAGATTAAGTAAAATGGGACGCTCCACACTGAGGAACAAACTGAAAACAAACACGATATATAAGACGGAATAATTCATGCTGGAGTTACAACTCATTCCCAGTGCAGCACCTTGCGCACTGGGATTAGAAGGAGGCCAAAAAAAATTTTTCATTTCAAAATGTATTTTACACACAAGTTTCAGACACTCATAACATTCATCATAAAATTAATGAATTAAAGTGTGGGTTTTTAGGGTCAAATGATTGAAGGTGCAAATGCTTTGTGAGATATTGCATCACCGTGCCATCATGTAACTTGTTGAGGTCACATGGGTCATGGTGCTTAGGAAGGGATCTCAAGAGGCAGTCATAGATGCTAATAGCTGGTGTCATAGGCCACCACCTCTATTCACTGATGGTCATTCACAATCTTCTCGGTCCACAATGTGATCGTCGGCATTCTCGTCGATGTTCAGCTGAGTCTTGCCCTGATGATCTTAAGACTACCATGACTCAAGTGACTGAGAACCTACACAGAAATAAGGAGTAGTACACAGCCTGTGAAAACAGTTGCATAATATGTCCTAAAGAGATTTCCTAATTAAAAAAAAAACTGCAATAAAACAAATCAAGTAATTTTGGTATGACCACATTAAAGCTGAGGTAAAGTGGAATGAATAATGGTTCAAATAAAAGCTAAATCGGTGGAATGCCACTTCAAATGAGTAATTATTAAACCACAATACCTTGCCTGGTTACAAGGATTGAGCTTCATGACTGCTCCTAAGGTTGGAGCTACAAGTGTTTGGATTTCATGACCCCAGACATTGTGCACAATTAGTAAATGAAATCTTGGGGGAAAAAAAAAAAAAAAAACCCTGTCTGACAGGTTTATTTCTTTCCAACAACATCTTAAATCACAGGAGCAAACCAGCAGTGCTGTGAAACAAAGTGAGTGGTATTCACCGTGATGTGTGTGGTTTGATGCTGGAGCTCTGCCTCTCCCAAACCCTGGTGCCTGAGGAAAATGCAGCTGTGTCTCAATCCACTTGAGTGGAATTGCCTCCTGTTTCAGAGTAACAAGATTTTTCAAGGTGGTGGTGTGTTAGGGGTGAGGGAGAGCAGCATCTGTGGAGGAGAAATTGTAGATTTCCACAACCACGCTTCAAATAAAGTGTTTTTGAGCATGCTTGCATGGATATAGGAGCATGACTGCTGTCATGCTGTCTTGTTATTCAGTCTCTCTTAAGTCTCTCGCTCCCTTTCTCCTTCTCACACTCTCTCACACACAAAACTCTTGTAAGACAATAATAGGAATGAAACAGCACTTTTGTCTTTCTTTTTTAACAGCCAGCTCTGTGTCAATATTACTCTTTCCCTACCAGTGATCACACACAGCTCTATGTCTCAATTTCCTTCTACACACAGCCAGCTCCCAAATCCAACACTCACACAAATGTGCACTCTGTCTTTTTCTAATATTCCCATTAAGTTGAGCGCCTAAGTATCCTAGGTGTATCACACACATACGCACACACACTTGACTGCTACTCTTGCCACTGATGGATTTTTTCCCCAAAATATTTGCTCTGTAACACAAGCCAGTCTGTCTTGTGTTTTCACTTCAAACAAAGCTATTAATCACCTTAATCGCCCTCAATTAACCCCTTATGCCAGATGCTCGCTCTGCACGTCATACCAGTAACTGCTCATTCAGTCACCTCTGCCAAACAGGTGATGAATCACCACCACAAGGCAATCTCCGCCACAGGCTAATTCACATGATATCACCGCTTCAGACGACAAAACATTAGCTGGAAGGAAATGGTGGAAACAGCCGAAAGGGGAGGGGGGGGAGGGGGGGGGACCAATAGAGATTAGTGACACAAAAGGGAAAAGCATGCGCACATGGCTGTATGTATCTACATGTCGTATTTAGCAAGTGAGGGAATCCCTGAAGCACAGAAACACAAAACACTCAAGAGTATAGTGCCAGAAAAGAGAGAAGCACATTTTCACTTTCCAAATTTTTTAAAGCAGTTTAGTTTCGATCTTTACTTTCCCACAGATTTTATTTTTCCCAGCACTGCAGCCAGAAAAACATTAAAAAAGGGAGGAAAACGAAAGAACAATATAAGATAGCGAACAAGACAACACTCCATGAGATAAGTGAGGCTGTAATTTTAGCTTTCTGAGATGTTCACATTTCTATTCTGTTTTCAACGACAACCAAAACTACATCAACAATTACAATTAAATTACTGAGAATAACTTGAAGCAACAATTGCTATGTCGATATAAAAAAGCTCTCTGAATTCATTCTAACAGCTGCCACCAAAACAACCGCGCAGATAATTTGTTCTGACACTCACATAGAAACCACACATACTGGCAACAATGTTGTTTAGCAATACAGAAAATTCATTTAATGCCCTTTTCATGATGTGACACTACTATTAGACACTACTACTACTATGTAGAAGGCACAAAAACACCTTGGTTTAGGAAAACCTCATGGTTTAGGTTAGAAGACCTTGTTTCACGACTAACCATTTGACTACATTTATTGAACATTCACGATTTAAAGGAAAACTGACTTTTGGTTGGAAACAGAAACTGGTCTCCCCCATTAAAGTTTTGTTGACCCATCCATCCACCCTGACCTCATTCCTGTGTATACTTTGAGGCATCAAAATAACTTCACCTGACTTCCTCTAAGATGTTCTCAATGGAGAAACAGTGAAAAGTAAGCAGCATCTCTCTTGGAAGACCACCCTTTTTCAGAGTCCTCAGAAAGAACAGCCGCTGCTGTGCCTTCTTCACTTGTGCAGTGGTGTTTTTGGTCCACTTTGAGGTCCTCTGAAATATGAACTCCCAGGAACCTGATATTGGACACCTGCTCCGTAATCGCACTGTAGATGAGGACCGGAGTGTGATCTGCAAATTGTGACCCTTCTGAAGTTGACGATGAGTCTTTGCAGTATTCAGAGACAGATGATTTTCCGAGCACCAGTCAGCCAGATTCTTTACTTCTCCTTTGTAAGCCCGTTTGTTGTTGTCAGTGAAGAGCCCAATCACTCTTTGACACAAACTTCACTGCAGCGTGTTGTATGTGGGAACACAGTCATGGGTAAAGAGGTGTAAGTTCCTCCAACAGTGTTTCTGTCACACTGTTGGAAGATTAATTAATTTAGTTTCATATTACAACTGTAGGGCTGCACGGTGGTTAGCACCATCGCCTCATAGCAAGAAGGTTCCTGGGTTTGAATCCAGCCTAGGTCCTTTCTGTGTGCAGTTTGCATCTTCTCCCCGTGTCTGTGTGGGTACTCTGGCTTCCTCCCACAGTCCAAAGACATGCATGGGTTTTGGTTGATTGGTGATTCTAAATTGCCTGTAGGTGTGAATGGTTGTCTGTCTCTCTATGTTTTAGCCCTGAAACTAATTGGTGATCTGTCCAAGGTGCATCTTGCCTCTGGCCCTGTGACAGCTGTTTTGGATAAGTGGAAGAAAATAGATGGATGAAATCCAAGTCTACCTATTCACTGCTCAATTGCAGAATTACTAAATGTAACTTACAGTAGCCTGTTTAATGTTATTTAGCTAAGATTGATTAACTAACATCTGTCACCTTTTTAATCCACTACAACGGCCAGCCTTTGTACAGAAATGGTTCAAGTTGGATGTAGGGAAGAAGGGATGTGCTTAGCCTATATTTTTGGACTTTGTGGCATACTCACTGCCAGTGATGATAGGATATTATCAAGAACTAACTACAAACTGTAAGAGAGTTCTATACAAATACCAAATTAAAATTTCTCCTCTGCTTTAAAAAAAAATACTGCAGCACATCAGTTTAAGGCTCAGCTTGACCCATAAAGACACACGGGATAACCAGCTTTTTTTAGAGATTAGGTATGTTACCCACAGGATCAGCTTTTATCCTCGTACTGCTGATTGCTCATTGGGTTACTCGCACTGGGTCTGCTGCCAAATGTTTGATATCCAAGATGGAAGTATGCTCCTTTGAACACAGCTTGCGGCACTCTTCTGCTATAGCCTTGCATGAGCTGGATCACCACAGATGATGCCAACCGTGCTTGTTGACAGCCAGGAAGACAAGTGCAGATTTAATCAGACCCACATGTAGCAGTCCCTGGGTGATATTTACATTGTAGGGTGTAGGTCTCACTTTATGAAACATCAAGGAGAATTCAAAGAATTAAATACTTTAACAACACTTTTAGGACAGAGCAGCTAAACCTAACATGCCTTCAGGAACTCAGTCAAGCAGTTTGGTGCCTTGCTCAGTAGACATGAACAGTTTTAAATATTCAAAGAAACAAAATATCACGTAAAATGCTAATTAGCTGAGCAAGGGATTGCAAAGTGGATAATTCATCACCTGCTTACCTGGTATTAAATGTGCAAAGATTAGAAGGAGCTTTGAATCCACTCCCACCTATCCGAGCTGGGTTTGAAACCATCTGTCAGAACAATAACAATAAATACTCCCACAAATATGTGACTAAAAAAAGAACAGAAAAGTGGGAAAAAACAAAACAAAAACAAAGCAAAGTCAAAATCCACAAGGACCTCAAAACATTACATTTTTGTGACTGCAATGGGTCATATATATATATATATATATATATATATATATATATATATTATATACACATAGTATTGTTTTGCATTTTGCAAATTCCCCTTTACATTGGTCAGTGGGTTGTAAATCTTTAAGCTTCAAGGTGCGTGCATCAACAGATTGATTTAAGAATGCCTTTTTTCATATTGACTCTTGTGCTTTTTGTGAGTTAATCCTGCAGTGCTCTGACAATAATTCGATTCCACATATAATAGTTATATACAGATATGTCTCCCAAGGTGGTCATGTGGATTTTGATCCAAGTGTTTACAGTGGAAATAAATGTCTGATGACTGATGTTCATTATGAATTTGATCGTATTTTATTTTAAACCAGCTTGCAGTACTTTGATTTCCAATTTTGTAGAAAAGTGAGCTTTTGCTTTGAGTCCAGTTCATAATGGATCCACAGTCCATGTCCAGGCGAAACTGATGTAAGTTTAAGGTGGCCTAAATTGGCTTGAAATTGCAGTGTGTGGTTACCACTATTTTCTAACAATCAATCAAACTGATGAGTGTGGCAGAAAAAGCCTCAAAGTCTAACAAAAAAACTGTAGTCATTCCAGATTAGGAACATATTCACAGACAGTGGCTACACTGTTACAGGCAAAAAGAAAAGAAAGATGGAAAGACAGCAGACTGGGAGACAGCAGTGGAAGGATTTAGTTGCGTGTCTCTCCTCACTACGTAACTGGTTATTACAGCAGGGCAGTAAAGGCTTGGAGGCCCCCTGACTATCATTTATCAATCATCATAGGAGGGGGGGAAAGACCTTCTTTCCCTCTGTGAGTTTCCACTTGCAGTAGTTATGTTCCTGAGCACTAAATCACTGCCCTATAGCGAGTCACTGACACCCTAGCAAGAGCGGACCGTGAGTGAATGAATGGCGGGAATTAGGTTGCTGTTAACTCACTGAGCCGAATCACTGACAGATAAATGAGAAAACATAGTAGTGACGGTGCTGACAAATGGGGCCACTTTCCTCTCAGAAAATTAGAGAGCATTATAGTTTGTGGATGGATTGGTGGCAAAAATAGGACTGACGTTACCAAACCCCGCTCAACTTTCAGAGGGTTCAACCATTAGCAAGGATACTAAATAAACTGAGATCATATTGCATGAAAGTGAATGTCAAATATATGTTGTAACACTTTATCTGCTTTAGAAGTGTTTTTTTCTTGGAATTCAGACCATTCTTCTTATGGCCACCAGATATGGCTATAATGGTATTGCTTGCATTCATGTATGAGACGTTTAATGTGAGCATGTTTAGTTCTTACTGTGAATCATCAAAATGAGCTCCTCAAAGAACTTTAAACATCTGATTTGCCATTTTTTCCTAGAAAAAAAAAAAGGAATCATCATCATCATTATCAGCTTCTTTTCTTATGCGCCAGACTCTAAAACAGTGCTTGTGTGTGCAAGTGAAAGCAAATGTGAGGGGGAGGATAGAGACAGACAGATAGAAATGAAGAGAGTGGAGACAGCAAGGCTGCTGATTGTCAGACTGCGTGTCAGACCCGACGCCTGCCCCTCTTCCCCTGCTCTTTCACTGTCATCCAACAATCTGCCCATCACCCCCCAATCTCAGATGCATCACTGTTCTCACACACACAAAAAAAAAATTTAGACTCAGGTACTCTGACTTTTTGTGTGAGAAGAATACGTGTTCAGTCTGAGAAATGTTTTTGCAGCGGCAGATGAGCTTTTGCTGAGATGAAATAATCAAAAATGTATTTAAAAATAAGAAGGGACATATATTTTGAGAGCTGAGAGTGTTTGTTACAAAATAAACACGACCTAAGAGGACCATAAAGATATGTTTCCTAAAAGAAAATTGTTCTTATTTTGGTCTGGTGCAAAGAAGTAAAGGAGACATGGGAAAGATTAGATAATCTTGATCGCTTAGATTCACAGAAATGGATGTTGGTTGTTGCCTGGTGACTCCTTTGTTTATTCTAGGTTTACGCTATCCATCTTCTGTACTAAATATATATCCAGGCTGATGGTGAAGAAGATGAGAAACAGACAAATCATAAAACAAAAGGAATGCAGTTCTTAAAACGAGTCATTATTCTGCGGGAATTATCAGGCCAAGGGCAAAAGGGAATGCTTCTGACTCTAATGAAGAAAGACATTTGTCAGGGGAAAACCACAGAAGCAACCCGCTATTACTCAGCAGTGATGCCCGAAGGTGGGTTTGTTTATCACATGTCTTGTTCTGGGTCCTGCAAAGCCAATGCCATTGCCTGAGCAATATTTGAAAACTCAAACACATGCACGGAGACAAATTTACCTCTGTAAGTTACACAGAGAGAAGTTAGTCTTCCACAGACACGCACTGTCTCTCCAGCTGTGTCAACAGGTGCACATTTATTTAGCCATGATGGCAGTTACATAGGGACTGTGTTTAAATGTGTGTTTTGGGGGTGATAGGTATAATGAGTGTAATTGATGATACTGCTCCACTGGCAATACCTCACGATTTGTCACCACTTACTGCCATTGAGTTCAAATACACAGCATATAACTAATAACTTCCGTTAGCAAGTATACCAATAGTGCATGTAGAGTCATGTGAACAAGAGAGTTTTCACAGAGGTCTATGAAGTGCTATGTACACTCTTACTGCATCCATAGGAATTAAGAGGATAAGTAGCAGCAGCTGTTAATCAAATGCACTTGGTTAACTGATCATTAGCAAGTATGAGCACCTCTATAAAAGCAAACATTTTGGCAGTTTGCTGATCTGGAGCATTCAGGGGGGTGTGCTGACGCATTGTCACAATCTTCACGCGACTGGATGTTCCAGCAAAGATCAGACCAGGCAATGTTCAGAGAAGCTGCAACAAAACAAAACCAAAGTGGAAATGTTTGGCCAAAATGCACAGCGCCATGTTAGGGAAAAGCCAAACACAGCAACAGCACAGCTCATCTGTCAAGTAGGGTGGTAGAAAAGTGAGGATTTGGGCTTGTCTTGCACCCAAAAGACCTGGGCACCTCACAGTCACTGAGTCAACCATGAACTCCTCCAGATACTAAAGTATTCTGTAATCAAATGTGAGGCCATCTGTCTGACAGCTAAAGCTTGGATCATGCAATAGGACAGCAGCAAATCTACAACAGAATGGCTGAAAAAGAAAAGAATCAAGGTGCTGTAACGGTCCAGTCAAAGTCCAGACCTCAACCCAACTGAAATGTTGTGGTGGGACCTTAAGAGAGCTGTAGATAAACTATTGCAATTGCAATGTTATAACAAAGAGTGAGCCAAATTTTTCCACAACAATGTGAGAGACTGATAAAGTCATACAGAAAACAATTGCTTCAAGTTACTGCTAAAGGTGGTACAAGCTACTGAGTCACGGTGTGTACTTAGTTTTACACAGAAACAGTGTCTTCGTTCGTGTGTATAAGAATCTTAGTGAGTGTATCAATGTATGTTTGAACACGGTCTATGTCTGTGTATGTGTGTGTGTGTGTGTGTGTGTGTGTGAGAAGAAAATGAAAGAAATAGAGGGAGGAAGAGAGACAGGAAAAATGTAGCTCTGGGACTGAGCTCTCAACATCTGTCATTTTGGAGAGCATCACAGCTGCCAGGAGGGAATGGACGATAATCCATGTGGGACAAATTCTCACCAAAGAGAGAGAAAAAATAAAAACAAAAGCCCCTCGATGATGGCATTTTTGCTGAAGTGTGCCACTGAGCCTTGCTAATAAATGGGCTTTATTTTCTAATTGGTGGTGCCTCGAAAACCTTGTGGGTTTCAATAATAAAACTTCACACTGTTGTTCCTCAGGGAGAAATTTCCCCTGGACATGTTACTGCTGGGTGAAATTAATGTGACAGTATAATAGTACAACACAATGTAAATAATATAATGTAATACAATACACATCACCTTTGGCACATAGTTTGAAATAAGGGTTTTGGCTTTTTGGGAAAATGATTTCTTTGTGATTTATGCTCTTGTGTGAGATTGATTTTTTACATATTGAAATTTAATTCCAATGCAAACAGAGGTATTGCTCATGTACTGGTTAGAATGGTGAAACGCCACCAAAACTTTTTACTACATCATATACACTCACGTGAGGCAACTGAGTTGTCCTGTTTGCTGTAACACACAAGAAGACCACTGAAAGCTGTATTATATGTCAAAGTGCACACTGTAACCGCATTTTATTGAACCCAAAGGACATTGGGTTTGTGATTTTCATTACACAGTCCAAGGAAAATAAGCAGTAATTAGAGAGGTGTGAATGTTAGTTTGAAAATGAAAATGTGCTTGGTTATGTGTATCCACACATGCTATATATATTTGGTTACAGAAATCGTGAAAGACTCCAGACCTTGCACACTTGCACGCACGCACACACAGATCCAGAGGGAATGCAATGAGTGTGTCTATGCTCTCCAGAGAGATATACAGAGATATATTCTTTCACAAACCCACCCAGCTGTCACATTACTGGCTTCAAGCTGTTACTTGGTAGATAAGAAATTTAAATAAAATGCTTCTGTTACATGAAAAAAGAAGAAAAAAAAAAAAGATCCTCAAACTTTAAAGTTAGTCTAGGAGCCAAACTGTATCTGTATTTGAAATCTGCACACACTAACAAAGAGTGAGCGATAAATAGCTGATTACATGCCATACAAGCCTCTAAGCTGCTGTAACAAACCACAGAGATACAGCAGACTTTGAGCCACCAGTTTCAAGACTTCCGTGTGGCAATAGGTTTCATTTTTTTAATTCCACTGAAATCAGAAAAGGTTCAAATGAAAGTTTAGAGTCCTTTTGATGAAACAGACAAAAAAAATGTAATGAGAGTGTTTTATAAAATTAGGTATACAAGCCGCCCACTGACAGACAAATGAATAGTAGCTGAATATATTTTCAGTACTTGAAGATAATAACTTCTTTCAAACCTGTTTTTGAATGATGAGAAATCTGAATGAGAAATCTAAAGCTTCATTTCATTAAAATACATGTGTTGGCCCTCTCCATGTGCACCAGGAAATGTATTAATTTTACACGCATAGCCCGTTTTTATGCGATCAAGATCAAGTCCTGTCTTGATCGCATAAAAACTGGTTAGCATTTCTTGTCCAGTGTGTTTGAAAGTTTGGGGAACAAAAATTGTTGATAAATCTACAGAATGGGTGGCGTTGTGCCTAAATGGTCAAATTAATCAGCAGAGCAGTAGCTGTGTATGTGTGCGTCTGTCAGAAATGACAGGTAATAATAGCGGCATTATTTACCCCAAACTGATGTTTATCTGCTTATGTAAATTAATCCTTTTGCCCAAGAATTATAGAGCATGCTTATGAGCTCTAAATGTGTTGCATCACCCAATTGATCCTTCATTATCATTATTCCATACAGAAGCCTGCAAGGATCAAAAGGTTTCTACACGTCATACCAGCAAATGCAACCCCACTTTGTAGCGCACACACACACATACACACACAGTCTTGATTGCTGTGCCCTTTGCTGTCTTTAGAGGCCAGTCATGGCAGAACACATGCCCCATCGCTGACATGCCTGGACAAAGGAGGTCTCTCCAGATGAATCTGTGTGTGAAGTGGGGGTCATCGGTGTTGGTTGTAATATAATCTCTGTGTTTGGTTGGTGAAGAGTGACAGAAAGCAAGATGACCAGTGATCCCAGACAAGAATGAAAGGAGGGAAATGACGGAGGAGTTATGTTCGTACCTGGGTGCCACTTTAGTGCAACTGAAGATTATTTTCATTCAGTTTCAAGAACAAATGTCTTAATGCCATTTCAACATGGTTTATCAGGAGTGACTGAACTTGTTGAGTGACCAACACCATCTTCATAACTAGTCATTTGGTTAAATAATGAATCACTCAGACTTAGGAGGTGTTTTTTTGATGGCAAAGTTTGGACTCACGAAGTCATCATTTTTAAACCGACTAACCGATCAATTCTTAAAAGAGTAGTAGATCAATCCTTCAGACATGCTGTTGTCATCTTCTGAATTCTGTTCCCTAATCCTAAACTTTTACCTCTCTCTCTGTCTCTCTCTGTATTCAAAGCAACACAATACAAATGTATATAGCGAAGTAATACATTACTGGCAGCTGCTGTTGTGTCAACAAATGCAATCAGTTAAATATGAAACCTACTACAAGACATTATATGGCTGGAATGAAGCCCTGCACACAAACAGCCTTCACTGTTGTTCCATGTCTCAGCATACAACTCGGTTTGCAAGCACTTTATTTTTTGACACACTACCATATCAGAGACACACACATACACACATAGGCCCATTTTAATGGGAGAGCTGAAAAAGGATGGACTATCGAGACACTGCCAGGTGAAAAGTGTGATGATGGGTTGTTGGCTGCAGCAGTTGGCTGAGTACCAGCAATCCATGTAAAGCCATGTAAGCCCTCCAGGTGTGTGTGTATGCTGGACGTGCATGTGTGTGAGTATATGAAGATATGTATTGTACATGTTCTCAGTCTCAGTGCTGGAAAATGCCAGTCAGCGATTTAACCAACCTGGGAGAGCACAGGGGAATGTTTAACCCGCTCCACACTGCTGTTGCCCCCCCCCCCCCCCCCCCCCCCGGACACACACACACACATACACCCATCCTATTCTGCATGTCGTTGCCACACATCATACAACATACATACCAAATGTGAGCTAAGCCATTTTTCTCCTGATGTTTGCATCTGAAGGAGCTGTGATCTGGATATGGATGAGACAGTTTGTTCGCTTTTTGCAGTTAAGCCAGCACTTTGAAAGCCGGGAATCCTTACTGGGAAAAGTCCTCTGCATCAATCTGGAAGGGCGTGTGAAGACGACAGAAGTGGAGCAATGGCTGACCTACGAGTTCACCTAAAGACTAGCTCTGCACTGATCAATCTCCACTCTCATGGCTCTGAGACACAAATACAACACATTATTTCAGAATAAAGAAAATCAAAGGATAAGCGCGATTTCTGGAAACACAGAAGACAGTCATTACAGTTAAAAAAAATAATAAATCATTGCTACTTTAACATTTCTCTCAACGAATGAGAATTTTTTTTTTTGGGTGTGTGTGTCTGTGTGTGTGTGTGTGTGTGGGGGGGGGGGGGGGGGGGCACGCTCACTATCACTGAGATGACACACCTTGACCACACAAAAATAAAAACATCTGACAAATATGTCCATTAAAGTCTTCTTTCAAGTACTTACCCTGACAGATGAAAAGCAATCTGGATTTTTTTTTTTTAAATGTCTTGAATTTCTTTATGATGGACAAGCTCGATTTCTAGCGGCTACTTCACGACTGACCTGCATTGTGAAGGGCTCCAAACGCTGTAGTTTTAATGAGCTGTCTGTCTGGGAGTCCATTTGGTTTTAATAAGCTCATCAATCTCTATCTGCTCTCCTCCAGGCACAGCCAAATCAAAAAACGATTGTGGTTCCCATCTTTCACCTTACAGTCCGCCACTCTTATTGATAAATAGTCGAGCTTAATTGAAGTCTAGAGAAGAAGTTGTTTATTTTCCTTTTTTTTTGGGCCTGTATTCAGCCTCAAGGTTTTCTGGTTGAAGTGTTTTTGAGACAGACAGTGTCTGAATGGCAGAATATGAAAGAAACGATGAGTTTGTGGGTGGTAGTGAAAGATGAAGAGGAGAAAATGAGAGGGGAATTGCATCACCTTTTCCTGGCTGATGAAACAGCTAAAAACTTAAGGTGATGACACCATGCCTGGCCGCCTCTTTATGAAAGTCTGGTCAGCTATTTTCTTACTCTGCAGCAGATAATGATTATTCAAACAGGGTCTGACAGCACCTGTCTTCATGTATCTCGGTGGAAGCCACTGGAAGCATCGTCTAAAATCTTCCATCCTGTATTAGCACAGATTAAACACATTTTCCAAATATTGAAGTGTCAGTGAGGCAAGCTTTTCCATTTTGGCTTCACAAGCACTTTTTTTTTTTTTTTAACTTTATCACACCATTGCCTAAACTGCCACTTTGAAGTTCATCTTTCATCAAACTTTGGCCAAATTCTCAAATAGCACTTTTCAAATATTTACCTGAATAACAGAAATACTGGGGATTAATTTGGAGAACGTTAGACTTCATCAGAACAACAGCAGCAACACCAAATCGTGCTTTAAATGACTGAAAAAATACAGTTCTTCCTCATTTCTCTTTCCCTCTTTGCTATTTCATTTTGGGAAGAAGAAAGTGAAAATTTAAACTAAAAAACAAAGCATGTTTGTGCAGTTAGATCTTTAAAAGCATTGAAGGTTGCATATTTTTTCTGAAAAGCAGTATTTATTTCAAGAATTTACAATGAGCTGAATTTTTATAAAAGCGGACAAAGAGCTTTATTTTTTTTTTTAAACCACATTATTTTACTCTCGAGAACGCCATGCCAATTTAGATGTCTGTTGTTGCATTGAGACGAGTATCTTTAACTCCCGAAACCAGCTTCTCAAGTGTCAAGCTTCTCCTGGTTCCTCACAAACACGGAGCCACAGCAGCAATTTGACCCCTCTTTTGTCGCTCAAGTTAAAGTGGTAGCCGTTGACAGATTTGACATTTAGCTGGACAAGAAGAGAAAGGGGACCGGGAATTTAGTTCTGATTTCTCAAACTTCCAAAACGATCCACTTACAAATGCAGGTGTGTGAAGGAAACATCCCCTTTTCAATATGTAGCACACCAAGCGTTTAGCAACAAGTTTCCTGTAAAAGTTGCAGTTTTGCCAACCTGTGCAGGTAAAAGCTCATATTTCTGATACATTTTACACTTCCTTTATCTCACTGCTTCTGCAGGTTGCTGTGACAGTGTTGTGAGTCAATTTTCTTGCATGTAGAAATGTAATCTTTTGTGTGACCTTGTGTGAGCCATCATCACACCTTATTATATCTGAGCTGATCCAGACTCAGTGATGCCCAACTCCACCTTGAACCTTACACTGTCTGCCAAGTTATATACGGCCCGTTTTAAGTTTCCTAATTGATGGCTTGACGTATTTATTATCCCAGCATGTCATGGCTGGTTTGGAGTCTTTCACTAAGCCCGTGTTGGGAGTGATTAAGTGGCCCTTTTCACTTTCACTGTCTCATATCCTTGTCAGATGAAAATCTGAAAATCTCCAAGAAGATTTGAAGGACTTTTGCAAAACCACAAGATTATTTTCTAATTGATGCCCGATTATATAAAAAAAAAATGATATCAGTGTCTTACAGCCCCATGAGCATGACACTTCTGAGCTCCTAGAGAATAGTGTAAAAAATTTCTAGTACTAGGAAAAAAAGTGTTTCAGTTTGTTTGAAACTGAAACAGCATAGTGACTGCCTATTGAGGTCTATCTTGAGCCCCTTTCACTTAAGGGGAGTGAATGACTGCCAAGCCGTGACATAGCCAGATCTTTTCCCCAAACAAAGTGGTCTCTTTGGCCAGGCATTTGACATGAGTGATAACCCCATGGCTCTCTCCCAACAGTCTCCCTATTCAAGAGATCTGAGCCATGGACACTTGGGTTTGTGTTATTAGCCCTGCAGCTACAGAGGGTTAATGATGTAAAACCAGTGAGGCAGTAAACATCACAGCGTAAGAGAGAACTTCTTTTCTTAAGCCTATAGGGACACCAACAACATTAGGCATAATTTAGATTTCACCAATTCTTATGGATTAGCAGAAAAATGAACCAGACTGCTATGACAGAAAAAAAAATTAAAATGCTCAAAACTACTGGCTACTTAATTGACCTTAAGATGTCTGCCACCAATGGTGTCAAAGTGTATGTGTGGGAATTGGTAAATGAGAGGCAGTGTTTTGTTACAAGTGCACTGTAAGTGGATATCAGCATAATTAAGTTATGCAAACATGGAATCACTTTAGCATCTTGACTATTGCAAGCGGTGTTGGTGCATGACTTGTTCACTTCTCCTTGCAAACATGCAAGAGACAGGCAATGATCACAAGCCTGCTTTAAAAATGAAATATTTCTAAAAGCACCGAAAAAGTGGATTCAAAAGCAACAAATAATGACAGGGCTGTACACAGCTCTAAGCTCATTCACCTACCTGGGTGAGGAGATGGAGCGTGAAAAATACAAAGCTTGATCCAATGAGTTTCCAAATGCACAAACATTTTTTTTTTAAGCAAAGTTAGTTCCCCAATTTATCATTTCATGCTGAAAATAAGTTTCCAGTTGCAAAAACAAATTGAATGTCATGTCAGTTCTGGCTCCACTGGTTGGACTTTTTAAAACTGCAGGGTTTTTTTCTCTTTCTGGTATGAATAAGTCACTGAGCTATACTTTTATTCTCTAATTTTATATCGTGATATTTAAAGATCCCAACCTTGCATGAATAAAGCTTATCAGCCGTAAATGCTGTAAACCCAGGACTTGGTGACAGTTCTATTAAGTTAATTTCACTGTCAAGTGTCAAGCCCACCAGCAGCTTTTTTAATGATCACAATCAAAGTCCTCAGTTTCAGTTTTCCTCCATGTATCTTTTCAGTGGCACTGATACTGTCTATTGACATTTTTAGAAATAGTAGCTGGTGTAGCTTGGCCTTAATGCTGTGAATATGAAAAATTCCCTGAATGGCACGACACTTAAGCACTGGGCTTAAAAAGCAGTCATTATGGAGATGATTGTCTGAGCACATGCAATGACAGGGATTCATGGCTCACGTCTCTTTCTCAGGCTACATTTACTGGTGTTCCCCAAAATTATTCTCCCACAAGATGTTTAGAAGAGAGGAGAGGACGGCTGCTATTAAGTCTTAATAGCGATCTGTTCTGTTATTTCACAGTAGCAATGAAAACCACTGCATTGAAAATAATGTGCAATCACTTGTTTTAAAAGGGGGATTGTTTCATGTCGTGATGAGACTTTAGTGAGCTGTCAGACCTCGGTGCTGCACAGACACAAGCGTTATAAAACTTTGAAATTGTTTTTCAGTTTCCTGAGGCAACTCTTTCCCCTACTATAAATTAATTTGGATAGAATTTTTCCAAACAAATTAAAAGGTTGGCTATCCCCGCAAACTCATTTCAACTTACTGAAATGAGACTTCCACTGCTTTTGAAAATAAGCTGCACACGTTCTTATCTTCTGCTGCTTCTCCCCAACTTTTAATCTCAAAAAATAACATTGTCTTGAAGTGAAAATAACAGTTGACAGCAAAGTGATTTTGCTTTGAGGTATATAAAAGCTACTTTCGCCTGCTCCCTTATTCACAAGGGGCTGCCACAGTGGGTAGCTCTGCATGTTTATTCTTCTTTAATACACTACAGAAATGTGGGTGGAACTTTTTGTCTATTAACTTGACTGACATAGAAAATATGGTGAAAATCAGTTACAAGCACATGTAGTCATATGAGGAAAACAAATCAAATGAGGGACTGATGTAGGCAAGAAGGTAATCAAACAGGCAGCAGCAGGGTAGCAGTAGTGAAGCACAGAAGTGATTAAAGGCAGGTAACTAGAAACAGGTCCAAAAATAGTTTTGGGTGCTACAACTGCTTGTAAACACGCACAATTTAGCCAAGTGGCACAAAAAAAGTGAACTCTATTTTTGCTAGGAGGTTGATGATGGCTGCCTGAGCAGCAGCCAACTGAGTGGGTCATGATAGCCCCAGTAAAGTAGACAGGAACACAGGAGCTGTGTGCTTAACAAGTGCAACCAGAGGGTGGGATTTTCTTTTACTTGGATTAAACTATTGTTAAAATGCTTGTATTTAATCTTGTGTTTTTAGAGTATATTAAGTAATCATCCTTAACTACTGTATATACTGTACATTAGTGTACAAAACTCTCAAGCCACCCCATATGTCTTTATATTTTGCTTTCAAGAGTCAGGTTTTCTTGTAATTTTCTTAAACTGGTCTTGAGTAATATTCTCCGGAGGTCTTTCAAAGTTTTTCTTTGGACATTGGCTGCTTTTTCACTAATTTTCAGTCCAGTTCTTGTACCTGACCATCTTCAGAAGAATGTGTTTTTGTTAAGCCACTCAACACTGTCCTGTGAATCATCCAAGCATCAAAAAAGCACCTAACTCAAGGGATGAACCAGTTTTATTCTGAGAGATGAACCTGGCTCGTCACTTGATCCATCTATTTTTTGCCAAAGCCTCATCAGAAATGGTCTCAGTGGAAAGGAGGCTCTCAGGAATCCAGGTTAGAAAAACACGTTAGAAAAATACAAGCCTCTAAAATACATTGTTACATAATCATTTTAATCAGTCTGCACGAACATTTTTAGCATTTTAATGTGTAATTATTTGTAATAAATTCAGTTGTCTTCTGTGATGCGTGACTGAGCCAATAAATGTGGATTTCCACCAAGTGGTGCATAGAAAAAGCGATACATCTGAAACAAATGTGTTCAGTCACACAAGTAATTAATATTGATGCCGGAGGAGAGGCGGGACACTCACTCAAAGAAGGTGTATACCTGGCCAGGGTATCTGAACAACAGGAATGATTGTGTGTTTGAGAGCATGTTTCCACTCCTCAAAACAAATCCTTCCATCCAGCAACCCCGCATCACACACCTGCTCACATAATCAGGCCACATCTGGAGCTCTGATAAAAACAGATGAACTACTAACGCATGAGTTTGTTTGTATATGTGCAACTCTACATGTGCAATAAACCCTGGATGAGACTGTCTTCACCAGAAGACCAAACACAAGCATTAGTGGTGATAAGTGAGGCATAGGGACACAATTTCTTCAGCAGATTGATGGAGCGTGAGTCATAGAACACAAGCAGTCTCTCGCATTTAGAAACACTCATGTATTCTCTCATATGCATGCACACCACCCCACCACACCACAAAGAAACACACACAAACCCAGGGATTCTCCTATTTTGCCACCATTTACCCAGCCTATGTTCGTACCTGTCAAGTTTTGTATTTTAAAATACGGCAAATTTTCTGCTGCTGAAAATAGAGGTCACTATATGACATCTATGTCATCACCTAATTTGAATAATTGTTCATTTAGATGTACTTTAGTTGCAATCGAGGCTGCAGAAGAGAGGAAAAACATCTTTGGAGAGACAAAAAAATGAAGAAAAAAACCCCCATCATAAATATGTTTAGAACTACAAATAATCTTTATGAAATAACTTAATAACTTTAATGCTTTGCCTTAGACCCACATTACATAGATCAGTTTTGTCCCGTATAGTTTAGAATATCAAATTTAATGAAAACACTGTGGGGTGAGACTGCTAGCTACATTCAACCCTCCTCCTTTATCTGGGCCACTGTTGCCAACTTGTGTAAGAAAACTTGCTGTCACCTGACTCAAAGGTTGATAAAGGCCGAACCAAGGACCGGGGATGGGAGCGGACGGAGCGGGTGGGTAGGCTCGGTGTTTATTAAGTGAGGTTCGGGGGTTGGAGGGTGGAGGGTGGAGACAAAGTGAGGTCTGGACGACGTCAAAGTGTACGGACACAGTAAGAAGGCTTTATGTCGGCACTAACCTAGTGATACTGACAATTCAGTTTGGAGCGGCACAGGAATGCTTTAAAAAATTGAAAACTGAAAATACAGGAAAATAAAAATACGGGATGACGCCGGGACAGAGGGGTAAAATACGGGAATTTCCCAGCCAAAACGGGAGACTTGACAGGTATGCCTATGTTGAGCTAATCACTTGCTTGCGCTAGCAGCCAAAGAAGAAAAAACCCATCAACATGAAACTCTTCACTCCAGGCCATCGCTGCTAATTAAGACAAGCTTCTGCAGTCCAAAGACTAACATTTATATGAAAAAATGATGGCACAAGACAAGTAATGTTGGAGATTTTTACTCACCTTACTTCCTGGCAGTGAAAGAGCCAAATGTGTGTTGTAGCCCCCCTCTGGCCAACCCCCACAACCAATGACAAACCTTGTCAGGAATCATCTTCACAGAAGTAGAGTTATATGCAGTAACTACAGGCACAAATCCACAGCCAGAGGTTTCTGAAAGTTCTAAATGTGAACATTTCCTCATCGTACAGTTTCCTTTTCTGCAATGCTCAAGGCGGCCTCAGTTGAAAATAATTCAATTTTTGGAACAGTGATATGCTCATCAGTGTTACTTCATGGCAAGAATTCAGATAATGGCTGAGAAGAAAGAGTTTGGCTGTGAACTGCTTACACTCTAAGACTGAAGAAGTCAGATTTTTAACCTAGTGACAATAAGGTGCTGTCAGTGGATACAGATCCCTGTTTTTTTATGCAGAACCTTTTTTGAGGAACCATTGCTCTTCAGCTGTTACCACACAGACAGATAACAGTGCAACCATATAATAAACTGCTTTATCAAAAATTAAAAAAGAAAAACTTTTTCAGCCATACCAGATTTTAGTTATCAGTTGAGGTTTACACACATACCGTTTCAAGCTTGTCATGAGCAAAACGTGCTACCGCTTATCATTTGGCATATTCAAAGGGACTAGAAAAATAATTGAATGATTAGCCCAAAAATGATTTGCTCTGTAGAATTTTTAAAAAAAAATCAAACATCAGTCTGTAACTACTTGTTTCAGCCTAGTCAGCCTTTAAAAAAATGACCAATTGCTTTCTTGTATTGTGTGCTCTCAGCTCCTATTAGGTTTAGAGTCTTGGTTACAGTTTGTATTCTATGAGTTCTTGTACCCCTTCTTGTGTCAAGTTTTCTATAGTCTGTATTTTTAGTTACTCTCTCCCTATTTTATTTTGATAGTATAACCAGCACAACACTAAATACAAGCTCTCTCTTGCCTTGTATTTAGTTTTACTTCCTTGTCTTGTTTCAGCTGTGTCATGTCACCCTCCTGTGTCCACTTCCCTTGATTACCTCACATGTAAGAATCATATTTAAGGTCTCAGTTTGCCTTAGTTCTTAGTTCAACATCAATTGTGTAGACGGCACCTGCAAACACTTGCTAGTGAAACTGTGAAGAGCGTGATGAAAACTGGAAATGAAAAGAGTTGCCCTCAAAATTACATTTGTGCCTTACTGCTGAAACCAACACGTTTCAGAAGGTGCAGCTTTTACTTTGGACGATTGGTCTCGGTTTGTGTCACGTTCTTCACAGCTGAAGGGTAAATAAATATCTTCCTCTAGTGACCAGTAGTTACCATGGGGTCACTGACTGATCTCTAGGCTTGTGTGATTCAGGCTTGAGCAGTCGATTTCACATTGACTAGAAACCTCCAGCAACCACTCACAACTAGTTGGAGAATACTCCTTTTTTTTTTCTAGCAACTGGCTGTTACCAGGTGGTCGCCAACCTGTCTCTACACCTGTGTGAGTGAGGCCTTGGCCTACTGCTTTGCTTGCTGGACAACTATAGGTAGGGGCTACTGAGCAAGCTAAATTTTATTATGGTTAATAAAACTGTCAGTGTTTTTGCACTGTTGGAGGTCTACAATTTCTGCTGTCACAGAACTGACGCTGTGGCCATCTGCAGCAACGTCAATCCTAATCTTTACAGCAGTAATCTGTGTTGCTGTCTGTCCTACCTGAGAAAGTTTTCTTTACTAAGACAAAACAGTAGATTACAGACAAGAGCAATGGTGACACAGAGCTACCATCTGATGAGAAGACAGCTTTCCCATGGCCATGATGTCTCCACTTAGCCCCACACACCTGCATTACTATGAAAACAAACTGGAAAGCGCAGACATGTAAGTGTGTGTTTACGTATGTAGCAGAACATGAGATCTGCTATCACCTTTTCTTTCCAGAGCAAGGTGGACAGATAGGACAGTCGCTCATGGGAGGTGAACGTGAGCGTGCTTCTGCGTAAAGGTGCCCCGTGTCTCCAAACATGACTTGTTTAAAATAGAGAATAAAAATCCATAATCAGATAAGTAAACAACTGCGGTCTCACTGCAGGGGTGGAAAAAAAAAGAAAATGAGAGATAAAGCTGTGATAAATAATCACAGTACGTGAGGAGACAAAAGGTTGACATGAGTGGGATTTTATCTGCTGTTAGATTAGTGTTCTGGTTGATGGGTAGCCACAGATGGCGCAGCCAAGGGGGTCCAAAGGCAAACCACAAAACCACTTTCTCACGATCTTTACTAGACATATTTGTTGAGCTTCTTGTCCCTTCCCATAAAAATTCCTTATATCCTTATTGTAAAAGAAACTTAAATGAACACTGGAATTATTACACTATCCCTAGGATTTACTCTAAATAAATACCAAAGATGCAATGACCTAATCTTAGTTTTCGAGGGTTACCACACTCATTTGGTTTTCACTGGTTATACTGGTGTATTTCAATGAAAGCAGCTCTTTAAAATTCCATTCCACACTTTATTTGAGCAACAGAAAATCAATTTCCATTTTTATTAAGTGGTGCTTGATTAAAAAAAAAAAGGACAGATTCCTTTGAATCTCAGTCACAGACACTCCATACAAAGGTCACCAGTTAGAAGGATGGGGCAGGGGGGAAATGGGGGTGGGAGGGAATACAGAGGGATTTCATTAAGGGTAAAACCTCAGCAAACACTTCCTCCTCTTGAAAAATATCAGCACCTTTCATTAGCCATCATACATGTTAGAGAGGATTAGATGGAGTGTGACGAGACACAGTGTGCACCTCTCATTTGTTTTATGTCAGAGCGGTGGTTGGGAAAATGGCTGAATAATACATGACATGGTGTTTTAATTAGCAGGCAGTGGAGGGCGCTTGCTAATTAAAATAGAGTCTTGTTATGAAAGGTCAGAGGCTGGTGTTGGGGCTGGGAGTTTGTTTAAAAGGGAGCAAGCGATGTGAAGGATAAATGCAGGATCCTGAAAGAAGCCGATCACATTTCAGTTCTCATTCTGTGCGCATTTCTTATCTTTTCTTAGAGTCTGCAAGATCATTTGTAGATTATTTGCCCGAATTAAGTTGAGACAGGGTTTTGATGGTTTGATAAAAGAGCCTCCATTAAAAACGTCTCATTGCGTTTGCTGTTACTCTTTGAATATACTTTCAGATTGATTGTGTGGTGTTGTTCAGACCTACTGTCTTCTCATTTTCTCTAAATTGTATTGTTATCTGAACTGCACACACAGAATAGTTAATGAGTGGACGGAAATGTGCCTCTGGTGCATTCCAGCTCGGCTGGTAGAGTCATTGTGTTTGCTTTCCTCCTAAAATAAATTAGGAAAAAAGGCAGATAATGAAAAGTCACCTTATACCTTAGTAATTTTAATGTTTACAACTAATAGATTGAAAAGCTAATGAGTTCCAGCATAAAGCCTCCTTCAGAGCATAGTATTAGATTCCTTTTTTAAAGGCCTTAAAACACACTCAACTCTCAAAAGCAGAGAAGGATGGTACACGACCAAAGCTGTCAATGTCTGTGCAAATGCGTTAGGTTTAAAGTTTTAACCAAAGTCTCTCAAAGCACGAGTAGTGTTTAAAAGCAGGTCGCATATGTAATACTTGTATACAAGTAGTGAGTAGACCCAAACCCAGTACACAAAGACAGATTGCAAATAAACATAAGGAGAACTTCTTATTGGCTAATGGATTTTAAAAATAAACAAACAATCAAAAAGTTCCAAAAAAGAGTAACAAAGAGAATACAGGTAAAGATTTTAGAAACAGAATAAAACAGGATTATCTGACAAAAGGCAAAGAAAGACAAGACACAGGTGGGAACAGAGCAAAGGGAAAAATAATTAAATCGGAGTGGACAATTACAACAAAGAGAGTTCACAATTTGTGAAAATTGGTGAATAACAGAGGCCTGGACTTTTTTTTTTTTTTTGAGTCCCACAGGGGTCACTATTGGGACCAATTTGTTTATTGGGCACATCAATGGTATATGTAAAAAATCTGATATATTGCAGTTTATTTTATTTGCAGATGATACACATATTTTTGTGCTGGAGAGAATTCACAGTAACCTTTGGAAACTATGAAACAAGAAGTGACTTTTTCAAAACTAAAACCAGCCCCAGTGTTAGGCAATGGCACTAGTTTTTGGACATTATGCAGTTGCACTGTTTGTAAGGTTGGGTTTAAACCTGCAGTCAGCTGAAGCTGAAGAGGTCACTTGGATGAATGATGAAACATTTCTCCCACTGAAAACACTGAGTCCAGATGAACAGAATCAACTTTCTCGGATTTACTTACCCGGATGACGGAGCACGAAGTCTGGGACAACACATACTAAACTTCACTTCAACTATTATGTAAACTTCAGAAAAGAACAATCAGGAAAGTTAATCATGCATTTGGAGGCCACTTTTAAAGTCAAAAAACTTGAAGTTCACAGATCTCATAAAATATATAAAGCCACCAGGAAGGGGTGGGGTGGGACTATAACCTAAGGGGAAAGTTAAACTTGAGGACTCTAAATGCAGAAGAAATAGTGAAATGGTTAATTTCCATTTGTGGAGTTAAACTGTGGAACAGTTTCCCCGTGGGACTACAGCAATGTTCAAGCATTATTCAGTTCCAAAGGTTCTTTCAAAACATGATTTTGGAAGGATGTGAATTTGATCACTGATGGAGCTATCTGTAAAAAGATGAATTAGTACATGTACATATTCTGATTGTTTTATATATATATATATATATATATATATATATATATATATATATATATATATATATATATATATATATATATATATATATATATATATAAAATACAAAATATATATATATATATATATGTTTTTGGACATATGAATTTGGGGAGAGTGTATATAAATGATGAGGGGAAGTCAGGGTGACAATGAATGTGGTAAATTGAGTGCTGAGCATGGGGTAGGAAATAATAAGTATGTGCATACATCTTCCATTTCAGGCTTGAGGTTTGAGTTGTCTGTTATTCCATGTCATGAAACACAGAGCATGTTCCCCCGAAATGAGCTGCTCCAAGAATGTCTCAGGCAGCTGAAGACAGATGGTGTGATGAGGAACAGGAAGACAAACTATCATGGAAGACCAAGCCCCTGCATGGGATGTACCATTGACAGATTGAGGAAGTGACAGACATCAAGAAATCCTACAAGTGGCTAATAAAGACTGGCCTGAAGCACAGCACAGAGGCTGTGATCATGACAGCACAAGAACAGGTTTTAAGCACTAGATCCATAGAAACAGGGGTCTACCACAGCCAACAGGAGCCAAGTTGCAGACTGTGCAATGGTGCACATAGTAGCAGGATGTAAGATGCAAGCTGGGACTGCATACACTGAGGGGCTGGAATAGTGTACAGGAACATCTGTGATGCATTTGAACTAGAAGTCCACAAGTCTCAAAGGGAAACAACACCAAAGATGGTTGAGAACAGCAGGGCTATGGTCCTATGGGACTTCAGGTTCCAGACAGACAAGTAGCTGCTGGACAACCAACCAGACACAGTGGTGGTTGACAAGGAGCAGAAGACCACAGCTGTGATAGATGTGGCAAACTCAGTGGACAGCAACATCAGGAAGAAGGAGCACAAGAAGATAGAGAAGTACCAGTGACTGAAGAAACAACTTGAGCAGATGTGGAAGGTAAAGTCCAAAGTGGTCCCAGTGGTAATAGAAGCATTAGGAGCTGTAACCCTGAAACTGGAACAGTGGCTCCAGCAGATTCCAGGCACAGTGTCAGAGGTCGCTGTCCAGGAGTAGCTAAGATACTGTGCAGACCCCTCAAACTCAAACTCCCAGGCCTCCAATTTGAGCATAACACACACACATATCACCCCCACATTTTAGGCAGGAAAAGATAAGACACAGGTAAAAACAATCAGGGAATCTGTGGGAAGACAGAGAGAGGAGGTTAAGGTACTGGTGACTCACAGGGAAGAGAAACTAAGACAGGAACTGAAAAAAATTCACATCACTTTGTTCAATCATTAATGTCTCTTTTAAAACCATATTAAAGCCAAACAAAATGATTCCTTCTCGCTAACATTCTGGGACAACAGTGATTAGCTCCACTTTCCTAACATGAATTAGTTAACATAAATGGCATAAAATGATTCCTCTCTACCTGCATACTACACAGGGAGAACAAGAAAGAGTTGTCATATTTGATTAAATCACAAAGCATCTGTAGTACCTTCTCTTGGCAAGTAGAGTTTGAACAAACCCACAAACTGGCCTTTGACTGTTCTCTGCCTGAGGAAGTCAGTGGCTGATTTGATGATAACGTGGTCCGACACTGTGACAGGAGCCTGGGAACGAGGCTTGACACCACAAGCCCTCCCATCCTCCTTTATACATATTGCTCACTCTTCCTCGCACACATACACAAACACCACAGGGGACTTGTCACCCACCCACACTGAAATCTACTGCCCTGCCCTTGCACTGTTTGAGTTATTACCTGTTTCTATTATATCTTTCACACAGTGCCAATAAAGCATGAATCAAGTTATGAGACGGGAACCAAGAGCTGAACATTTCAGCCTTTATTAAGCTGTCTGTTACTGCAAGAAGAAGCATCCGCACACATACACACAGAGCTAAAGTTCACACAATCAACAGAGACAGAAACTGGAGAGCGTAAAAACACTGCGACTGCTGCAGAGAAGAGCAGATGGAGCGGTGTGAAGGGAGAAACGCCAGAGGAAGAGGAAGGAAAGGAGGGGAAATCAAATGAAACAGGAAATTAAATAAGATATCCTTATGCGAGGAGACAATTGGGAAGAAGTCATCAGACAGTGTAGGCGGCTGCAGCCTTGAAAGTTTATCCGTGCATTCATGAGAATCACCCAACCAAAAGTACTATTTACAAAATGCGAAAGGAGCATTATTTATGTGTGGTTTGTAACACCACAAAACACAGGGACAGTCAAGGGTGGTACAACACAATGTGAAGAAATGCCACTCTACTTTTTGTTTTGTTTTTTTTTTTACACACACACACACACACACACACACACACACACACACACACACACACACACACACACACACACACACACACACTGCACTTGTCACAGGGTCGCTTTTCTTCTTTGTCATTCTTGTTGCATCCTTAAAAATGTGCTTTCAGTTAGCGCGACACACTCAAAGCCAATAAGCCTTCACAAACATATTTGTGCAGTCACCGGATCGTGCATGTTCAGCAAAACCGTGTCAACATGTTTGTGTTTGTGCATAATTCGGATTCGGAAAGTCCTGGTGAGTGAACCGAGGAAAATGGCTGAACTGTCAGCTGTCGCCCCGAGAGAACATGTACAAACTAAGATCACACTGTAAACAGGGGTGGGTACATTTCCTCAGTGTGGACACGCAATGCAAATGATTCACTTTCACTTTGTTTTCATCAAAAAAAAAAAATAGTCAAGGCAACATAGTGCAGGCAACATACACAGCCTTGAAGAATCTCGAGATTACTTCTTAAAATTTGGATGTGATTAATGGCTACTTTATACATATGCAGTTAAGCTGTTCCCACAACACCTCAGGAGATCCACTCACTCTGCTGGCCAATATCATATATGGCTTTTTCTTTGCCTAGATGTCCAGCATCCAGAAGTCCTTTTTGAATCTGAGACTGGTATTTTGTACATATCATTTAATGATTTTACCAGCTGAGGACCTGTGAGGTGTTTTTTTTTTTTTTATCATAGTAGAGACTTTGACACTTGCCTCAGGTTTGCCTCCCACTTCTATTTCTATAGTTAGCTTGCAGTGTTCTGTAAAGAAAGTTCTGTAATAAGCTCCGTACTATGAATTCTTAAGCTTCCTTGAAATTTAACACTTGGAATAGCATTAATTTTCATAGAACAGTAACACTGAGTTTTGAACTTTTGAGTGACAGATACTCAACTGGCAGATTTTATTGCTTTGTTTCACCGAGAAATTCTCCATTTGTAGCAACCACAGGCTTAAGAACCTACATTTATATTACAATAGTCATCAATGATCATTTGCAATATTTCAGATTAATTGAATGCTGTTTTGATTGAAAAGAATAAAAGAATCTTTTGAATATAAGGATATTTTGAAACTTGTCATTCATTCAGACCTCTTCGTCTACATTTTGATGGGTGTGTTTGTTCCAGGCAAACATTTTCAGCATGGTATAGTGCTTTGGATGAAATCCAGTGTAAACTGGACCTGATCTGATGCAAGGGCATCAGAGGTCATTTGTTATCAGGCAAGAGTCACAAATAAATAAGAAGCAGGCTGGCCTATAGTCAAAGGATGTGCAGGACTTTGGACAGCCTCCACCTTTCCCGAAGGCCTGTATTCTGTAACTTAATTTTTTCCTGATCTGTAGTGAAGAAAAATGCTGGTTCTTATTAAATGTTTGTATTTTGGTTTATAGGATATTCACAAAACAGTAGGTGGTTTATTGCCTGACCCATGGACTATCCTCTTTACTTCCTTTTAAACTGATCCAGATCTGTACCAAAATTTAATAAGCTCCTCCTTTGCCAGTTCATCACAAAATTTCATGAAATCTGACATGCAAGTTTGGTGGGTCACATGGGTAATCTTGCTGATGAAGAAATGGCTCTGAAAACACAGAGAAAAATAGTTATGGACCGTAGTTCACACTGTCTGCTGTGGAATCAATCTCATCAAAGCTCTCTCAGGATGAGAGGTGGGGTAGTCCCTGGACAGGTTGCTAGTCCATCACAAACTCCACAGAGGAAGGCTCCAGCCAACCAGGAGCTTCCAAACCAGAAACTTCTTGAGGTGTTGCTGACTAAGATTAGTCAGCAGTTTCTCTGGGAAAAGTGCTCCACATTAAACATATTCTGAATCCTTGACTAAATTCCAAATGCCTCCTTTAGGCTACAATTTTCTAATCAAAGAAACAGTCTTTTTTGTTTTTTTAGAAATGAGATTAAGTAAAAGGTGTCACATCTGCTCTCTAGGAATATTTCCTTGAAACACTGAAATGTTTTTGAATGGAAGCTTTTAGCTCTTTGCAGTATTCATTATGAGGCGCTTTTCAAAAGTGATCTTGAATAACAATTGCACAGCACAACTGCTAATGTTTTAGACTGCAGAGTTCAGCTTAAAATAATCCAACAAGGCAAAACATCTTCAAAATTTTACATATAGTGTACTACAAAAGTGAGAATATATATTCAAGTGCAGAAATTGGTCTAAAACTGTAGAATCAAATAGCATGCAGTCTAACCCCAGTGTATTCAGTGTATAAATTGCAATGATCTTCATACATGGGTGAACCCCTATTAAACATCATCCAAAATAGCAGTTTCATTGTTTCAAGGATCCAGGAGCCGAGAGGAGAGGTTAAATTCAAGCAAGCAGAGAATTAACAGGCAACAATACAGGCAAGTTCATTGTGTGGGACTTTTTTATGGTACAAATGCCAAAAATTGACAATTAAAAGTTTCTAAACATAATATTGTGCATATGAATATTGTGCATATTTAAAATGGGATTTGCTTTTTGTTTGTTTTTGTTTTTTTATGGTTTGTCAAATTAAAATTCACTTTCTTCTTGACATCACAAACTGAACAATTTAAGGATTTAAAATAATAATAATAATAAAACCCGCCACTTTCAGCCTTGCAGTTCTTCTGCTTTGATTCCGTGTGTGCTTGTGTCCTAAAAGAATAAACGTCATTTGACTAAATAAGCCATCTAATATAACCTGAACCCAAATTATTGATCACTGTTCCAATCCACCATGACTAAATTTGAGCGCACGGCGCCATCGCGTGTTCGAGTCTCACTACTGCAGCCAGTCTGAGAGGGTGTTTCCTGTTGCTAGGTCACGCGCATACACATTAGAAATAGGTTGGCTTGCCATTGAAAGCTTTTCTGCGTGGGCATTTTTATTTTATTTATTTATTTTTTTTTAATAATTATTGACATGGCAGACAAAGACAAACTAGATTTGGTCCATCAGGACGCAATTCACACTGAGAGAGTCCAGAAAGAACAAAGACATCAAAAACTCCACACGGAGTTCAGCATCAATCCCTACAGGAAACGTAAGTAAGCTAATCTGCGCCCGTGCTACTTTTTTTCCCTCTGTACAGATAACAGATAAAGTTCTCAGTCACTTGGAGAAAAAAAAAAAAAACAGTATAAAAAAGTAAGATCTATCACTCATTCAAAAGCGTGAACCAGCAGAGTTTCTCCTTCAATAAGCTTTTGACTTTCACAGTATTTAAGGGAGTGTCACTTGTCAACAGGCCCAAAATAAGAGCCTTCATCAGCGCTTCTAGAAACAACGTTCACGTTACTCTGGATGATTCTGTCTAAAGTGTTAATTAGGAAGTATCAGATATTGAGCTGGGGGGCAGCGCAAGATGGCGGGTTGAGCGGTGGCAAATATTAAGAGCTCGTTGATCTTGTCCCAGACAATATTCATGACGCTGTCCACATAAGAAGGTTGAAATGAGTGCTCCAAGCAGTGGCGGCGCTAGGGGGTGCTATAGCTCGCCCTGGAAAAATCATAGCACCCCTGTAGCACCCCCAAGAAAATAGCTTGTGTCTATGTTGAGAACTGAAAGAATAAATCTTTTATAGCACCCTCTGTAAAATGCTTAGCACCTGCAGAAAAATATTTCTGGAGTCGCCACTGGCTCCAAGAGTCATAAAACCGGCCAAAACACAACTGGACCCCAAAAAACAAGAAACATTGGCATACGGTGAGAAGAAAGGCGGCAACTTGACACCAACTTGTTTTTGGAAAATGAGAAGCAGGTCCTTTTAGCGTTACAAGTGATCAGTCTCTTCTCCAAAGCTCCAGGTCTAAAACTGAATATAAATAATTGTGAGATACGAGAGCCCCCTGCAGTCAATATGCAATATACAGATTAAAAAGGAAGTAAAATATTTGGGCATTGTAGTTTCAAAGGTGTGTTAAAACTAAAATGGTTAAGATCATTTATTAAGAACAGGCACTCTTTTTGGAGCATTATTCCTAATGTAATTTTCAATGTAATGGGTGGAGTAGACTTTTTGTTGCGTTGTGATTTTGATTGGAGCAATTTATCAATCAAACTCTCAGCTTTTCATCAGCAGGTTCTTCTTTACTGGAAATTAATCTATAAACATAACTACTCCTCACAATACATGGAACAACAGATACATTCGACTTTGTAAAAAGTCTCTGTACATGGATGAATGGAGGTCCAAAGGGATTTTGGCTGTAGCTCATTTTATGGATGAGAAGGGTGATCTATTACAGCATGAGGTTTTCTTGTGAGAAGTTAAATGTTAGATGTACAGCTAAGAGGTATACAGCACTAACCACAGCCAAAGAAATTACATTTCACTTCCTCTTCCTCCTAACCCTAACCCAACTAATGAATTTCTGAGACTGAAATTTAATCTGGATATAAACACCTGTGTGTTCTTTGAAAGTGATATCGAAGGCCTGGATCATCCATCCATCCATCCATCCATTTTCTTCCGCTTATCCGGGGCCGGGTCGCGGGGGCAGAAGCCTAAGCAGAGAAGCCCAGGCTTCCCTCTCCCCAGCCACCTCCTCCAGCTCATCCGGAGGGACCCCAAGGCGTTCCCAGGCCAGCCGAGATACATAATCTCTCCAGCGTGTCCTGGGTCTACCACGGGGCCTCTTCCCGGTGGGACATGCCCGGAACACCTCACCCAGGAGGCGGCCAGGAGGCATCCTAATCAGATGCCCGAGCCACCTCAACTGGCTCCTTTCAATGTGGAGGAGCAGCGGCTCTACTCTGAGCCCCTCCCGGATGGCCGCACTCCTCACCTTATCTCTAAGGGAAAGGCCAGCCACCCTTCGAAGGAAACTCATTTCTGCCGCTTGTATTCGCGATCTTATTCTTTCGGTCACTACCCAAAGCTCGTGACCATAGGTGAGGGTAGGAACGTAGATCGACCGGTAAATCGAGAGCTTCGCTTTTACGCTAAGCTCCCTCTTCACCACGACGGACCGGTGCAGCGTCCGCATCACTGCAGAGGCAGCCCCGATCCGCCTGTCGATCTCCCGTTCCCTTCTCCCATCACTCGTGAACAAGACCCCGAGATACTTAAACTCCTCCACTTGAGGCAAGAACTCGTTCCTGAGCCGGAGATGGCACTCCACCCTTTTCCGGCTGAGGACCATGGCCTCAGACTTAGAGGTGCTGATTCTCATGCCAGCCGCTTCACACTCGGCTGCGAACCGTTCCACTGCGAGCTGGAGGCCCCCCCCTGATGAAGCCAACAGAACCGCATCATCTGCAAAAAGCAGAGATGAGACTCTGAGGCCACCAAGGAAGAAGCCTTCCGCCACCTGGCTACGCCTAGAAATTCTGTCCATAAAAATTATGAACAGAATCGGTGACAAAGGGCAGCCCTGACGGAGTCCAACACCCACAGGAAACAAATCCGACTTATTACCGGCTATACGGACCAAGCTCTCACTGTGGTTGTACAAGGACTGAATGGCCCGCAACAATGGGCCAGACACCCCATACTCCCGCAGAACCTCCCAAAGAACACCCCGAGGAACACGGTCGAATGCCTTCTCCAAGTCCACAAAGCACATGTAGACTGGTTGGGCAAACTCCCACGCACACTCGAATATCCTTGAGAGGATAAAGAGCTGGTCCAGCGTTCCACGACCAGGACAAAAACCGCATTGTTCCTCCTGAATCCGAGGTTCGACTAACGGACGCACCCTCCTTTCCAGCACCCTGGCATAGACCTTACCGGGGAGGCTGAGTAGTGTGATACCCCGAAAGTTGGAGCACACCCTCCGGTCTCCCTTCTTAAAGATGGGGACCACCACCCCGGTCTGCCAATCCAATGGCACTGCCCCTGGATCACCTGTTCTTCTATTGTCGGGGTGGTGCAGACTTTCTGGTATGACTTGGAGTTGGCTGCAGTCCAGGGGGATACAGTTACCACAGTTATCGGTCACCGTTTTCAAATATGGGACATTTATTGAGGATTTCAATTTGGACTCTTTTGTCAGGACAGTGTTGTTATTATTAGGGAGATTTTATATTCACAAATGCAGATACCTTAAAGCTAAACCACGTATGAACAGATGGCTTAATGAATTTAGACTCCTGGGTAAATCGCTTAAAATTACAAATGTCAAAAAGCCCTTAAATAGTTGCTCTGTGCAATAGGTTTTATTAATTTAAAGATGACCCCAGTTTAATTTAATTTTTATTTATATATTTATTTATTTTCCTTCTCTCGAGACATAGGTTATGACTTGTCTTTTACTGCATTTATTTTCTCATGTTTCACGCCTAACCTTTTTGCGGTTTTTTTTCCTTCTTTTATGCTCAACCTTATGTATACTGAGTTTATGAATAGCTATTGTTACTGCCTTGTTTGCTTGTACTTATGGTCATAAATAAAGTTTAAAAAAATATATATGTATATATATATTGAGCTGGCCCCTAAAGACACAAGTACTGCACACTTTATAGCATTGCTGTTTCACTTTATACACCTCTCTGCGTGTGTGTTGTCTTCTAGTGCATATCCTGCCAGACAAACCCATGTGTAGGAGACCAACAGAAGTGATTCCAGAGCATGGTAAATTTTCTTTGAAATGAAAATATTAAAATAAAATTCTCTCATCTCTGTGAGTGTGTGTGTGTGTGTGTGTGTGCGTGTGTGTGTGTGTGTGTGTGTGTGTGTGTGTGTATGTATGTATATATATATATATATATATATATATATATATATATATATATATATATATATATATATATATATGCTAAAAAAAAAACCCTTTGAAGATGCATCAGATCTCTATCCTGATATGGACTGGGTAATATAATAAATATTTTATTGATCCTGGGTAAAGGATCGATAAAATAAACATGAAGCCAGGTATTCGTCATGCACCAGGAGAAACCCAGTACCCACTGCACCAGCACAGGGTCTGGCAGTGGGTCCAAGGATTTCATCCTTATACTTAATAGCAATAATGGTACTCTTGCCTAGCCTGTAGGGGTCTGTGCATCTCTCAATGGATATGCCTTCCCAGACCATCCCTGACCCACCACCATGCCGGTTGTGCTGAAAATTGTTACCGGCAGCATATTTTATGGCAAATGCCAGTCGAGCTCCACGGTGCCAGGCAGTGAGCACAGGGTCCACTAAAGGATGTCGGACCCTCAGGCCACCCTCGTGAAGTCTGTTTCTGATTGTTGCAGACATTCACACCAGTGGCCTGCTGGAGGTCATTTTGTGGGGCTCTGGCAGTGCTCATCCTGTTCCTCCTTGTGCAAAGGAGCAGATACCGGTCCTTTTGATAGGTTAGGAACCTTCTACGTCCCTGTCCAGCTCTCTTAGAGTAACTGCCTGTCTCCTGAAATCTTCTCCATGCTCTTGAGACTGCTGGGAGACAAAGCAAACCTTCTGGCAATGACGTATTGATGTGCCGTCCTGGAGGAGCTGACTGTGAAAAACAGTCAGAACAGATGGAGGTAGGGGGTCAGTAGCCTCCACTTATAATAATTCCTGTTTTGGGGGTTGTCTCATTGTTGCCCCTCTAGAGCAGCTGCTATTAATTCCATTAATACGAAAGCAGCTGAAACTGATTAAAAACCCCCTCTGCTACTTAATATCCCAGAAGTTTGACCTGATGCTACACTCTGATTAAAAAGTGTTCTAGTATGGTCGCACATGATGCCACAGTTAGAAAATGTTCTTCCTGTGACATTTATTAGGTCCTTTTTTTTTTTGCCCCCAGCGGATTTCATCAAGGCTTTCCACAAGGCCCACGAAGTTCCAACCAAGAAGTATTCAGTGCCACTCACGGAGAGTCAAGAGATAGGATGGGTGTCAACTCCACTGGTGAGTAAAAGTCTGTCAGTTTATTTAGGAATGAAACTGCAGGACATCAGGGTCCGGTATGGGCAGAAAGCCTGTTATTGTAGCTGGGTAGCCTAGCTGCATTCAAGGTCTACGAACCTGACCGTGTGTGAAAAATTAAATGTGGAGATCCCCGTCGCTAAAGCATGAAGATGTAATGAAATGCCACCTGTATAAATTGTAAAGAATCTTTTTTCAGGTTTCATCATTTAAGTTAACTTGATACTTTCAGTGTTTAGTTTGGCACGCAATGGTGCAGTGACACATTTTTGGTAACAAGAACTCAGTAAAAGTTTGAAATGGCTTGTCCGTAACTTTTTAAAGAGCCAATATTGACACAGCTGGGGTATTTAATGTCTGTAATAAAGTTGCCACGAATGAGTCATGCTGAGTATTACAAGCATGTATTTCTATGGGAGTGCACCCCGAGAACTGATTTATGTTTCAGCAAATGCTATGACACCCAAAAATTACTTCAGTCAAGTTACTGTTATGACCTGATGTCAATTACAAAGAAATTAACTCAAAGCATACTTGTGGAATAACTTGAAAAATATGAAAGTTGTAGCACGCTGCAGCAATGGCAAAGCCAAACACAGGCTTGGTGTTTTGTTGTGCTATTATGTTTTACATTATGTTATGCTTTTGTGATTTTCATCTGTGAAATGTGCTGTATGAATAAATTTTACTCACACTGCAACCAGTTTTTAAAATGTCAAAATTTTCCATATTAATTATAGATGCACTTATTTTAAACTCCTGTCCTGATACAAATGTTTAAACACTGATGCAGATGTTAATGATCATTTGTTCTCGCCTTTTTGCCATCTGTAAATTATGATCTTTTTAAAGACCGTCAACAAGGCTAACAGGGATGTTTGGCTGATGTAATTGTGCAACTCTGTCCATTTATTTCCCCTTAGGTCCCCGAGGCTCGCTGTGACACAAGATACAACTTCTTCAGATTCATGACTGATGTGACCAAACACCAAGAATTTGCCCAACAGACAAAAAATTAAACCATAAAAAGAAAAAAAAAAAAAAAAAAGATTGAACACTTACTGAAATGTATTTTTTCCATCATTCGGGTGTCAGCACAGAAGCTGACCTGTCTTAGAAAAACACTTGCATTGGAAACATTTGCACAGGTCTGTACAAAGCACACAAGCCCATCACATACTAATCATATGAATGAATGGGAAAGGGCAAAACTGACAGCTGCTCAATATTCTAAAATGTCATGTCACAAGGGAGAGAATCAATGAGTCAAGGAGCTGAGTTTGAAAAGTAAAACAGAACACGCCAACCTCAGAAGAGCACACTGTCAGTAGAAGGTACAGATACTGAGGTGTAATCATAAAACCACCTTGTAAAAAACTATAGGGACAACTGCAGCCACAGATACGAATACCAGTGTAGCAATTAACACTGTCTTTCTCAAACTTAGGAAAACAGCTTGTAAAACTATTTTGGAGCAGTCCTTTTTTGGGGGGGGGGGCCTTTCAGGTCCTACAAATGGCTTCCTCAGCAGTCAGAAAGGCCTTAAACGGCACTTATAATGCTCCTCCATATCAATCCAAATGCATCTATGGAAGGCATATAGTACCAAAAAGTGTGGAAGAGCTCATAGTCCCCTAAGGCAAATCCTGCCAAAAAGCAGAGTCCAAAGTCCAGTCTGCTGACCCGCCTGTTCATCTCTACGATCGACCCTTCATCTTCTTGCGCACAGACTTGCCTGGACGTTTCTGAAAGTCAAAGAGAAAGAAATGAGGCATTTTGTTAGATTGATTTTCTACTTTTAGTAAAACAATGGAGTCAAAATACTGTGTGCGCGACTCACATTTTGTTTTCCTCCTTTCCCTTTCTTCCCTCCCTTGCCATGAGCTATTCTGGCACGGAAACTGGACACATCGTTGTAGCTTTCCTTGGTGTTCCACTTCTTTCCACTCTTTTTGCCTCCAAAGCCAAACTTCTGCTCCTTGAATTTTCTCTTATTATTGGGACTGTTTAAAAATTAAAAAAAAAAAAAAAAAAAAAAAAAAAAAGGGGAAATTTGAGTTTCATTGTAAAAAAAAAAAAAAAAACCTAATGAAACTAATGACTACTGTGTGCACTGTAAAAAGTTAAAGCTTTACCCCTTTTTGTTCACTGCTTTCTTTGAACCCTGAGAGGATTGATTATTCATCTTCTGGTCTCCTTCCAAGAATTCCAGTTTATCAGTCATTCCTAGAAAGAGAAGATGTCGTTCCCAGTGCTCAAATGATGCTACTGCATTTCCAACATTGATGTAATGACAAAACAATACAAAAAAGTATTTAAAAAAAAAAAAAAAAAAAGGTCCATACTAAACTTATAAACAATCACCTTTCTGGTATTTCTTTACAGCAGACATCATGGCCTTCTTCTCCTTCTGTCTCTTCTGGATCACTTCTATTTGGACCTGGCACAAAAGTAAAAAAAAAATTTTTTTTAGTCATTTATTAAACTGGTTTAAAGAGATATTTTTAGCCCACATATTGTTAACGGTGAAGAAATACACAACACTAATCACAGTAACAAGAACCTTCAAAGACACCAACAAACCTTTTTGCCAAACTTCCGTTGCTCACGCAGTTTTTTGGCCTTCTCTGACCTCTCCAGAATCATCTGCTTTGAGATCAACTTTTTCCTGATCTAAACAGACCAAAGGAAAAAAAACAAAAAAAAGAAGTACATGAATTTATTCACGATAGAAAGAACAACTAAACTCAGTTCCTGAACCAATATGTGCAATGAAATGGTAATTACGTTCCTATCTGGGTGAGAACTAAGACTTATTCACAGTGATGCTGTAATCTATCTGCTTGAGGTGTTATGGCAGAAGTAAGAAAAAACAGGTAAACACCAGATGCTGCCCTCTTTAGGTGGTTTAAGTCAATGAAAGACCTTTTCCGCTTTGATCTTGTGCATCACAACTGAACTTGTGTCATCCTGTAAGAGACTACGCTGTTGTGATGAAAAACCAGCTCACCTTCTGCATGTGCTGATCAGATTTGGCCATCTCGGCAAAGTAGTCATCGGGCCTCTTAGTGGCTATACCGTGCTTGCTTAGGAGTGGCAGCGCCTCGAGGACTGTAGCCTGAGCTTGACGGTAACTGTAAATGGAGAAAAAACAAACAAAAAAAAAAAACATGAATTGGGACAGGCTCTTTGTAGTGTGTTTTTAAGCAAATTTTTTTTTTAGCTATTCTCACAAACATGCGACACTGTATGCATGTTTGTACCCCATTAGCCAAAGTAATTTATTTCATTTTGCTCACTTGTAACCAAACCACATTTGTATGCATGATTGAACTAAAATATCTTTCTCCAAAATGCAAATATATGTGATGCTTTCAACGATAACAGTGCCAATCAAACCTTTTAACCTTTTGAGTTGAAACTGTCAGAATAACATGCCAGCACTGATCTCATAGCACCAGACTGCAAAAGGTGGCTTTTTCAACAGTTTCTACATTTAAAATAAAGTATTTCAATTTACCCCACGCATCAAGCTGGATGTTCTTTCAGTGTGCACATTCAGCAAATATGTCGGGCTACTTTCGTTCATTTGTGCAATATCTCTAAAATTACAAACATCCTGTCTCAGAGTGATGCCAAAAAGCTAATTCTAGGCTGGACTATTGTAATTCATTATCATCGTGCTGTTCCCTGAAAAGCCTTCAGCTGATCCAAAATGTTGCAGCAAGATTACTGACAGGGACTAGAAAGAGAGAGCATATTTCTCTCACATTGGCTTCTCTTCACTGGCTCCCCATTAAATCCAGAATTGAATGGAAAATCCTTTTCCTCACATACAAGATCTTGAATAGCCAGGCCCTGTCATATCTTAAAGACATTATAGTATCATATTATCCTAATAGAGAACTTCACTCAGACTGCTGGCTTACTTGTGGCTCCAAGGATACTTAAGAGTAGAATTGGAGGCAGAGCCTTCAGCTTTCAGGCCCCTCTTCTGTGGAACCAGCTCCCAGTTTGGATTCAGGAGACAGACACCCTCTCTATACTTAAGATTAGGCTTCAAACTTTTCTTTTTGACCAAGCTTATAGTTAGGGGTGGATCAGGTGACCCTGAACCTTCCCTTAGTTAGGCAGCAATGGGCCTAGGCTGCTGTGGGGTTCCCATGATGCACTGTTCTTCTTCACTCACCTCTTTTCACTCCATTTATACACCACTCTGCATTTAATCATTATTATTAAACTTTGGCTCTCCCATAGTTTGCCTTTTGTCCTGTCTCTCTCCCCTCACCCCCAACTGGTCACAGTAGATGACTGCCCCTCCCTGATCCTTGTTCTACTGGAGGTTTCTTCCTTGTACAAGGGAGTTTTTCCTTCCCACTGTCGCCAAGTGCCTACTCACAGGGAGTCGTCTGATTGTTGGGGTTTCTTTCGAATACAATATAAAGTGCCTTGACACAACTGTTGTGATTTGGTGCTATATAAATAAAACTGAATTGAATTGATGGTCACTTACAAGCACATCTCTCTCTGGAAATCATCATCAGCATCCACTTCCCCACCGGCCAGAGCTGAAGTTGTCCCTTCAACTTGAGGGAGGACATCTGCAGCTGGCAGGTTGGTCAGGCTCAATCTCTCCACCCAGGGAAGATCTTTACGAAAGTCAGCAAGACACTGTTTCAACCCCTCCTGTTTGACAACAGAAATAATAAAATACAAGTAACACTATTATTCACTTAACAGAAAATATTAAAAACTGTTTGATGACCGCATTAACATTATTGCAGTGCACCAGTTGATTAAAGTATGCATTAGTGTAATATGTTACTACCAGAGGAACATCACGTTGACCTGGGAATTGAATTACCGCTGCTCTGGCCCACTCACCACATTATTGGCGAACTTTTTGGGTTTATCCACGAGAAGGTTCATTCCAGGTTTCAACAACCCCTTCGCGAAGGCTTCTTGGAGCTAGGCCATGAAATGAAAATGGGTATACTCACTTTAACTTACTGTAAACAACTCGACATACTACAGCAAGGCTACACACAACCGTACAAAATATGAACTTTAATGCTTTCAGCTCTAAACACCTGACTAGAAAAAACAAAGATTCCGACACTTTTTTTATTATTAATAACAGGTCTCTGTTTTACTTTTTTATTAAGTAGGAGGCACGGCGATGTGGTTAGCTCACGATGCTAGCATGTTAGGAGTAAACTTACCTCATCGTCCGATAACTCACTGTTTTCCTCCTCTGAATCCTGAACGAGCAGTGCCTCCTCCTCTGCGGACTCCATTGTCCTGCAGTCGATAACCATGAAACTGGTATGTGGGAATTATCCGTATTAAAACGTGAAGAAATACAGTTTGGACGGGATGCTCCTCACATGGACCATAAGGAGCCTTTCACGTGGAGAGGAAGTGACGCCACTAAATGTTCCACCAATTCAGTCCGCCGGTGGAAAGACAGTGTAAAATAAGAGTTCCATCACAGAAAATAAATAAATAAAGGAATAAATACCGAAAACAACATGCCTTTGCAGGTGTTAGTTCAATTCACATTAGCTGACAATAAAAGGAGTGATTCTCTAGTTGAAAAGCGGGCAAAAGAAAAAATCATAAATAAGTTTTTGATGCAAATTTTCCGGTGTAACAGCTTATTTTAATTAAATTCCCGTTTTGCCCCCGATAAAAATGTTTTATAATTCTATTATAGCCTTTAAAGAGACTGTGCGTGCAGTACGAAAATACTTTCTATTACTTCTTGTGTGTAATGTCAAGTAAGTCCTCTTAGAGGAGCTGTTGTGCACCTGTGCAGATTGGAAAGCACAGTATGTACGATAGATAGATAGATAGATAGATAGATAGATAGATAGATAGATAGATAGATAGATAGATAGATAGATAGATAGATAGATAGATAGATAGATAGATAGATAGATAGATAGATAGATAGATAGAGAAACCCTCTCAGCCATGCTGTGGGGACTGTACACTTTAAAGTCTAAAATCTATTCAGCGATTCTACTTTGAATATTTATGAGTCCTACTGTGTAAAAGAATCCTCAGGATTTTCACTTGCCACCTCATCTAGAAAGAAACTATCGACATTTCTTTTCCATTAATCAATTCCTGAGTCAATTTCTGTCACTTTGGCATGACTCAGAAAAATGTCTGCAGCGCTGGCCCAGTGTCACTGGAACTGGACATTTTGCCTGTAGGGAAAACCAAGACAGTCCAAAATCTGTTACTCTGAGTAAAGTTTGTTTCTGCATTCATCAGACTGCAAAAAAAAAAAAAAAAGTTATTTCATTATTACTTTCTGTGTGCAGACAGGCATGAAACCTGTATGTGTGTTTAAGATGCAGATCTCTGCCTATGACCTCTTCCTCTTTAATCATGCTAGATCAGGTCAGATTTTACTGGGGAACGGTACCCAAGGAAGTTTATCCTTAAACTCTCCTGTGCACATCACACACATTTTGATGCTTACCTGAGAGACTCCAAGGGATGTACTGTATGCAGAAGCCATCAGCCCAAAATGTCCAAAACTGAGGAGTACGTCTAATGGGAGTCACAATCATTCACTTTAATGTTAGCAAGGGACAGTTTGTATTCATCTTATGTGATCACGTAGCAGTTGTAGAGTAGAGGGCTTGCAGTTAGAGCCAGTGTGCATATGGGCTGAATGCTAATGGTGTGCTTTTGCTCGGGACCATGGAAGTAACTTGATCTTACTCAAAATGTCACTTGAAAGGGATTCACAAGTGGTCAAGCAAGGAGCTCAACCCAACCAAGGACAATACGAAGGGCTGACATGCATTAAAAGTGTGCATGCTAAAACTAAGACCTTACTCTTTCGGGTAGTGAGAGGGTAAAACATTTCTAAATACAATTAATGGTTAGCTGTGTTATCTATATGATGTTTGTGCTGCTAAACAAATACGGTTCCCTTTGGAGAGCAAAGCAATTGCAAACCTTTATTGTAGCCATATAGCACAGAAAGTGATCATCAATAATCAGCATGCTTTTAAGAAGAAATTAAAGTAGAGAGCCTGCTGCAGTTGGTGTAATAACAGTGTCTTTCTTGTTTTTCATTGTTTTATGTGTCGCAGTGTGCACATGATTTTAAAGAAAATGCAAGACAAGTTCTCAACCTGCTTTGCAATACACTGCCATGTAAGAGAAATAATTTTGTGGTCATTACCTGCGTGCCCGCTAGTGTCCTATCTTATGTTATTCTATCGAATGCACTGTGCATCAGAATTATTAACTGAACAAAACAGCTTGTAACATCTTTGATCTTCTCTTTCATAGCCCACTGAAATAAATAAAAACTTCAAAAGACACTGAATCTTGAACTAATGCAGTGTATTAATATTTTTCTTATTTTATGCTAACTTTTTTTCTCTTTACATGACACTCTGCTGCTCTTATCTGTGTTACTGAAAGTTAAATTCATCATCTCTTTGAAGGCTGCTTTTGAGATCGAACTGGAGCAACATGAACAGGCTCATCACAGCAACTGCACTGCAAAAGACATCCAGCTGTACAGGCTTACTGACAGTACTTTGATTTGTCAGGAAAGCTCAAAGTAGTTTTGCAGAAATGTCTTATTTTTATTGACTTACAGTTGTAATAATTAGAACATACAGACATAGTAAAAGAGAAGTACACTTTCTGGCAATTCTAAAATTTTCCATATCAGGGCATGATTAAAAAAAAAAAATCATCTGGTCCTTACTAGGTCTTAAAAATAGGTACAACCCTAGATGAACAACACATGAAATATTACAGTGTCATTATTTATTTAACAGAAACAAAATGCAGAAGGAATATATGAAAAAGTTAACCCCATCATTCAGTAGCTTGTAGAACCATCTTTAGCTGTAACTTGAAGTTGTTACTTCTCTCACATTGTTGTGAAGGAATTTTGGTTCACTCTTCTTTACAATGCAGCTTCAGTTCATTGAGGTTTGCGGGCGTTCATTTATGCTCACCTCTCTTAAGGTCCCCTCACAGTATTTCGATCAGGTTGAGGTCTGGACTTTGACTGGGCCATTGCACCAGCTTAATTATATTCTTCTTCTGGCATCCTGTTGTAGATTTGCTGCGGTGCTTGGGATTGTTGTCATGCTGCATGACTTAAGCTTTGATTCTTTTGGTATACAGAAGAGTTCATGTTTGACTGGGTGACTGAAAGGTGCCCAGGTCCTGTGGCTGCAAAACAAGCCCAAATCATCACCCCATCCACCACTGTGCTTGACAGTGGGTATGGGGTGTTTGCCCTGATATGCTGTGTATGGTTTTCTCCAAATGTGGAGCTGTGCATTATAGCCAACCATCTCCACTTTGGTATGATTTGTGCAAACAACATTTTTCCAGAAGTCTTCTAGTTTGATCAGATGTAATTTTGCAAACCTAAGCTGTGCTGCCATGTTCTTTTTTAGAGGGAAAAGGCTTTCTCCTTGCAACCCTTCCAAAGAGGCCATACTTTTTCATGTTTTCGTACCATCATGAAATTAAGCATTTATCATGTTAACTGAGGCATGCAGAGTCTGATATGTAGTTTTTTTTGTTTTTTTTTCCAGTTTGTCTGAGCATTGTATGGTCTGACCTTGGGGTGAATTTGCTGGGACATCCACTCTGAGACGATTGGCAACTGTCATGAGTGTTATCCACTCAATTCTATCAAATTGTTTGGAAATGGACTTATAACCCTTCTCAGATTGATGGGCAGCAACAGTTGCTTCTTTAAGATCGTTGCTGATGTCTTTCCTCCTTGGCACTGTGATAATTCACCTGAATGGTTCAAACCAGCAAACTGCCAAAACTTTTATAGACTGCTCATACTTGCTGATGATCAGTTAATCAAGTGCATTTGCTTAGCATCCCCTGACCACTACTTACCCACTTAGTTTGCTTCTGCATTTTGGCCTAATTTTTGTTAAATAAATAAAGACACATATGTCCTGTTTTGTAGTTCATCTGAGGTTGTATTTATCTAATTTTATGGCATGCTAGGGACAGATTATTATTTTATTATATTAGAATTTAATGAGTGTGTGTGAATTACCTTTGTATGTCACTCTTGAATAATAATGAGACATTTAGTTTGGTATTACACCATGCAAATTGTATTTATTTCACAGCTCAGCAGGTTAGAAGACTTCCACTATCACTAATACCAGATGGACAGGACAGAAAGTAGACTGGAGACTTCTGTGCTGACAACCACTGTTCATTTGAGATGTCATCGGCCTCTTTCAGTGGCTTATCCTCCTAGTCCTCAAAGCAGAGGCTGTCTGAGCCCCCCTGAGAGTGACATTCATTCTATTCTGATGGAAATCGATATTTACGATTTGAACATCACCATCCTTAATTCTTCCATTCTCTGCATGGCCAGAGCCGTACTCTGAGACATCTTCAAAAGGAAAAAAAATACCATAATTTACATTTCTGTCATTGTGATCGCTTGAGCCAGACAGAAATGTGGTCTATTAAATTCCCATTCTGCTGTCACTCTTCATCTCAGGGCAACAGCCTGCTTCCTGACAGCAGATTGAAAATAAGTTGGATTCACTCTGTCAAGCTCCTCTTTTAGAGTTATTCCTGGCTGCTGGAGGATTGGACAAAAAAATAATAATACACTCATGAATGTCTGGGCCTAAGTTGGACGAGTGGTTTAGCTCCTATGGCACTCAATCAGCCTAAAGAGATTTGGGGATGTGCAAGGAAACAATAGCCTGGATGAACTGCCGGGAATACTCTTTTGGGTCATTTTGTCCTGATCTGTCCCGTCTTGAGTGGATGTTCATTCTCTCTCCCTCCATCAAAACATCTGTGAGATGACTGCTAATACCATGCATTACCCTTGCCATACACAAGCCATATTCTGTTATCTGTCCACTATAAACACAGCTGTTGAGCAGCTAAAATCCATGACCTCCATGGATTGTTGCTCACTCCTCGTCTTTTCTCTTTGCACTTTCCTCTCACCCCTACCACTTGAGGCAGACAGCTCCCTGCCCTGAGTTTAGTTCTGTTGGAGGCTTCTTTCTATTAAAATTGTGTGTTTTTAAAAAAATATTTTTTCTAACACCCTGTTGCCAAATATTTGCAAGATAAGAAACTCTTGGGTTTCTCATAATACTGTTAGAATCTGACATTAAAATGCCAGTAGATAGTTGCTGGTGTATAAATAAGATTAAATTAAATGACCAAAAAGTACTGTACAGCTAAGGCAGATGAGAATTTTTAGTATTGCAGGTATTTGGTCAAAAACCAAATTAATGAATAAGTATAGCCTTGACTAGAATCCACCCTGAATGGAACACGCATATGTAAAATTTTACATAACAATAATAATCCACGCAATGTCCTCTGAGAGATTTCTCTCAAAACCACAAATGTCAAAATTATTATAGAGAACCGGAATCACCACAGTCACCAATGTTGCTCCTCTGGCCAGGATTGGCACGCACACACCCAGCTTCATGTGATCTATACAATACTTACTAAGAGCTAAAAGCCAAAAATGTCACCATGGGGTAAAACAAAAAATACCACAAAAAACACTGGCATTAGCTTTTGAGAATAACATGGTTTATCATCAGCATTATTACCGGTGTAATAATGCCTCAACCATAAACAGGGTGTATATTTCATCACATCAGCATCCATTTTAATTGTCATTCTTAGAAGTAGCCAATAGTGCTTCAGTTCATGTGTTCATGCTATCATAGCTCATCCACCTCCTTCTGCTCAATCTTTAGTCTTTTCTGGGTTACAAGAACAATACACAGTGATGTGTAATTGATGTTACTGCAGGCAGTTGTCCATGTGTTTTGTCTGCAAGGGAATATAGACTGAAATATGCTAGTGAAGAGGAGGTACACTGTGTGCCAAGCGTGAATAAATGAATATTAGCCTGTACTGAATGAACTCCTTTGTAAATTTAAAGTTCAGAAAGTCCCGTTTTAATTGGAGAAAATTCCCATCATCTGATTCAGGGAGGAAGCCGACACACCCAAAGAGAACCCACATAGACACAAGGAGAACACACAAACTCCACACAGAAAGGCCCCAGCCTATTGGTGGATTCAAATCCAGGACCTTCTAGCCACTGCACCACTGTGCTGTCCTTGAAGGAAATGTTTCACAGAAATTCTTCACTCATGGTATACTTTATTAGATTTTTTTAGGGTTTCTGTCACATTTCATGGCATCAGATATGGACATGGGCTGAAAGGCATAGTTCTCACCACACAATGTAATCACAGGGGGCTAATAGAGAATAAATGTTTCCAAAGACCAGGCCAGAAAGCAAGAAGTTTCAGAAAGGTCAATGACCCTGCGCTCCGACCTTGAGTTTTGTCTAAAATGCTGACTGCTGACACTGTGCAACCAACCTTTAAGTCAGCAGACAAGTTTGCTTTAGAGTGAAGAAGCACAAAGTCCATTTGTGCACATTAGTCGAGCACTGATGGAGAGACACTCATGCAGTCCCAAAAGTAACCACTGGCCAGGTGACAAAATGCTTTATAATACAGTCTATACAGTAGCTTCTCAGGTGCTCAAAGCTTGGCCACTAAGTGTTAGAGTGAAAACAAGTAGTCTGTGCTGGGGAGAAATATCCGCTCATGGCTTATACCCTTACGACTGAATACTAAATGCATTCCAGTCAGTTGTTATATCCCAGCTTTCATTGGCCCAGCCTCGGTTTGTTACAGAGAATCAGGCTGAATAGCACTGAGTGATAAGGATCGGAAAGAGACAAATAAAACACTATAATGGGGTCTGTATGGTGGTGAGCTGGTGATGGGGCGCTTTACAGCGCTGCCAGAGCCAACCTGAAGAGGGGCATCAGGGAGGCCAAGGCTGTGTATAAGAGGAGGATTGAGGACTGTTTCCAGAGCCACGACTTCAGGCAGGTGTGGCAAGGGGTTCGGCATATTTTGAACTACAAACCCAGCCTGTTAGTTGATCAGCGTAACATCAATCTGGCAGAGGAGCTGAACAGCTTCTTTGCACGCTTTGAGGTACAGCAATCAGAGACAGCCATCCAACATCCCTCAGCAGGCAGCAGCAGCATCCTCAGGCTGCAAGAGCAAGAGGTGAGGCGTATGCTGGAAACTGTGAACCCCAGGAAAGCTGTGGGGCCCGATGGTGTCTCTGGACGGATACTGAAGGTCTGTGCGGCTCAGCTGGCTGGTATTTTTACCAGCATTTTTAACCAGTCCCTGAGCCAGGCTGCTGTCCCTTCCTGCCTGAAGTCCTCCATTATCGTCCCCATCCCCAAGAAGAACACTATCAGAGGTTTGAATGACTACAGGCCAGTAGCACTAACACCAATTGTTATGAAGTGCTTTGAAAAGCTTGTCCGGGCTCAAGTCATCTCCAGTCTCTCTCCCAGACTAGACCCCCACCAGTTTGCCTACAGAGCCAACCGGTCCACAGAGGACGCCATTGCCACGGCCCTCCACTCTGCCTTCTCTCACCTGGAGCAGGGGGGGAACTACGCTCGGCTGCTCTTTGTGGACTTCAGCTCGGCGTTTAACACCATCCTTCCTGGCAGACTGGTGACTAAACTGTCAGATCTGGGGATACCACGCTCCACCTGTCTTTGGATCAAGGACTTCCTGACAGACCGTTCCCAGAGGGTAAGAGTAGGTCCCCACCTCTCTTCAGCCATCAGCCTCAGCACCGGCTCTCCACAGGGCTGTGTGCTGAGTCCCCTACTCTTCACCCTCTACACACATGACTGCACCTCCATACATGCCAGTAACTGCATCATTAAGTTTGCGGATGACACCACTGTGGTGGGGCTCATATCAGGCGGGGATGAGTCAGCATACCGGGACGAGGTGCAGCGGCTGTCAAGGTGGTGCAGTGAGAATAACTTGATCCTGAACACCACTAAGACAAAGGAGATGGTAGTAGACTTTAGGAGGACAACACATGTCATTCAACCTCTGTTCATCGAGGGGGATGAAGTGGAGCTGGTTTCAGATTTTAGGTTCCTGGGAGTACATCTGCAGGATGATTTGACCTGGAGTATCAATACGACCAGCATTTACAGGAAGGCCCAACAGAGACTGCATTTCCTGAGGGTTCTTAGGAGCAACTATCTGACCCAGAATCTGCTGGTGTCCTTCTACCGTTGCTGTGTAGAGAGCATCCTGACCTACTGTCTGTGCGTGTGGTTCAACAGCTGCACAGCAGCAGACAGGAAAACACTCCAGCGAATCATCAACACGGCTCAAAAGATCATAGGCTGTCCCCTGCCCTCCCTCCAGGAACTGTTCAATGCCCGCTGCCAGAGGAGGGCACAGAACATCCTCCAGGACCCCTCACACCCTGGACACTCCTTGTTTCAGCTACTGCCATCAGGCAGACGTTTCAGGACAATGAAGGCCAGAACAAACAGACTGAGGAACAGCTTTTATGCCAGGGCTATCATTGAACTGAACTCTGTGTGGTTTGGACAGTGATGTGGGGTGGTAGTGCTGACTGTGTGCGTGCGTTGGTGTGTGTATTGGGGCTAGATTCATCTTAATTTACTATTGTGCACTGTATTTTAGTAATCATTTTTATCACTCATATTTTTATTATTTTATTATTTATTGTCTGAGGCACCTAGAAAGGAATGCATTTTAAATTTCGTTGTGCAACTTCTGTGTACAATGACAATAATGTTTCTGATTCTGATTCTGATTCTGATTCTGTATCAGCAACTTTAAATGTACATACATCAATTCTCAGAATCAGGATGGGGAAGTGAAGGAATAATACTAGTCAATGCTAGACAGAAAAAGCAATTTATGCATATGTTTATCCATATGTCATCTAGATTATATTTTTTTCCCCTTTATTACAGATTTAAAATTCAGAATTCTCAAAGATCAGTGATGGGGCTACACTCAAAATGGTAAATCAAAGCAAGAAAAACAGTACAGTTATAGTTATAAACAGTACATTTTGCATCTTCTTTTTTTTATGTGTTTATACTCTTTAGATGAAAAACAACTGCCCTTCCACAAAAACAACCCACAGCTGTTTCTTTCTTTTTTTTTTTTTTTGCAAAAGCAGATTATTATTATAACCCATAATTATATCTTATAGTTAGGGAACTCCAGCAGTGTTGTTAAAATTTCATTTTAAACAAATGTCACAAAACGACGTGTATTCGTGAAATATCACTCAGCAAAGTATGATGTCAGGCTGTTACTGTTGTTTCAGTGCAGCAAAGTCTGTGCAGTGAGGAGGTCAGGCTGACATGCTTAGTCTTGACTTTTTAAAAATCTCTCAACACTTTATAGGGCACCCGTTGAAATACTTTGAAAATCCAGATTTCAACCCTAGAGTGAAGCACATCACAGGACTTTTGTGACCTTTGTCAAAATTTTTCATTTTTTATTACCACACCTCCAGAGGGGAGAACGAGGGTATTGTTTTTGGTACATTTGTCTTTCTGTCTGTGTGTTAACAATATTACTGCAAAACTACCAGTCCAATTCCAATTCCAATTTGTTAAACATGACCATGTGGCTGTTTTAGTTTCTTTTGGTATCTTACATATCTTACATCCCCTTACAGTCTTACTGATAAAAGAAGTGTGCATGTCTTAAGTTATCCTTTCTGAAACATTTGAAAGGATTGAACAAGTGAAAAAGTGCATTTCTACCAAAGACACTGGTTGTTAATTTTTCACCTGGTTGCTCACATTTTTTCCCCCCTAAATTGCATTTTAAAGGGTACTTTAGTAGATTTTTATCTGTTAGCCTTGAATATGTCTTGTGTGGGGTTCTGGGTGCAATCTCATTCTATTCACATGGTGCAGTCTTCTGAAGTTGGGTGTGATAAGAGATCTTTGTAATCAATAATGGAAATTTAGCAGAAGACAATAGAGTGATGAAAGAGGACCAGTAGTAGTGAGTTGAATGCAGTAGTAGCCCCTTGTGGTTTAAAATATTTTTACACTAAACAGAAGATCTGGTTGTGAAAGAGTTGTGAATTTACAAGCACTAACCTGGTGGTGACAAATCACACGTGCACACCAAAGTGAGGTAACTGTGTATTAGCATCTGATTTTGTAAAGCAGACTAGACCAGTAGGGATCTTTTCTTCATCTCTTAATAAACAAGCAAAATCTTTATTTTCATAAGCATACCTAATTCCTAAAGCCTTCCATTCAGTGGCAATATCTTTCTCATATTGCATCACCATCCTCTAATTCTGTTGCTTTCAATGAGCTGGAACATACCTATACAGAGTGAGAAATAGGCTTCACAAGGCAGCATGGTTTGCTTTCAAGGGAGTGTTTCACTCTCCATCCAATTAGTGGTCTATTCCCCCACATGGCCAGGTGTTCTACTGCCCATACAAGCCATTACATGTACCACCACCACCACCACCTCCCTGTGACTTTCCCTACTCATCCCCCTCGTATCAGTTGCTTTCTTCTTGTCTAAATGAAGTGAAAATTGCATACTTGCTATGCAGCATCCCAGTGAATCGCCAAATCAGGACACACACACGCACGCACGCACACACACACACACACACACACACACACACACACACACACACACACACACACGCACACTGTGCCAAATAACCCACTCTCTTTATGAATTGTGAGCTAGCTCTCCTGCTGTATGCTTCTTGTATTTTGTCACTGCTACTTTTGTTTCTTTGCCAAGTATTCTTTAGTAAGAAAAATACATCTTTAGAGTCAACTGATTACACCATTGGGATGATTGGCCTGTTACTCACTTATGTGATCAGGGATGCTACGATCCACCCATAATTCACTATTTTGTGCAATTTTTTTCATTCTCATATGACAGGCAGTCACCTTCTTTCTGCTTCTGGCCTGACAAAAGACATTCAGCCAAATGATTGTGGTGAAAAATCACTATCATGGTATCTAGCTGAATATGTTCTATATCCCAGTCTTTGTTGTCTTTTATCAATGATCAAGATGTTCAGCCTGTTAAAAAAAATTCACCATACCCGATTTAAATTTGTCTGATTTCCGCTCATCCCAGAAGAGAAATTCACGATGTAAAACTCACAAACAAAATGGTCTGCATTCTCCTGGTCACGCTCCTGACCTCCTGTAGGCTTGGGCACTGTGGACTTTCTGGGTTGTTGTAGGAGATACGGTTCTTATCGCTAGTTCCACAGCACAAAAGTCGAGTGAGTTTGAAACAGGGTTATTATAGTTAACGAAAACGAACGAAATAACGAAAACTGAAATTGAAAAAACATTGTCGTTAACTGAAATAAATAAAAACTATAATTAAAAGGAAAAAACGATAACTAATTAAAACTGAATTGTGAGTTTACAAAACTAACTAAAACTAACTGAAATTATCGATAAACTGACTTTCATTTACTTGTTTTTTTGGGGGGGTTTTTTAAGCCTTGTGGATTGATATGAAATCATTGTTTCCGCTCTCCGAGTTTAAGCTGGGAGCGCCACAGGACAACTGTGTGAGTGCGCATGTGCGTGCGCTCGCCGCGCTGGTCCGCAAAGTAATGGCTGCGGTCTGCAGAGAAAGCGGCAGAGTCCCGTATGGAGGTTCTTTGAGTACAAACACCTGCACACGACCACAAGGTAATTAACACACACAATCCAGCTACACAAGCATAAATGCGGACATGAGGTCGGCAACTTCTGTAGCTTGTGTACAGAGGCCGCAAAGACCCTGCAGGTTTAATTAGCGAGCATCTAACCAAGCTAGCTCCAAAACAGAAGCAGCTTCAGGCGGTGAGAACATCAGGATGCAGATGGATTTGACCTTTGACTCCTTCAAAGAGTTTGTTTTTGTTTAACACCACATGTAGGCGTTATTAATCTGCTGCACTGATGCTGAAGTTTATTGTGGAGTTTATTGTAGAATTTATTGAGTTTGGGAGTTCATGTTTTTCTTTGTTTCTCCCTGTTGATGTTCATGTGTGTCCTTAATATTACACAAATTTAGCATGTCTTGTGAACAGTTGGTTGACTATATTTCTTTAAACTGTATCTTTTGTCAAGTTTTCATTACACAATAGTCACTTTTGCGCCTTGAATCTTGCACCTGATCAGGTATGAAAATACTAAAACTAATACTGAAACTAACTGAAACTAACTAAAACTAAGCATGAAACCAAAAATAAAAACTAATAAAAACGAGCAAAACCTCTCTGAAAACTAATTAAAACTAACTGAATTAGAGAAATAAAAGTAAAAACTAACTAAAACTAAACTATAATGTAAAATCCAAAACTATTATAACCCTGGTTTGAAAGAGGAATTGACATTTGCTAATTGCATTTGTTTGAGGTCCACAGTTAAATTGGAGATGCGCGGTGTGACTGGTCAGAAGGGGACCACAGAAGCAGAGCTGGAAGTGGTCCTGGGTGTGCTTGTGTGTTGATATTTCACCTTTACTTCCCTATTATCAGGTAACCTCTATGCTAAAATGAAAACATGTTGCAATCAACCTGATTAAAGGATTTTGTTGTTGTTGTTGTTGTTTGCACCACATGTTAAGACACACTAAATACGCCAATCTCTCAAACCTTGGTGTATTCGTCATGGGGCTGTTATGGGTGTATAAAGAAGCTGAGGTGGCTGCTGAAGTACAGCAATAGAGGATTAATCACTCCTATTCCGTGTGCTGAGTTTGGGGATTTGATCTGAAGAGGTCTCCTGGTGGACGCTAATCAAACATTTAGAGACACCTTCCTCCCTTCTTTGTTTGCTTTCCTCTTTCTCAGCCTCCTCCTCTTCCTCTCCCTCACTCTCCCATCTCTGCGTTCCTCCTCTGTCGTGACACTGATTAGAAGCGAAGAGACAAATTAATCGGGGAGCACCAGGTTGCCAGCTTTCTCTGACGGAGAACATCCACAGAATTTTTAGGGGAAATGCAACGTCAACTTCCATCAGTGCTAAAGGGGTAGGTGTGTGTGTCTGTGTGTGTTGGTGTGTGTGTGCGAGCAAGAGTATGGGAGAAGCGCAGGGCCCATGCATAATCACCTTATTATATCCCTGTGAATGGAATAGTGAATTGATCTGATTAGAGGTTGGATGAGAAGAGAAGGCAAGAGGAGAGGCCTGGCATGCAGAGCAGCTCATGCTGAAAGATGAGAAAAGAGGATTGGAGGAAAGGAAGGGAGGAAAAGAGCAGGATAAAGGAGGAGGAAGAAAAAACAGGAGAAGGGTGGGAGAAGAGAATGGAGGTTAAAAGATATAGAGGATAGAAAAGAAATCAGAAAGAAATAAGAGAGGAAAAAAAGGGGCTAAGGAGGGAATACTAATACTGAAGCCAATAAAACTGTCTGACCAAAAAAAAAAAAAAAAGAAAACATCAAACCAAAGGTCCATTTAATGTGCTGTAGCTGTTGACTGAATTACTTGCTCAGCAGATGGTTTTACTAAAAAATTCTGTTTTTATGAATGCTTGGGTGTTTCGAAGGTCATCAATAGAGTTTGACAGTGGAAAAGGGTATGAAGAAACAGTTTTCCTGGGGATCCTCTGTAGTTCAGCTTGTAGGGTGTGCACTCCATATGAACCTAATGTACTGTGCCATTCAATTGGTCCCTGCTTAATTTAGAAATTAAATGCACTTAATAAACCTTTGTTAACTTGTGTAGCTTTAATGATGGTTCTGAAAGTTAAGCATACACATGTTAACATCAACTATAAGGGACAAAGGGATAAACTGTCTTATGTGGAATTAACCACTACTAAACTGCTCACAGTATATTCAACTCTGGGCTGTTGGTGGATTTCCTCACATGAACTGCTCGCTCAAGGACTTTGACAAAAACATAGTCTCCTTTGACCTTCTTTGGTACAATAACTGTCTCTTAAGATTCACAGATATCCTGACATTTTGCTCTACGTTTTGCAAGTATAAATCAAAATTTAAGGTTTCATCATTCACAGCAAGCTAGATGCCGGTCTAGATGCAGCAAAACAAACTCAAACCATGATTCTGCTACCACCATGTTTAACAGATAGGAAAGGGCTTCTCATTCAAATCAGATTTAGTCCTGTTCTGGTTTCCTCTGAATGCAAAACATTGTTTCAGCAGCCCTCTTTTGTAAACTGCAGATGGACAGCAGCATTCACATTGGAGAGCAGTGACTTTCTTTCTGCAGCCCTGTTATGCAAACCATGTTTTCTCCTGATGGTGGAGTCATTAACATGAACATTATGGCTCAGTCAGACTACAGTAAAAAATAGGACGGCATCCTTCTTGTAACGAGGAAAAATCAGTAGCCCGGTGATTACACTGCAATTACATTTCTTGCGTTCAGTGATCCAACTGGTTGCCCAGAGGTTGAGTCTGCAACACCTTGGCTTGAGGGTGTTGCACACTTGTCTGAAGGTTTGCAAATAATTGCAGCCTAATCTCTCATATATATATATATATATATATATATATATATATATATATATATATATGTCTTTGCAATGGAGATTTGACTCAACTGGTTGCTACGTGGTTGCATTTTAGATATATTCCTATAAAAAAGCAAGATTGCGTAGCATCTATGTCATTTTGTATTTTAAATTGGTGTCTTGCAGCATGTATGTTAGGTTCAGGCCACCGTTAAACAAAAGAAGACACAGAAAACCGTAGTTGATCTTTGTACCTGCAGGGAGAGTCTCAGTCAGCCAACACACGTGTGTGTGTGTCCGAGTGAGAGTCTGACTTCCTCCTTCCTGCTGGCTCTTTTATTTTAGCATCACGTGAGTGTGTGGGGGTGTGTGTATGTGTGTGTGACGTCAGGAAACAGGCGTTACCTGCTTTCCTCACCTGGAGGGTTTGGGTATGTACGAGTATGTTTTGTCCTTACAATCTGATTGTCATGTGCACGTTTATGATGAACACTTCCAACAAACTGTGATACATAGAAAAACAGTTAAACGCTTCTTACAATGTAGATGGCAGTAGATTTGGAAAGAACAGCAAGAGATTGGCATTTTGGGCTGATTTATCTCAGTTAATCACTATGAAATCACAAACAGATTGCATATAATCAGAATATAATCATAATCATTATCTTGGTTGTGCCACACCCTTTAACCACTGTTTCCCCCACCGTGACTGTAGCGTCAGACAATGTGAACTGGGCCTTTAATTGCTTTGACGTTACCCTGAGTTGTTTTTGTGACCTTACAGACTTTTTTACTCTTTGCTCTTTTTGTGTCTTTGTTGGTCAGCTACTCCTGGGGAGGATAACTTCCTGTTGCTCCTTCAGTGACAGACTGCTGCATCCTAAATGCACAAAGGAGCGTTACCGCAGATCCTTCCTCCCAGCAGCTGTAAGACTTTATAACCATCACTGCTCCCAACAAAAACCACAATAGCCTACACAATGTAGGATAATATATAATATACTGTAAATAGTCCGGCACATCATGCACATTGTATATAGTGTTATTATTATTAGTAGTATTAAGGTTAATATTGTTTGTTGATTTTATATATATTCTTTTCTTAATAGTGTGAATTATTATATCTTTATTTATATTTATAATAACTGCGGCTGCTGTTACACCCAAATTTCCCCTCTGTGGGACAATAAAGGCTGTTTCTTCTTCTTCTTCTTCTTCTTGCAGTGCAGGCCCAGCTCTTCAGAGATGGTTCTTTAACTATCAGCTCTTTTTACTGAACACCCCAGAAATATAATTTGTTCATGCTATGATTCATTTACTCAAACATGCATTATGAAGATCAGGCTTTGCTAGAGCTTCTTCTTTAAATTAAAACACTTACACGTGATTAAGCACCTGATTCTAATGTCACCTACAAGCTTACTGCTAATCCTAGAGGTGCTCATTCTCCTTCTCCAATCTAATTCTTAATTTAGATGAAGGAGTTATTCAGCTCTAGATGACTGTGTGCTTGCAAAATTAACTTCCTAAAAGCAATGAACTACTGTGCAACTGGAATTTTTTTTTTTTTTTTTTTGCTGAGACACTCAGATGCTGAGACAAATTGTTTTCAGATTGTTGCATTACCATATGGCTTAACTCAAGATAAACACAAACTGTTTCTTACTCGCTCAACACCTTTGCCTGTCCTATTTTCCCTGCGAAAACTTTGGATTCACCACAGAAAAGTGTGCATCGTACACATGCACACACACATGCACACACACACACACACCTACAACTCACATAAACCAGTCAGCAAATCTCTGGGAGGCATGGCAGTAGATCATAATTAGAGCCAATCAAAAAGAAGCGTACAGCCTGTTACTTCCTGCCAGCCAGCTAGTTAGTCCATCTGGCCATACTCAGGCCTTCTGTGCTCCGTTAACTCTCTCACAACAAGCAAATAGATCACTTTCATTTGTGGGGAATGACTTGAATGCATGTCCTGGCACATGTTTATCACAAGCACATGGGTACTATGACATCACATTTAAACACAAATTAGAAGGTGTTTTTCATTTTAGTACTGGGTTCTGGTGCATGTCTGTGTGTAGAAGTCACTGTTATAACACCGAAAGTGTCACTTATGAGAGTTGCTGATGACATTTTATTTATTGCATTTATTCCTCCCTCAGTTTCTTTCTCTCATCTTTCATTCCGTTTATTAATTTCTTTCCGTTTTCTTTGTTTTCATTCTCTGTCCCCTCTTTATCTCTGTCTTTCCTCTTCTCCTTGGCCTCTCTTCTCCATCCTCTCTCTTTCTTTCAGCATGTTCCTCCCCCTAAATAATTGCCTTGCTCACTGACTCATTGTCCACTCATTTATCTCCCGTCTTCCTATCTTTACTGATTGCTGCTGTGCAAATCAGGTTTCTCTGTACCTTCATGCCTCCCAGCAACTTATTGCTCCATCTGTGTTGTTGTTGTTGTGGCCTTCAGCTTATTTGCAAAGTATATTTGAACACTTTCTGATGTTTTATATTCATGATACTGTTAATGTACACAATGTGGTGTAATTATAGAATAGATAGGTCTAGATAGGTATGCATCTTTTATGTGATTGTAGATGACCAGACATAAAAAAGCTTCCTGTCTATCTTTTAAGACTAACCTTGAGTTCACACAAATTGTGCGCAGAGAGAGTATATTTCATGCTTTTGAGAAAAATGAAAACATAACAGGGCATTTTGTAGAGGCTCATTTTTTTTAAATGTAGCCATTATTTACCATGGTAAAGGCCATTAAGGTTTCAAGCAAGGCACAGGACAGCAGCATTACAAGTTTCAGACAAGGCACATTATCAAGCAAAACCAGAAAAACCCAACAGTTAACAATTTATGAAATGCAATTTCAAGCTAGTTAATGAAACAGTATTCACAAAATATACTCAGACCGTATGCAGGCCATTCTCACCCTCAATACAATCACATTTATGTTTTCATTTAGGCCTTCACTTTAGATCACAGTGATGCATCTCAGTAGGAATGGTGCCCATCCATTTTCTTAACTGCTTATTGAACTTAAGCTCCAGCTCCTCCACCACCCTGTGCTAGCTGTCATGGGGCAAAAGGTGGGTACATCCTGGACAGGCTGACTGTCCGGCACAGAGCTGCAGGAAGGGTGTAAAATTAAAAAAAAAAAAAAAAAAAAAAAAAACAAGTAAATGGCTTTACATGATGTAGCTGCATGTTCCTCTTTTAGAGTCCATCCAAACTTGGGACAAATTTAGACCAACTTTTGAGAAATTTTCAAAAGAAAATGCATATCAATGAATATCAGTGCATTTTTCCAGCAAGAAGATAGGATGTAACATGCAGATTCTAGGTGTGAGCGACCGTCTAAGCTACAGGCAAAAGACACCATGGGAGAAATTTAAAATATAATTGATTAAAATGAAAAAAGCAGCACGGTGGTGTGTTGGTTAGCACTGTTCCTTCACAGTTAGAAGATCTGGGTTTGAATCCACCTTGGGCCGGGCCTTTCTGTGTGGAGTTTGTATGTTCTCCCTCTGACTGCGTGGGCTTTCTCTGGGTTTCCTCCCACAGTCCAAAGACATGCAGTTAGTAGGGTTAGGTTAATTGGTAATTGCCCTGCGACAGACTGGTGTACCCTGCCTCTCGACCTATGACAGCTGGAATAGGCTCTAGCCCCCCAGTGACCCTGAAAAGGATAAGTGGAATGGATGGATGGAAAATGAAAAGGGAAACCGTCCTGGCTACAGTATTTGGCAGATAAAAGTTAAGGGGGAAAACAGTCCAGCGTCTTGCTTGTAAAAGGGACAGAACACACAGTTGAAGGCCAGGGCCAGTTGTGCAGCAGGTCAGCTGCCCCATCTAGAAATTAAATGCACTGACAAGTTCCACAGGGGTCTGTTTAGACCCACCACTGTGTATGGAATAGGTGGAAATCACTTGAGCTTCAGTAATTCTGCCTTCAAGCTGTCGCATGTAGTGGGCCCTGTCCCGCACAGAGGATCAGGATAATATGACCAAGAATTCAGTGGTATCATAGCTGTAAAGTTCACATTATCCAGACAAGAATATTTACTAGTATTGCATTTAATCCAAACCATCTTAAATCTGGACTATAGATATGTAATATTGCTGAACAGAGAAAATGTGACAGCAGTGTTTGCAGTGTGGAGTATTAGTAGACTAGAGTGGAACTGCAGTCAAATACACCTGCCTTCAGCTAACCCAGCCCGAGCTCAACCATTGGCTCACAGTAACTGTAAAACACACAAACACAAAACCACTCCTAAATCAGTTTCAATTGCTCACAGGAAGAGTTAATGTGCACATGATTCCAGTTCACCCTGTTACACAGGCCAATATATTTGGCCAGCAAGGCTGGCATAGATGTCTGTAACTGCATCTTCTGTAGTACATTTTTAGTAATTTATTCAATGCTTTCTAATTTTACAAAAAATCCCATGAACTTTTAAAGTTGTACACTTTATATGTCATGATTTCTTCAGGTGATCTGTTTTGCATGTTGCTTTTAGCAGTTTACCTTCTGTTATGTTCTGTGGTTCCACTTCAAATTACAATGAAAACAATGTGAGTGGAAATCCACCTTCTGCCAAGGTCTGCACTCACACTGATTTAATCCAGCAGAGTTAATCTTGGATAACTTTGACAGGAACTGACGCCTTTGACTAACAGCTCTTATTATAGCTAAGATGTGCAGCATCATTCACTTATGTCTGACCCTCAGTCTGGAAGTAAAACAAACAATAATTATTAGATATTATGAGCTATGAGATGTGTCAGTGGTACAAATACAAAATCACATTCAAATGTAACCAAAACACAAAGGAAAGTAAACACAACAATAAAAGAAATAGAGAAAAGCCCAGGGAGCTTTTGTGACTCAGCTGACAGTTAGCTTGCCAGCTACACCATTTGGTCTACAGACCAGCAAGTACCAAGAGTCTGGTCCCCAACTAGTTCTGTCACTCTTTTAGGAGTGGCACACACCATGAACCTTGTTTTTGGTTCACGAAACTCAGAGAGTTCAGAAAAGCCCCAAACAACTCTAACATAAGCAGAGGTCTAATTAGGCAGAGTAAGGAAAGCCTGTGTGAGCGTGCCAAATCTTTGAAGTGACAAGGCTAAACTCATTAACACAACATTTACAGAAAAAAAAAAAGCATAACATTGCACCATTACAGTTCGTTTTACATTTTAGTCAATTACAGCAACAATGTGGTATTTAAGAGTTATAAATTGCGAGTAGCACAGTGCTACTTTGCTGTGGTCAGCACTGTTGCCTCCCAGCAAGAAGGTCCTGGGATTGAATCCACTGGCAGGCTGGGGTCCCTCTGAGGGGAGTTTGCATGTTCTTCCTGTGCTTGTGTGGGTACTTTGCCCCCCCTAGTCCAAGGCATGTTAGGTTAATTGGCAATTTTAAATTAGACACGAGTGTGAATGATTGCCTCTCTCTGTGTGTTAGCCCTGTGTTTTATCCATCTATCTATCAATGATGGAAAAACACACTGTTTTTGTCATCTAAAAGCACAGTGTTTTACCAGGTAATGAGCTCTCTAGTGAGCCATTGCTGTTTGACTTCACCAATAATGGATTGTTTGGCACATGCTGACTGTACAATGAGTTCATTGTCACTCTTTTCTTTTTCAAATATGTAAAGAAAAGATAGAAATAACAAGATAGAAAACTCTGTTGTTGTTTGGGCAGTCTATGTATTTATTTTCCTTTTTTATACTAATTCTAGAAAAACATGTAGTTAAAAAAGAACTCTAGAACTTTTGGCCATGTGTTCTAAAGGTTGCACTTAAAGTACCTTTTTCAAAGAGATACATACTTTATATAAATGACCATTAGCACTGCTAATTATTGGTTTCAGGTAAATGCCAGGCAGGAGGGGCATCTGTGGTGCTAGATATCTTGTTATGCATACCAAGACTGATACTTACGTCACACAAACCCCAAGCCTCAAAATAGCAGATTTTAGCCAAAGAATTCATGATCAATGGACACCAGCCTCATTTTCTCTCATTTTTAAAATGTCATGAACTGAATAAATAAATTATGTCACTTGAGAAAAAATTTTGACTGAACACTTTTTTATATCTCTGGTCTTACCTGAAACTAAGCAGTGTTTTAAGGCTCTGTTATCAATGGCCACATTTTGAGAGCTCCTGACTGGGCTTTGATCATGCTCAAGTTTAAAAGTCTAAAGAAGGACAGAGAGGAATGAAACATGGAGGCAGACAAGGTGATGGTGGAGAAGCAAAATATCACACAGTCCCAGAAGACAAGAAATCCAACTAAATGATTACTTAGACAATTAAGAGCTTTTATTAAGCAGATGTGACATTACGTTTCTGAATTCTTTAGAATTACCCATTTGCCTAATTAATCGTAAAAAATGAACTGCCAAGAAGGTTCCTCCCACAGTTCAAAGACATGCAGTTAGTGGTATTAGACTGATTGGTGATTCTAAATTGCCTACAGGTGTGAATGTGAGTGTGAACTGTTGTCCATCTCTCTGTGTTAGCCCTGTGACAGACTGGGTACCTGTCCAGGCTGTGCCCTGCCTCTCACCCTATGTCAGCTGGGATAGGCTCCAGTCCCCCTGTGACCCTGAATTGGATAAGAGGAAGAAAATGGATGGATGGATCGCAGTGAATGACGCCTCCTAAAGTCTTGTGACACTGCTGATGTAATGTTACACTCACCAAACACTTTATTAGGTACACTTTGCTGATACCAGGTTTGACCGCCTTTTGTCTTCCTAACTGATTTAATTCGTGATGGCACAAATTCACCAAGCTGCTGGAAACATTTCTCAGAGATTTTTGTCCAAATTGACATGATATTATCACACAGTTGCTGCAGACTTATTAGCTGCACATCTATGATGCAAATCACCCTCTCCACCACATCCCAAATATCCTCTATTGGAATGAGATCTGGTAACTGTGGAGGCCATTTGAGTACAGTGAACTCATGTTCACTGTCATGTTTTTGGTTTCATGTTTCATGTCATGTTCAAAAATCCAGTTTGAGTTTGAAATTTGTGACATGATGCATTATCTTGCTGGAAGCAGCCATCAGAAGATGGGTACACTGTGTCATAAAGGGCTGGACATGGTCAATAACAATACTTGGGTGGGCTGTGGTGTTTAAAAGATGCTCAGTAAGTACTAAGTGGCCCAAAGTGTGCCAAGAAAATATCCCTCAAATCAGTACACCACCGCCACCAGCCTGAATTGTTGATAGAAGGAAGGATGGATGTGTGCTTTCATACACTATTCCAAACTTCTATTGAACAACTTTGGTGAGCCTCTGCAAAGTGCAGCCTCAGTTTCCTGTTCTTACCTGACAGGAGTGGCACTTAGTGTGATCTTCTGCTGTTGTGGTCCATCTGCCTCAAGGTGCTTTATATCGTAAGATAAAGACCCTACAATAATACGGAGAAAACTCCAACAATGAGACGACCCCCTGTGAGCAGCACTTGATTACAGTGGGAAGGAAAAACTTAACAGGAAGAAGCAGTCTCTATGGGGATTTTTTTTTTTTTGGGGGGGGGGGGTCAGACCCTGAATAGTCATGTTTTGGGGTGGGTTTTAATAAATGACTCGACTTGGCACGGTTTGTACACTTTTTTAGTACCCACTCAGCCAGGGTTCCAAGCAATCCAAGGCCATATGTGACGTCAAAGAACAACATGCAGTTGCAGAGTCATGAGAGCGACTCCTTCACCAGAACCAACGCACCATTTTTAAAACCCGACAGCAAAAAACTGGACGCACACAAACCAACAACGTGGTCAAATAAGTGAGTGTAGACATTTCTGTGCTTGGTGGGAGATGAGACAAGAAATGAGAAAGTTTATCATGAGGTCTCCAAGCTAATTGCTGCTCACGGGTACCATCGCACAACACAGCAGTGTAGACAAACGCTAACACACTTTGAGTCGCATACAGATTGCATCACGAGACTTCTGCCCGCATTGCTATATCGACTCCACCCACACTGAGGTGGTCCTCAATTGTGATGGAAACAAAACAAAGCTGTGGCGTGTCGAGTCGAGTCAACCTGCGCTGAGTAGGTACTAATGGAGATGCGGCTATTGTTTTTTTGGACACCACTCAGGCAGCCAGCAATTTAAAGAGAACACAGGGTTGAACATGTCACTCCTGGTCCGATTGGGGAGGGGCCCGGAGAAAATGAGAGTCTGACATTGTTTTGGCAAAGTTACACACCAATTCAGTATTAACGTTAGTGACCTCCAGTTTGCATGTCATTACTGCCAACATGAATTATTATTTTACAAAATCTACATTTATCCTTAGCCAGCAGTTTCAGGGTTCCTAATATGTTGCCTGCTCTGGCCCCTGGAAGCAAATCAACAATGGTCGCCAATAACCAGAGTTTGTTCCTTGGCGGGTGTGTCGCAGAGTGGGGAAGAACAACTGGAGACATGAACGTGAATAATGAGTGGTTATTTGACTTACTGTTGCCCTCCTACTAACTTGAAGCTCTCCTCTCCTCTGACCTCTGGCATCAACAAGGCATGTTTTACCCAGGGAACTGTCGCTCACTGATTATTTTCTCTTTTTCTGTCCATTCTGTAAATCCTAGAGATAGAGACTGGGAAAATCCCAGTAGATCAGCAGTTTCTGAAATACTCAGACCGGGCTGTCTGGCACCAACAAACATACCATGTTCAAAGTCACTTATATCACCTTTCTTGCCCCATTCTGATGCTTAGTTTGGACTTCAGCAGGTTGTCTTGACCACATCTACATGCTTAAATGCACTGAGCTGCTGCCATGATTGACTGATTAGACATCTGCATTAAGAAGCAGTTGAACAGATGTACTGAACACAGTGGCGGGTGAGTGCATGTGAGCATGTCTAATTCAAAGAGAGAAATTTAGAAGTTAAAGAGTGTTTGACTACATTTTGCTTTACTTCCCTATTCCCAAAGATAATACTGGTGTCTGCTAATGCTTGGAATGCAAGATGTCATTTTTTTTGGAGGGGGGGAGGAGATCAGCTCATTGGATCATCTCATCATCAATCACATTTGCACACCTTTCTAAATTCTCCACAAAGTTTTCCCCTTGTTTGTGCTCAATGAGCCTCAGTATCATACATCACAGTTGGCAAGGTGACTGAGCTGCAGTCTGGGTCAGGAATGATGACACTGAATCAGCACAGATGTGCAGAGAAGTGGAAGCACACCAATGTAAAACATGTCCAAGCTGTCAAACAGTTTGAATTCCTAACCATGTCTTCATATCTTCAGATTTGCAAGCCAAAAGTAAAGAGGAATAATTGTGACTATTTAAATGTATTCAAAAGCTTTTATCTTTGGTGCACAGTCTAAAAGGATATCTGACTTGAGGGCTCGGTAAGAAAAAAGGAAAAATGTAGAACATACTGAAAAGGTTAAAATTGATTCTGGCATCAAGAAGTCCATTTAATCAACCTCTTTAAGCAATGCAAACGGTGTTGTACCGACTCCTTGCTCGATACAGCTCATTAATGTTGTCCTAAAACTTTACCCATTCATCACAGGCTTTGTAGAAGTCAGATCCTGTGTAACAAAGCTCACTACTGTCTGCCTTAGCAGTGTGTGTGACAGTCTGGCATTTGCCCTCCATGGAAAGAGCAAGTCCATATTTCATCACCACCATGCTACTGTCTAGCCAGCAGAAATTTACATCCCATCAGTGATCTCTGTCCATATGCGGTTTCTTTTATTTGCCTGGAGAGGAGGGGATCGAGGGCGGTCGTTGATAAGTTAGTTTTTGTTAAAGTGTCACAGACGCTGAATGTGAAAACTGACATCGTTGTAAAATAAATGTGACTTCCTGCTTTCTGTTTTGAATGTTCAGAGGAAGTGTGCATGCTTTTGTGTGTGTGAGTGAGAGAGTCTATACATTCGCAACCACCTCATGATTAAAGATTGTCTCGGAGCAGTGCTGTTGTCATATTGGTTTGTGGCTTTCTCTAATTATAATCCATTTCAACAGCACTGCTCACACTTCATTTAATCACGTCAGTGGATTTGGACACGCTGAGAGCATGGTGTCAGTGAGATAGAAGCGATAACAATGCCTTTCATTGGATACAAGCATTTTCTTTCAATCCATGATTCCTCATCTTAACTTCTAAACTTTTGAATAATGAAGAAAGTATTTTAAAAAAAAAAAAGGTTTACTGACAGCACAGCACTGAAATGACAGAATGATTATTACAATAGGTATGACTGTGACTGTGAGTCATGATAACAAAAAAGGAGTTGGAATTTTTCAAGGTTCATCTAGAGTACAACAAGAAGAAAACAAAGAAAAAAAAAATATGTTGACTCCCAAGAGAATAACTGCAAAGAACTATGAAACAAAAAACACACAAACAGATTTGTTATAAAAGAAAACAAAAAAACATTTCAGCTACTTTATTCCCCAGTTTAAGACTGCGTAAATCATTTTTGGTGAATGTTAAAGTGTTTTCTCAAGCTCAACTACAACAAGGACACTTGCAGTTTAATGTCCTACTGACTGAATGAACGTGCTAAATATTTAGTTTTAAAAAAGTACAATGAAACACAAAAGCAACACTTCTGATTTACCAGTAAAACCAGCATGCAGTCCCACCATGTAGTGATTCATTTCATATAAACTGGAGACACTGTGTTCACATAGACTGTTGGCAGTGGTTGGGTTCAGTCAACCAAAGCACACATTGATGAGTTGTTGATGATCTTTTGGAATAATTTTGGTAGGCCGGCCATTCCAGGGAAGGTTCAGCGCTGGTCCAAGTTTTCTCCATTTGTGGATAATGGCTCTCACTGTGGTTCTCCTGGGAGGCATCTTTCCCACCCAGGTTAGGGCAGCATGAGGCTAACCTCCCCCATTCTTAGTTTGTCCTCTACATCTTGGCCACAAGTTAAGCAGAAGCCAAATTGAATTCTGAATCGATTCCAGTGATAGTTTAGCTCAGTGGGTGAGCAGGTGCCCCTGTGGTCAAGGCAGTGGCCCAGGTTTGAGTCTGACCTACAACCCTTTGCAGTGTGTCTTCCCCTGCTCCCTCCCCCCTCTTTCCTATATTTTCTTCACTGCTACATTATCAAACAAAACCACAAAGCACAGCAGTTAATTCTGCTTTGGTCCAAAGTATTTTTGCTGTATCATTGTCTTTTGAAGTCACCTTGTTCTTAAAAGTCTAAAAGTGATCATTTACATTCATCTCAAAAGAATTTTTCAGTCCCACCGCTGAAAAATTAATGAATTCTTGGCAAACACTTGCCCAATCATTAGAAAGAGCAAAAACAAACTGTTATTGATCAAAGAGCTCATTTTGCTGCTGTTATTGGGCAAGAAAAGTTTCTGTTCCTCTCATCATTGGTGATAGTTTGTATCATGTTGCCAACTTGGGTTATCTTTAATTTAAATGGAAATGAGACTCTGGTCCTTATAGATCGAGGATCAGGTGCCTGATCAGTGCTGGATGAGGGTCTCCTCTCATTTGGTATGCTTATGTGCATGTGTGCGTTTGTGCTTTTGAACTGCTTTCTATGTGGGCTTAAAACTTTCAGGGCAGGTGCATATTTAGAAAGTGAGTGCATTTTGGCCATTCCTCTCATCTAAATGGGCTGTTTGGTGGTAAAGATGCTGTTCTGTGTTAATTTTAATAAATGTTTCAGGTACAAGTTTGTGGAAAGGTTGGAGTTAGTTATGTACTTGTTCAGGTGAAGAAATAGCCTCTCAGAACAAGGTCAGATAACACAACATCTGTTATTTTCAAAAAGTTGGGTTGGCACCCAACCTTTTGGAGCAAAATCGATAAAGAAATCAATAATAATAATAATAATAAAAAAAGGCTACAAAAAAATAAACATTTACATTGGAGAAGTTGCATTCTCTGATGCATGTTTGATACAAAATGTGTTTAATTTGAAAGTGGAGGTGGCGAGTGTTCAATCACAAGTTTAAAAACGTAGCATTAGCTGACATTGCCACTCACATTTCTTTACAGCATACCCCGGGAAACTGGGAGACATGCCCAGCATGCTGTAAAACTCCATTTAAGTCTGAAAGATCCCCTTTCCTTCTAAAACACTGTGCTGAGAAGAAAGAGGATCCTATAATTAAGAATGGACCGTTTCATCTTTATTGATTGTTTATTTGGTTCCCATTACATTAGTTATATCATCCCAATTTAATTCTTTTTAATTCTTTCAACAGTTTGCTAGCACTGATATTTTTATTTGATCTGAATTTACTTTTGTCTTCACTTTTATATTTTGATACTTCTTTTCATGTGTAGAAAGATTTATCCATCCTTCCAGCCATCTAACATTGTTAATTGTAACAAATAAAGAATAAAGTGTTTAACTGTGAACATCACTTCAGATATACTGTCAGCAAACACAACCTTTACTGTAGTTTTTTTTTTTTTTTTCAGGTTGTTGTGTGTGTTATAATTATTTTTATTGCAGATAAAGACAAAGTTGTAGCTGTAGATGTGGGTTTGGATAGGGTTAAGGTGCGTGGTTATGGTTAGATCTGAATACAGCCCAAAACTGAGCAGTGAGTGCAGGTGCACGGGGGTGTGTGTTGATATGTGTGAACAGTTGTTGAAGTGACTGTATTTATTAGTGCCTACATCACTTATATTCATCACTTGCTCCCATATATCAGTGCTAATATTGCATGTCATCTCCTATTTTCTTCTCCACTGATTCCTTCCCTGCCACCTTTCTCCTAATCACAATAAAGATAAACCAAATTATTTTGGTGAAGCAGGGCATTTTTGCATCAAAGTGCAAGACGAGCAACTGTGATTCACTTATTCATAATATATTCGCCTATAGTCGGTTATTTTCCAGAATGAGTGTATGTTTCCTGCCTGTATTTTAGGAATAAATCCGATGTTTTCTTATGGCAGTGCCATCACCATTAACAGATTGCAGTACATCTGTTCATGAGAACACTCCCCTGTTCTCTCAGGTGGGGCTAGAAGTATAATAAACACAGATGGAGTGTTCCTGCCACGGGGAGCACCTGGAGAGAAACATGGTGGCTCTGAAGAGGAACATGATGAAAAACAAGTTATTGAGACTCACAGAATGTCAGCCTCCAGGCAATAAGGCTGTGTGCAGGCAACAGTGAAGAGACTTCCTTCTAAGTTCATTTCTTCTAATTTTCTGAAGTGTGAGTCAGTGCGTTTTTATTATCCAAGCATTTGATACACATGGGTGACCTTTAATTACCAGAGCTGTGAAATGTAAAGGTTATACTACATAGAAAATAGTGACCACATTTGAGTGGAGTTCTTTGAGATTGAGGCATGCTTCAAGAAGATCCGCAGAAAAGTCCCACTTCAAGGTCCAGCCTTATTCTGCATCATATTAAATATCAAAAGTGCGTTTTTTTATTAAATGAACCTTACATGAAATGTGGATTCCTTCACACATAATCAGGTAGCTCTGAGTAACATTTAAAAGTGTTGGGTTGGCTATTTTCAGGTGGAGATGTGGGCTGATCATCTGTCCCTCCGCCTACGGGCTTGCACTCCCGCACCTGTCTTGTCTTATCATTGTATAGTATTTGAAGACCGAACACACTAAGTGCATTTCACCCAGTTCATCTCTGCTTACTGGTTCCCTGCCTGGAGTTTGTAACTTGCTTCCCAGAACACTTACCTGTTTCCTCTTGAGTAATCTGAAGATCACACAGATTTCACTTCTTCTGCCCACTTTCCATCAAACCTCCTCCACCTCCCTTGGATTTCAGCCTACCCACCTCCTACCCCTCCAACACCTCAAACCCTGAACTTAACAAGCAAGATCTCAGAGTTAAATACGTCTCTTGTGCTGGCCATCGCACAGTCTCTCACCTTCTCCGCAGACTTCCCCTGATCTCAGGGTTCCTGCCCTGTTGACCTCCTGCTACCTTTTGTCTGCAATCTGGGTCTGCTCCTTGCACCTACCCAGCAGACTCAGCTGCAGTTCGAGCTGCAGTGTCACATCAGTGTGTTTTGTTAGCGCAACATAAACAGGTTCTGGCTTCAGGATGGAACTAGTGAACAGTACTTTTCAGTCCATAAATTCTAAGTTAACCCCCCCCCTTCCCTACTGGAGCACTAGCCCAAACCAGTACATCCACCTCTAGTTCAGCAGCCCCTTTACAGCCTCACACTCACCATCCTGCTCTCCCCTTGCCCGAGTTATCCAGTCATCCAATCCAGGAGTTGGGTTATTGCAGAGATTTCCTGCTTGTTTTTTAAATGTTCTCCACGTACCTTCTCCAATGACAATGCCAAGATTTCACACATTAGTCTGTTAAAGGATTGTTCTTTTCAGTGGTCAGAAGCTTATATAATAACTAACCCCATTGAATCTGTCACCTACAGTATGCTCAATTTATGAATGACTTTAAGATAGTTTTTGACCACCCACTACATGAAGAAAAGGCTGCCAGCTATTTATTTAATCTGTTGCAGAGGCCGGACCATCATAGCCAGCAATGCTGGCTCCAAGCAAATTTTGTCTAAATTCATTGCTACCCTTATCCATGAAAATTCACTCAACCTTCCATGTCTCACAACTAAAGCAAGTCTCTTCCAGTCCCCTGTGGCCTCCAGCTGAACCCCCACCTCCCGCCCGGCTTGTTGATGATAAGCCTGTGTACAATGTCCCCAAGATCTTACATGTTTGGCATTGGGGTTAGGGCCTTCAATTCCTGGTAGACTGGAAGGGTTATGGTCTGGAGGAATGCTCATGGATTCCCTGCTCCTCTGAGTTTTTCCCTCTTTTTCATCTCTCTTTCTTTCTCTCTCACTCTCTATTCTCAGGTGGAGATGTAGGCTAATCATCTGCGCCTCCACCTATGGGCAGAGCTCCCCTTTCCTGGACTTGCACTCACACACCTGCAGCACAGTGTCTTAACAGCATAAGGTATTTAAACACCAGATTATTGTCTCCACCATGGTGGTAACTTGGCCGTTTCCAGTTTAGCTCCTGTCGTAGTGTGTTTCACTCAATAATTGTTAATCTTCATCTGCTTCCTGGTTCCCTGCTGGGAGTTTCCAGCTCGCTTCCCAGAGCACTTATCCGTTTCCCTCTGAGGAGTCTGAAGATCACAGCCGGCCGCTTTCCTCTGCTGCACGTGGAGCTAGCAATCATGGTGGAAACAAGGACTCTTCTGTTGCTCACCTGCCTGCCCACTCTCCACCAAATCTCCGCTGCCTCCCTTCACTCCCAGCCTTCCCACCAGTGCCTCAAACCTTAAATTTAACAAGCAAGATCTTAGAATTAAATACAGTATCTCTTTTGCTAACCTCCATTCCCTGCTGGAAATCACTAACAGTGTCAGTCCCTCTCTGTAGACCTCCCATGATCTCACCAGTTGTGATTGGTTCCTGCCCCGCTGACCTCCTGCCACCTGCTAATTCAGTTCATTCTGTAAATAAATCTTTCAGACCTTTTGTCAGTTGCCTGCTCCTTGGGTCCAGTTTTTGCAAAATCACAACAAAAAGGTTCTTTCTAAACAGCACTGCAGCAATCGAAGGAGAACGCTATAATCAATATAATGTGCCAGGGTGCTGTTGAGTGTGTTTAAAAGAAAAGTGACCTTTTTTTTTTTTTTTTTTTAAGCAATTTAGTTTTACTTTGCATAAAATATACTGCTGTGAGAATACATCAGTAACATTCTGTTTCACTCTCACGTTCTTCTCTGGAGCCATTTGATGGCAGCCACTTTAAATTCAGTCATTGCTGATATTTGGTTTACTTCAGTAGGGGGGAAAATAATGCTGCTAAAAAAAAAAAAAAAAAAAAAAAAAAAGAAAGAAAATCACAAAAACAAACAAGAGCTGCTAATGTAACCAAATGATAGGCTGCTTTTGTTTTTGTCTGTTACCCCCCACTACAGCCCCTTTACCTCCCAGAGTGAGTGTGCTGGCTGGATGAACAGCAGCGCAGTGCTGTGCTGGGTTAATACATCACCCAGCACCAGTGGTTGAAAATGCAAAAGAGATTTTCTTTTTGAATCATACATTTCAAAATTGCGTGTTACTTCAGCTTGCCAGCGACTCTGTAACTGAAGTCTGATAAATGGGTTAAAAACAAACAGGTCATATTCGTGCTTAATGCCGCTACATCAGAGAAAGATGGTATTCTTTAACTGCACCAGAGACCTGACAGTTTAACCAAAAACATCCTGAAATATTAATATGTGTGAGATTTCTTCTTAAACAGGAGGCACGGTGGTGCAGCTATTAGCACTGTTGCCTCACAGCAATGTTATGTTTTAGTTAAACTTTTGACCTTACAGGAACATTATTTAAAACGATATCCTTTTTAAGTTGTTCGAAAATATAATTACACTTTTTTTAAAAAAGTCATTACAACTTTTAGGTAATATTTGCCAGTGTTGTCAGAATGTTCCCTTCTGGCTGCAATATTATCATTTTAGAGTATTATTTTTATCTTTTAAGCATAGCCATGCCAGTGTGTCTTCAAACTCTAGAAATAAACTGGTTAGATTGCCATGAAAATTGGTGATAGCAATCACGTTCCTCCATTGATTAACTTGTTTTAGTGACCTCGTGCCTTTTACTCTGATGCCAACAGACCAAAATGTAATGTTTGTATCCACACTAATAGCATAATAAGGAAATAAACTTTGTCACTTTTGGACTTTGGCTAAAATGTCAAATCTGATATTTTAAAACTGACATTTTATTCGTCGTTGCCTCACAGGTTTTAAGATTTTAGGGCTTTTCTATGTGGAGTTTGTTCTCCCTTTGCCTGCATGGGCTCTCTTCAGGTATTCTGGCTTCTGGCAGTCCAAAGATATGCTTATTAGGTGAACCGGTGAGTCTAAATTTGCTGTAGGTATAAATGTGAGTGTAAGTGATTGTCTGTCTCTCTGTTTTATTCCTGTGATGGACTGGCGACCTGTCTGGGGTGTATCCCGACTCTCACCCTAGAGCTGGGATAGGCTCCACCCTCCAGCGACTCTGAACTGGATAAGCGGCTAAGATAATGGATGGGTAGCCTTCTTTTTTTAACATGATTTGCGCTTGTGTCATGGAGTGAAAACTGATTTCCCCCCATTTTTTTTTTCACATTACAGCTACATATTACACATCAGACATTGAACAAATCCAAATAATGACATTCCCAAACGGAAACAAATTGGGAACAAATGAGATTGTACTAAAACTGGAATATTGTAGCCATAGTAGTAATCCATCACAGGACACCATGTCCAAACATTAGTGATGGTGACACTGGCTATGGATATCTCTTCACTTTCATTTTTGGGATTAAACCATTTTACTCTTCCACTTTTTTCCCCCACCAGAGGCATAAAATGTTATTTTTACATTAGCCAATTTATGGTGCATCACTAGGCTACAGATGATCTAAATGGATGAGAGGTACTCTCGGTACAGTCCCCCTAAAATCACCCACTAACCTCTTTTGTGTCAGAGATGCTATGCTCAATGTGTTATATCACAAGGCTATTTATCAGAGAGTACAACTGGCTGTGAAGGCACCTTTGTTCAAAAAATAATTATATTTTGCATACTAAGTGTTGGCAACACAGTCTGATGTTCAGGCATGTATAATGTACAGATTAAAAGATAATAAGTGTCCTTGGATCCAGCCCCACTCCCGTACTCACTCTCTTGCACTATGGTATCCATCCGACACATCTATTCTAATCAGCTCCCATATCTTTGGTCTAAAAATAATACTTCTCTCCCTGCACATGACATTCTGTGGTAGCACCACAGTACGAGAGTGACTAACTGTGAATGAAGCACTTGATCTAATTTTGGAATGTAGCCCCAAAGAGGATGAAAATATCGAATGTGAAGAAGACTGCGCTGGAAGCCTGTGCTGGAAGAAGGAAACCTGCTGATGTGTTGAATATGATCCAGACTACAAATGATCAACAGATGAAGAGAGGCGCAAGTTAGCGCAGTGTCGTAATATGTGAGCTGTATGAATGTAGCTCCCAACCATCCATTCAAACCAAACACGTGTGTATTCTGGCTTCAGCAGTTTCCTTCCTTAGAAGAGTCAAATGACAGGGTGCTTCGAATTAAAGTTGGAGGGATGGATGAGTTTCACTTCAGGACACGTGTGGAAAAACTGAAGGCCCAGAGGCAAATCTGAATCAGATTTGTCTTCCTGTAGCTGGTCTGGACTTTGACATAGAGATTGAGACTTTTGAAAATATATTCAAGAGCTTCATTATTTTGTCTTTTGACTCTTTGTTGATTTGCTGAGGCCTCTATGGGGGAACAAATTGAACATAAGAAGGCTTTCTGGGACATATCACAGTATAATAACACAAAATATCTTCTGGTTTTTTTTTTTTTTAATTTTATTTTATTAAAGCATGCCAGTAAACATTAGTCTGGCCTTTAATGTGATCCCTTCTTCCTACTGTGCCCATGCTTTAGGGTATAAGTCAGTCAAGGCAGGAACTGCGCTGATGAAAACAGAATCAAATTTCAACTAAATCAGACACATAAGAAAATCCATATATGTCAAACACGTTATTAGAATAGGAATGGATTTAAACCTATATGGGCTAAATCTTTTCTAAGAAGACCAAGACAGCCTATCACAAATGCAGTTGGCAAAACAATCTATTAAAGCGCTCAATGCCCTACAAACATCTGTCGATGAAGACTCTGCAATATGATGGAGAGTTCCAGAGGAGCAGCTATAGAAATTGCTCAGAAATTTGCTTTCTGTCTTGAAATCAATCACGCTGTGTCACTGCTGAATGATGAATGGGAGAAAAATAAGAAGGGCACCGCATTATTACAACCCTAATGTTAATCAGTTATATTAATATTATACCAATTTGTTAATACCAGCTACAGATATTGATTAGTCTACAGAGACATTTTTCCTCCGTTTGGACTGGAAGGGTTAAACAACTACTGCTCTGTAAAAGTGACAACCCTTCATCACAATCACAGTGAATCTTTTATTTATTAGGAGCAGTCGTACTCCGTTTCATGCGCTGGTTTCTCTCTGGGGACCCATGGCAGTGCGCAGGTCGATTCGCTGACTCTCTGTCCCCTCCCATCGGCGTCCCCTGTCGCCGTGCGCGGCCACACCTGCATTAAACGGGGGAAGTCCGTCCGGTGGAGAGGCAGAGAGACTGTGGGGTTTCACCGAGAGCGGAGGGAGGAAGCGCGGCACCAACAGCAGCTCCGTTGCTTTGGACCCTCTCATCCAAAAGAGGGCTGAAGGTATGCCTCGACATACGGTTGTGACACTTTGAAAATCTGGACACGGGCTGGGAATTACTGAAAAGAAAACGGACCAGCGCGGCGCGGAGCTGAAGGCATTCGGTGTGAACAGCTTAGCGCACAGGTAAGACTGGCTTCCGATAAACAAGCTCCAAAGAGCAAAGGAGTCTCAACTTTTAGAACAACATCAAATAGCTTTTCACTTTATCTGATTTATTAAAAACTTACACGCGACTTATTGTAACTGCTAAATTATCCATGTGCTTTTTATGCCCGAATGAGCAGCAATATTAGACTATCACTGTGGAATTATCATAACAGGGTTCATCTACGCAGTAGTAGATTTCAGGTATATTTGACATTACACCTTCATACTTCATAACTCTCCTTTTTAAGATCTTTTTTTTTTTTTTTTTTTTTTTAGGCTACCTGTAGCAAAATATAAAGGCCTACTTATTATAAATAGGACCCTGCTATAATCTTATGATCTTTAAAGTCTTAGGCACTAAATATAAAACAGCCTCTGTTGGACTTTGTTGTTTGTGAGGACTTACCTAAAAGCTCAGCTCAATCTGTGTGTGTGTGTGTGTGTGTGTGTGTGTGTGTGTGTGTGTGTGTGTGTGTGTGTGTGTGTGTGTGTGTGTGTGTGTCTTTTCAGATACAAAATTCAAGGTTTGCTGATGTCCCCATGCTCTTACCTGAGGCTGAATATCAAAGTGGTATAAGAGTAGTAAAGTATTATGTAGCTGACAAGTTGGGAGATCTAGTTGTGATAAATTTAACTATGGCTTAAATATGTACATTATGGGTGCCTGGATACTGGTGCCGCTTTTTTTTAAACAATAGCTGCATTGTCATGCTTGTGTGTTCTGGGCTTTCCTGGAAGGATAAATAGTCTATTTTACTCTCATGAAAAACAAGGAAGTAATACATATTGACATTATGCCACACTCTAACCTTTGCTCTAGTAGGAAGGCCCACAGTTATCAAGCACATACAGTTTGCTAGATCTACACTGTAGATCATCAATTCATAAAGCTACTCAGATATCAGTTTTGCTGCATTGTGTAAAATCCATAAACCACATCGAAAGGGAGTGTTGCTGAAGCTGTATTCACATTATTGCAACTGCAACAGATCAATATACTGGCCAGGCATGACCCCTGCTGCTTTGCTCATAACCTCTTGATCTGGTGGTACTAATCTAAAGACCAAAGATGAATCGTGGCAGGGCATCTAAATGAGCCTAGGTTGCATGCTGACTGTCAGTCTCACTATACCGAAAGCACTTTAAGGATCATTTAAGATGAGGTCTAACTCTTAAAAACAAGTCAGGCTGAAAACAACATGTGATAGACCTCGTTAAGAAAGAGCCTGAAGTCAACACAGAGTGCAGGATGAAAGGAAGAGAAAAACAAAGTGAGTCAGTGATTGAGTCTGTGGATAACCGTGCAACACGGTGTGTGTTTTTGTGTGTGTTTGTGTGTGTTTGAAACAACACACAAATCAGAGTAGAGAGTATCAGGCGAGAATCTTAAATATCCTCTTTTCTCCAGCGTCAGCAGATGCACACAGTCAGGTATGTAGTGTGGCATCAGCAGCAGCTGTAATGACTACATCCACTCCTGTCCCTGGGTATAATACATATCCATCAGAAAGCATAATGAATCTCATGTAAGGGAAAGATAAGGCTAAACTGCCAGACTGTGTTTAAAAAGGTGATTCTTCTTTTTGGACTCGTCTCAAATTGATGATCATAACTTTATCGTCTTTGCACAAGACTGTTTTTAGAACATTTACATACAGCCACAGTAGCAGCTGTGAGGTTGTAGGGACAGCGCTGCATGTCTGAAAACCACCTCCACCGGAGGGGAAAACAGTGGGCACCACAATCAAGGGCTGAATCACGGACAAAATGACTGCAACTGGCTAAAAATATTAGATTACACCACATCAGGTGATTTTTTTTTTTTTTTTTTTTTTGGCACTCTTAGCTGTTAGGTAATGTTGGCTACATAAGCATGCTACTGTAATTAGCAAAGGCACTAGCAAGCAAAACAATGTCGGTGTTCTAAAATGTCTCTGTAGTACAAGTTGAAGAATGTCAAAATGCTTTAGCTTAACCTACAGAAATATAGTAGCCAAAAATGACACTTTGATTTCTAACTCATCAGTGAGAAAATGCTTGTTGCACACACATAGTGTCAGTATCCTCTATTCTTTACCTATTTTTCCTGCTGAAATCATTCATATTATATTGCCAGAATCCACTTTTGTCTCATCAGTGGTAGGGATTCAACAATCCAACTTTTTCCAGTTCTGATAGAATACAGTGGCTTGGCTTTGGGTATCTGCAGGTACTGAATACTGATCTGATACCAGTATTAAGCACTTTGATGTGCAAGGCCACATCAGGCTTGACTTAAAAACTACTTTCCCACCTTTGTAAAAATATTGGACCAATAGCCATTCCAAATATGGGATCAGCACCTCTCTAATGGAAGGTTCAGGATTCCAGTTTCGCGTGTTGGTAGTGCAATGGTCCACACTGAAACTGTCAGCATTATATATTAATTAATAAATAGCAGACTGAATTGATAGGGAGGCATATTTATCTCATATAAAGTCAGTGGAGAGCCGTGGATTGCTTTTCCCATCAGTGTGGGCAGGACTTTAGCTTTAGTAACTTTCGCCTTAGATACAGTTCCGACATGTTGGTGATTTGTCAGCATTGCAGTGTTTTTAGCTGGTTAACATGTTAATATCCGTTTACAGTTACTAGAAAGATGCCATAAAAACTGACTGTAAAGGGAAGGTCATTCACTCGCCAGGTATTTGCAAGCAGTAGAGACTCCAGGAACTTACAGGTCAAACCCAAGTGGGCTTTATTTACATAGTATTAATTCACACCAACAGCCCTCTCAAGGCACTTTATATTATAAAGCAGAGACCCGATGATCTGATGATCCCATATGAGTGAATGGTTTGCAGCAGTGGAAAGGAAGACCTCCATTTTAACAGGAAGAGAGCTTGGGCAGAACCAGGCTCAGGGGACGGGCAGCAAACTACTGTGACTGGTAAGGGGGTGAGGGGAAGAGGCGATAATGAAATGTGGTGGTATCAGTCTTTTTTAAGGTTATTAATACAATAACTGTAGAACAGCTTACTTGAAACCACAAGTGAGGACACAGAACGTGCATGCAGTATACAGAATGTCAGCAGGTCATCATAGTTGTTAGGTTGATGTCAAAAAAAAAAAAATTTCTTGCCACCTAATATTTCAAAGTTGTACTAAAAAAAGTTTCTTAGCCTAAATAATAAGGTGCAGCTGCAGCATAGAGACATCAGTTCAGGTAGTCAGGAAATAGCCATGCACTGAGCCAGCCATCTCATTCATTACAGTTATCATCACCAGACAGCCAATATCAAATTAAAATATGTTGAATATCACCTCTAAACCCACAAGGGGAAGGGGTCAGGGTTAAAATAAACAAAGACAGGAGATGGGTGGGGAGCCTTTCCCATCGTCAGCAGGACTGAAGCAGAAGGGGACCAGCATGTTAATTGGTGATTTGATTAGCGTTTTAATATTGCAGCTGTGCATGACAAGGGAAAGAAACTGGCTGGCCAAAGGTTCTTCCTCTCTTTTTTTTTTTTTTTTTTTTAATCAACACTCACTTCTCCACTTCTGGGACTGAGGGGTTATTACACAGCTTAGTCATTATGCACGTCATTCAGTTAATTTCCTTCAACTTTCAAAAAAAAAAAAATCTGCATTTCTGGACTCATGGTAAAAGAGACAGTTTGACGGAAGCAGGAATATTCGAGCCATTTTGAATTGCGCTCAGCATTTAAGAGCCCCATTTGGCTCCTATCGTACTGGCTGAATGGGATCCAGAGCCTCTACTAAGCTGATCTAGACTGGTCTACATTTTTGTCAGCAGCAGTGTGCCACTGAGAGGAAGAAGCTCTATTTAAAAAGAGAGAGATACCACATTCCAGATAACAAATTTGTACAAATTGCATTTTGGCCTTGATTGTTAACATGTGTTCATGTCGGGGATTAATAATACTCAGCAATTTTACTGGGGCCGATGAACTGGCACATTTTTAATGTTGGGAATGATGGGATGTAAATGCAAGAGTGAGTGAGGGCGTAATGCCTTCAGAATTTTGAAGAGAAAATGTAAACACCAAAGCATGAAAACAGGTACCGGCAGCTGTGTATATGACACATGTTTGCATGCATTATGCCGCTGGGGCTTTGAGTCAGGCAGGCTTTTACCTGGATCCAGAGGGGGATCTGTGGCAAAGACGAGTAATCCCCCTCCACTCCCACCCCATGCACACCTCTGTCTCCAGAACACCAAAACACCGGAGCAAACAGAAGAGATAAGAAGTAGCCACACTGGTAGTGAGACAGAGAACGATATGAGCAATGTAGAAGAAAGGAAGAAAGGTGTGTAAAGCTATCGAGATAAGGAGGGGTATGAGGAAAACAGATGGGCATGAGTGTGTGTGCTTGGGTGCGGATAAGGTGTCAGGGGGGAAGGTCTTGGCTGGTCGCTGGGTGATATTGTGCCATAAGCTGAGATATAAGCTCATTCGGGAAGGAAGAAAATCACTTGAGTGGAGGCAGTGAGTAAGGAGGAGAATTGAAATGGGAAGTTTGAAGCATCTAAAAATATTAATATCCCTTACAGCGAAGGGTCTGCAGTCACCCTAACTGCTATGTTAGTGATGCTATAAATGCATAAATCAGATTGCTATGTTGACAAAGTTTAACAGTTACCATATTAACACTAACTAATTAGCAGAAAAATTGCAGAAATGCAATTAATTTACAAGCAATAAGTTACCAAATAAGTTACCAAAAAAACTTAATTATTCCCAAATATTTGGAAATTACTGTGGTATAGCAGCCAAAATATGAAAATCAATATAGCTCAATAAAACACAATATCACAGAACAAAATAGCTCGTAAAGATAGATTACACTAAAGGAGGAGCTCAATTTAACAGATAAGAAAAAAAATCTCAAAAAGCTCAATAAATTATAACCTAAATGTAATACAATAAGGAGCTTAAATCTAAAATGAATGCAGGTATTGTGGTATGAGATAGTGACGATCATCTGTGCTCATGGCAGTGGAGCTGAAAGTGAGAAACTGCTCAGCTGCAGGTCCAGTAAGTGGTGCAGAGGGTGGTAAGTACCTGTTAATTATCCATAGTTATTCATCAGAGCTACGGCCATTTGGATGACCTCTGCGTCAGCTGATGGAAGAATCCAAACAGTGCATTGATTAAAACTGGATTCAGATAGCAACAGCTATGATAACTTTCCTTAGCAAGTATAGGCACATTCAAACAGCTAGCTGTTTAAATATTCAGGCCACAGAAACATTCTTTCACAGTAGCATGTTTAGTATTATACCCCTTTTTTTTTTTTTTTAATCACAACTAGTGTAGTCCCTTCACATTTCTTCTTACCACTTAGATTAATGTCCCTGTCCACCCGAAAAGTCCTGAAGCCAGGTACGGTCATACACTGAAGTGTGAGTGTTGCACTTTCTTGCTGCGGTGCTCCAGGAAGCACATCAAACTAGTTCCAATGTGTTCCCTCTGGTCTTAAACACACTATGATTAATTCATTAATAATGGCACTAGATGAAAATTTAAGGCATCAACAAATTGATCATAAATCATTCTGGACGGTACATGAACCAGTTCTCACTGAAATCCATCCAAAAGTTGTTGGGACATTTCACCCAATACCAACGAGTTCATCCTGATGGGTGGCATCAGAGGATCTGAAAATGAATACAGCTACATAATTATTTAAATGTGGACTCAAGTTGTGAACCATCCAACCAATACTGCCATCTCTAAAAACCTACTGCCTGTGCAGCTGAAAAAAACCATTTGTTCCTGAAATAACAAAACAAAAAAAACCCCAGAGCTCTGGTTGCAGTGTTAAAGGGCCCATCTGTGTGTCGTGTTCCTTGATAATGTGTAATATTTTAATTACGCTCGTTAATCAGTTTGACGATCACACATCGGTTTGTAGACTTGAAGCATCTTTAACATTTGAACAGAGTGATTTGCTTGCTGTTAGAGGGATAGAAGCTGAAATTCACTTGCAGAACCAGGAAGGAATGAATATGTAAGCACTTTTAAGGTGAGCCATAGGGGCGAGGTTAAAGAACAGTATGTGCAGCTTATGTAAAAGTCTTTCTTTTTCTCTTAGGTTTCCCTTGTGATCCCTGGCAGAGTGAGGACAGTAATACTGACTCGGCCATTGTCTCATCACTGGTTCCGGACACAGCGAGGCTCCCCGAGTGCCTTGCCTGTCCATTGTGACTAGAGAAGAAACGAAAGATCCAGCTTGTCTGCATAAAGACCTATTCAGCATCATTCTTCTTTGCCAGCCACCTTTGTCACACCGGGAACAAGAGTGAAGTCTCAGCACTATCCTTAACGCCTAGCCTTTTCCTCCATCCTCTGTCCCTTCGCTTTGAACGCCCTTATCCCCATCCCGCTTCCCCAAACCCCTTTCCCACTCCCCAGCCCCAGTTTCAGCCCCATTTGGAATCCCAGATGACTGCTCAGAAACATCCGTTACCCTCCCACTCCACACAAGCCTTCTTTCCTCTCCCTCCAGCCCCCGTGGCGCTTGGCACCAATGCCCATCACATAGACAGATGGAGCCAACCCTGACCCCTCTCTTTGCCCGTGGGGACGCCAAGAGAATCAACGCCTGACTAGAGGAGAGGAGGGCGGGTGCGAGTGTAAAGGGGGAGACAGGAAGTACAGTATTGCTTTGTCACCAAGGCAACACATCGTCCAGTCTCCCATGGACTCCCCTTCAGTCCATCCTGAGGCCCTTGGATAATAAAAAAAATGCACACAGCAGGAAATTCAGCAGCAGGAGCAGAAGGATCTTTTTTTTTTCCTCTAAGTTTTTCCTGACATATTTTTGCTTTGATTATTTGGCACAGATACTTTGTTCTACAACATTGGAAAAAAAAATTAAATATAACAAACATCATTTCAAAGAAAGCAAATGAACCACAAATACTGAAGTAAAGGCTGTCTAAAGTGTTTCTGAATACCACCCGACAAGTTTGGTTTGGTGCCCCAAACTTCTTCTTCCTTCCAGTCTGCGTGATCCAAATGAATTAATAAAAGCTGCAACTGCCTGGCAAACAATATTTCAGTTTTTTTTTAACAGGAAACAAGCCACTTTTCATTGTGCTGTGCTTACCTGAATAAAACAGATGTTTTTTTTTCTCTATGACAGTCAAAAGGAAACACACGCTGGACTCCAGTCAGAGCTTCCTTGGATGTTAATGTATGCTTTTATCTGCTGCAAAATACACCATCCTGCATTACACCTTTGCCAACCACTCAAACATCCACTTCATTTTGGGACGATTGCACTTTCATTCCCCTGACTAATCATCCCACCTGAATCCCTGCATTTTTTTTTCCCGACAATAAGCAAGATTTTGCCTACTCTACTTTCCTTGGATGTTGTTGCTCTCTTCTATCGTACTCTGCTGACCGGCACTCTGATTAGCATACAGTATCCCGACAACCAAACTTTAAAAAGAGCCACTCATCAACAGTAAAACGAGGCACTAATGGATGGTGAAATGAATTCAGCTGGCCAGCATAACAGAGGCGGGAATACCGGAGTCCCAAAGCTTCCCAGGTAATTGGAGTGCAGTATACTGTATTTTACTCTACAGCACAGCTCCTCTTGTGACCTTGCAGGCTGGAAACGTAGAGAAGGCAGAGACAGCGAAAGAGAATGATACTCTGTGTCCCAGGTTTACAATTACAGCGTCAGTGGGATTTTTAATCATTACTCTTGGTGCATTAGCATAACAGAGAACATTTTTACTGGTAGTGTCAGCCGATTTCAGTCATTTCGGTTCTCCTGAAGAACTGAGTGTCCATGACACACTTATTATTCCTGTCACTTAAAAGACAGCCATTCAGACACTGTGTCTTCTGATAAATTGGAATAATAATCACTAGTGTGGCTTTCAAATACTTTCATAAGCTACTTTAGACATCAAGGTATGCTGATTTAATCAGCAGATTTTTGATATGTAAGTACCTGCCAAATTCATAGGTCATGACAAATGTCAGGATTGTCAATCCAAATAAAGGGAGAAAGCAGATTGTCAATAATGCTGATTGTCACCTCCTTTGTTTTTACAGTCAGCGGCAGTAGTACATCTACAGATCTATATTTTATGAATATGCCGAGTATTGTGGGAGTGTGAAAATTGACAGCAAAGGTGTGAAGATTCATTGTTAGACATGCCCATCTGATGTACTGAAGGTTTTAGTACACAGGCGTAAACCGGTGGAATGAAGATGACTTCAGGCAACAGCAATCTTGCGAAATCTTGTGAATTTCCACCTGTGGAAGATGAGTCTATTAACATCTCATTCACAATCTCTATCAAGGTTTTGGATTGACAACCGAAGATTTTTTTCCCCAGCTTTCATTAAAAAAAAAAAAAAAAAAGTCAACTTTTGACATCAGTGACTTGAGTGGGGCACGGTGGAAAAACTGAATAATGTGTTGTGTAAATTATTTGCACCTCTGTGCCTGTTTTCTATTACTTAAAAGGAAGCTGGTACAGAGTTAGGCAGTGAGTCAGTGCTTTTGTAGAGATATTTATGAGGCCAATATGACATGGATGATATGACAGAGTTTAGAGGTCATTTAAGTGATAAAAGAAGAAAGGCAGACAGTCCGGCAGTTCTGTCTCTGCGTGTGTGTCTATGGGGATTCAACTGTGAAAAACAGAACATGAAGTAAGATATACTTGCATCATTAAGGGTTCAATTTCATCTTATGTTGCGTGCCAGTGCCTCCCGCTCCGTCACCCTGTTGTTTGCGTGCTTCATGTTGCTAGGAGCCTAATGAAAGAGAAATAATGTCTCATAAACGAGTATCGTATGAATCAAAGTGATAATTTCACAGCTTTGGATGGTGTTGCGGCATCACATATTGTTTTTTTTCACCCTAAACCATATGTTTCTTCACCTCAATTATTGTGCTATTTCTGTGGCCATGCATGTCAGTGACACTGAGCTCAAACCAGCTGGGATTAATTAGTGAGTCAACACACGTGCACAGGTGCACCCACCCACACACACACAAGTTCATGCACAAAACAACATGCTCAGGTATATCATACGATAAAACAGGTGCTGTTCTTTTTATATCTTCTCTTTTTTCACTATTTTTTTTACAGCTGTTCACTCCAGCCACCCCCCCCCCCACACACACACACACACACACGTATGCTGACACAATCCTCCATCAGATACAGGATGTGAAAAGCTTCCAGAGCAGCATGATGCCAATAAACACCCTCCTCCTCTGCTGTAATTACCTCACTCTTCATTTCACACCTTGTGTGTGCGCCTCATATCTCTCTGTGTCACGGTGTAACTGCTCCGCCTCGGTACAAGGCAGTACCTGTCCATACTATGAAGGAATATGATCTTACATTTTGTTTAGAGTTTTTTTTCTAAACAGCTGATGGGAATTTTTTTTTTTTTAAAGGTGCAATAACAAGTTCTCAAGGCTGAAATCGAGCTCATGTTACGCCTGCTGCGATTGACATATTTTTTTATTTTCCCGAGCAGTGTTTGTGTTAGCTGGATCCACGGCTGCCGAGGACAAGCCGTGACTCCTGTCAGCTTGTGTTGGAGAGTGTGGGGGCCTGTGCCCTGCAAGCTGCTGACTTTGACAGAAATAAAGCAGCCAACAGGTTTTTTTTTAAAGACGAGCCATCAAAAGCCATAACCTTGGGGATGTTTGTTTGTGTGCGCATGTGCTGTTTGTTTACATGACTGCATTATGGGCGTGTAAAGAGGTTACAAACTACAGTGCGGATATTAAATGTGCTGAGGTCAGGTAAAGGCTAAAGGAAGGGATGGTGTGGGGGGGGGGGTATTGATCAAACGATTTCACATTTACTCCAATTTGTGGTAAAATATGTAACAGTACAACACTGAAGTGCAGACAATGCACATGTGAGGGAGAAAAGATGATTTACTGGACTCAAGGTAATAGGAGGATTCATCAAGTGAGGTTGTGTGGGTGTCTGTTTGGAAGGATAAAAAGAAAGAACATTTAGATTCGTGGATTAGCGGTTTGATTTTGCGTGTGTGTGCGTGTGTGTGTGCATGCGTGTGTGGATGGGAATTGTTTATTCTATCGACAGCTGATGCTTCTTTTATCCAGCCGCCTCTGTAGTGGCAACTCATTACCATAGAGATAACGAGAGATAGAAAAGGTTGCCAGTGTCAGCACACCAAGTATTTTTTTTAACATAGGAACTTTGTGTGTATATAATATATATATATATATATATATATATATATATATATATATATATATATATATGTGTGTGTGTGTGTGTGTGTCTGTCTTTAATTTGGCTAGTTTTTATCCACCACTGCAAAGATACACAAACTTAAAATTTTAAAGAGAAACTTGACACCAAGCTGAACACTGTTTGTGCCTGTTGCATCTCAGGTTTCACACAACAGCAGAAAATAAAAGACTAGAAAAAAACTCGTTTGCGAAGAGAAAGCAAAGAACTTCTAGAAGTCAGCAGGGACAGGATTTTAGCTGCTCTGAAGTTATTCTTTAACTCACCTTGCACTGATCAGATCCTTCAGGGTGTGCAAAACAAACAGACCCTTTAAAAACAAGAACGAATAAAAAGAAAAGGTCAAAATCGAGTCCCCATATAAAAAAGTCTGTGCTTAGCAAGACATAGCTGAAACTGGGTGGTTAAAGCACCTTGAGGTGACTGCTGTTTTTATTTGGTGCTATATAAATAAAATGGAATTGAATTAAATTGAAAGTTATTACTTCTCTCCATGTTGCACTGAGGGAAATGATAGCAGAACAGTACCGCCACATGTTTCTGTGCTGTGACTTATTTGTCTGGTTAACAGTTGAATGTGTGTACCAATCAATAATACAGTTATCTAACTAGTTAAGTGGAGAGGGTAACTACACGTACAGTAGTGAATGAACTGTATGTCTATCTTATCTTCCAGGTGACTGCTACCAAACTGCAAAACCAAGCTGACAATTTTGTCACTTTCTGGATTCTTTGCTTCAGAAACTAATGCAGTAAGGACCGTTGGGATCCATCTCTGTATCCAGTGTTAACTACAAGAATTTTCATTCACAGAGGAACACGAGATCCGAGCTGACAGTCTGGATAAAATACAGTACACTGATCTCAGTTCATTATTTTAGGAAATTTGGTGAATTTATTTTCTCTGTAGATTTGCCAAATTTGAAATTTTCTGGATAACTTTGAGCAAATCCTTTAAAACCTCTGGAATCCCTTGCTTGTCCCCATAGACCTGTTATAAGCTTTGGTAAATTAAACAAGGACTAAGGTAACCTGGTGGATTGTTTCCTTTGTGGTGGTGGCATCCTTCCTCAGTGGGCTGGAGAGTCCCATTACAATGTCAGAGCTGGACAATTTTCCCCCCGTGAGGGAAACCAGGGGACCTGAACTGGGCCTTAATGGTCCCGCAGACCCAGCACAGATTCAGCACAGCATCCTAGAGGAGCAAGTGGAGCTGTGGTGGTTCAGAGATCCTGGGAAGTCTGTCCTCTGCTACTGCATCGCTGTGATTCTAATCCTGGGTTGCGGACTGGGAGGCGTCGGCCTTCTTTCGACTACCACCAGTGTCTCAAGTGAATGGAGGCTTGGCACAGGCACTGCCTTGTGCCTGCTAGCCTTGGGGGTCTTGCTCAAACAACTGCTCAGCTCAGCTGTGCAGGACATGAATTGTGTTCGAAGCCGACAGCGGATTGACATGCTAAAGAGCGGCGGTTTATCTGACCTCCTAGTGGTTTTGATTACCGGGCTGTCACTGTTGATTTGTGGAGGGGTTCTACTACGTCTGGCCCTTGCTAACCATATGCCAAAGCCCGGCCAAGCCCTTAATGACATGTATATTTCTGGAATGGTTTTGCTGGCTGGAGGTGGAGCTGCAGTTGTAGGTGTTGGGATATACTGCGTAGTGGTGGTCCTTCTGGAAAGGACGAGGCACGGAAGACGGTTGGTAGACCGGATTTTGCACATCTTCACAGTTTCAGGACATATGGATCGTCACGCTCGAAGGGAGACTACCTCCAGTTTGGCTAACCTTATATGAGATGCAACCCCAGTAAAGCTTTCCTTCTTTTTTTTGCCCACTGGCTCAAATGAATTAGAACGGGCTTTATGCCCAGATATTACAAGACACTTATTTTTACCTCACATGCTTCAGCAGACTGTGTGAGATAAAATAAGTTGAGTTTGTAACACATTCTCAGTGAACATGTTAGTTATTGGCAGTCAAATCTCTGTCATGGAGTAAGGATGCAAAAATGGAAAAGTGGCAGACTGAAGAATTGGATGCTACTGTACATGGCAATGGTCAGCATTTTATCCATATTTGGTAAATGTTACTCCATTCTCATGGGACAAATGCCAAAATAGTGGCAGAAGCTTGGCTTAATAAGACTGTTTGGATACACAATACTGACACAAAAGCATGGAGAAGACACACAAAGCAACAAGAAAGTTTACTCAAGTAGTATTTAAGCCGATAAATTATAAGCACAGTTTTTATCTCGAGGAGAAGCAGGCTACAACTGAGTACGATTAAACTGCGGCGGGAATAAATCCCGTGAATGAACTTTGAGCTTTCCTCCATCTATGTTTAAACTAAAAATGACAAGAACTGTAAGTCTACAACCAAACCAACCTATGTTGTCCTCGAAAGATGACATGAGGGTTTTTTGAGGTCTCATTTGGAGGGCGGCACGTCCAAGGTAATGTATGTGATTTGCATCTGTGACCCATCTTGTCAAAGTGACCTGGGACCACACATTTGACCACCACCTGCTCACTGAGGCTCACGCTGTTGAGGATAAGAGAATCAACTCAGTAGCTCAAATATAAATGGAATAAGACAAATGGGACAGTATGAATATGAAAAAAAAAAAAATCCTCTTTATAATTTGTGATTTATGTCCCATCCTCACTCTGTTCATGTGCAAATGCAAATTTTGCCTATCAGCATATTGGAATGATGAATATGAGGGATTCTTTGGGAGTTTTTTGCCTCAGTTTAATAATAATTTAACATAGTTCATGCAGTAGAAATATAGTGTTTGTGGCAAACTGTCAAAACAAAGACAACATGATTGTTGGAAAATTATATCACAGCACTTTAGAATGTATAATTTGTGTTCTTTGTGCATCAACACTGTACTGTCTTAATTGTGAATCTTGCAGCGCTTTGTTATCTTAAACCAGTGTTAATCAAGATTTTTCATATTGTCACTGCATCACATTCCAATGTGTATTGTAAAACTGTCACGTAAAATAATGTGGAAGTCATGAAGAAGGACCACCGAGCTTCGCAGACTCATTTAGCCTTTCTTTCTTTATTATATGGATTTCTTTCATTCTTCTTAGAGTGCATTAGAGGTCCGATACCACCCACCCATCGCCAACACAAATCCTGCTGGATTAAGACTGGAATAATAGGAGTCAGTGGGTACAAAATCACACTATCTTGTGATGGGATCACACTGGCCACAACAATTGTCAACATGTTGTTCACATTCTCACTTATGAATAGCCTACTCAGTATTCATTACTTCTTTATTAGATGAGTACTCAATGCTGATGGTTTGGAGCACACCCATGCTCACACTGAGCCTTTATTTTGATGTCAGCTACACACTTAAAATTTCAGAGCTACTGTATATTTGTGCTGCTGGTACAACAATTTCAGTACATTTAATATAGGCATGTGAAATTTTCACCTTCATACTGTGAATATTTTCTGAGTTACAGTCCCTCAAAGCACATATGGGATGGGGCTGAATTTTTGACAGTATTTTTTCCAGCGATTATGGGAGATAACCACACAAGATATTTAGGAAAATCATGATTAAGCTCTGTTAAAAACTGCAACCGAATCATCTTTACACCAGCACCAGGTGACAGAATTTAAAGCCGAAATCTGTATGTTCATCTATAATGTTAATATCATGGGATATATTATCAATTCAATAGCAAGACTCCACCAATTTAATGTCTATGACACAGAGTAACAGTGACGAGCACTGGCACGTTAGATGTTTTATCTGTTTTCTGACAAGTCAGTGGGGAAATCTTCAAAAAGTGCCTTTTGGGTAAACTTTCAAGGATCATATCACCATGCGGGACAGTTGGCTGGTCAAAACATGTTGCAGAATATGAAAGGTTTCATTCTCTTTTAGCCATGATTCCTTGTCAAAACAGTTTTCTATTAGTCATATTTTAACACTACAAAGGTAGCTCATGGCGGTGAAATGGAGAAATCATATTGGTCTTCACTTGCTCTTTGTAGCTTTAGATGATCCTGAAAATGTGATCCAAAAATCCTTACAATGCACCTGAGGATCACAGAGGATCTCGGGATAAATGGATGCTCTCCTTTCAGCCTGTTAAGCTTGTGACAGTTTTCTTCTGGGCATGATGGCCTGTCCATTTTACTCATTCAACTAAAATATAGAGGGGAACATCCAGTTGGTGTGACGCTCCTACTGATCTGCTGGCTCATTCTCAGATCATGCACTGATTCAGTTTTGTTATTAAAAACCCATTAAGGTTTGCATACCAAAACTACCACTATTGCACTTCTCCAAGTAATACTCTGGCCTTTACAGAAATATACTTTTAATTTAACCGCAGAGCGTAGTTGGAGGTGTCGTCTGTAGTCTCAGGCACTTTGAATTTATTAGATGTAGGCTATTTCTGGCTCAGATAATAAGGCATAATCATTCCTCACAAAGCTGAGACAAAGAAAAAAAAAAAAAAATCAGTGAAATTAAATCCATTACATCAGGCTGGCCAGTCATAGAATTTCAGTGCGCTCGCAATTGTTTAAACTGGGTTGTCGATACGTCGATGTTAGTTTTTCACTGAATTGGATGACTCCACAATCTGCTGCTGACATTGCAGCATTGTTATTATTTAATCCCTCTTGTTTCCAGAAGTGCAAAGGCAATAATGCCTCTTACTTTTGGAAAAGTTAATCTCGTACTATTAAGACACAATGACAGAACTGGAGTAGCAGATGCAAAAGGTCGTTCATGTTTGTGAAATGTTTCTGAAGCCGTTCAGAGTCATTTGTCACGTTGGCTTACGGAAGAACCTCAAAAAAAAAAAAAAAAAAAGGCCCCGCGTTGTGTTTCTGTTGTGTTTGTATGCAAGTCAGTAACGCCTCTTATCTGTCTGCACATTCGCACAGGCTGTTGCCTTGAGACAAAAGGGGTCACACAGTTAACCATTGTTGGTGTGATGACGGACAGCGAACTGAAGGCACAATGCACAAGGCAGCGATCTGTAGGGGCTGGTATAGACCAGCACCGCTTTCTTTCAACACACACATGCGCACACAAGAAAAAAAAAAATAGCATGGACCCTGCTGGATTTTGACAACACACAGAAATCCTGTGATTCTTACTTACATAAGTTTGTCTTTTGACCTGCAGCAGCCTATACAGCAGCAATGACTGGCTGTGAACCCATGCATGGCAGCCAGAAGAGGTGAGCAGAGCGAACAGGGAGGCAGGTCTGATACTGAGGAGAGAGGACTGAGTGGGAGGAGAGGATTCAGAGCTTTTCTGTCAGGCCAAACAGAAGAAATAATAAAAACCGGACAAATTGTTCTCTGCTATACGGTGGATTCGAAAGGCATTCAGACACTCTTTATCGTGGTGTTACAGTAAATTCATTTTAAAAAAGATAAAATTGCCATTCTTGTCCACAAATCTGCACTGAGGTGAATAATAATAAAAAAAATAAATCAAAACTCTTGTTTACAAAAGTATTCAGATCATTTGCTGTGGCACTCCAGGCTTTGTTCAGGTGTATCCTGTTTGCTTATCATTTTTCCCAGACTGCATTTAAATGAGTCTCTGGTCTGATTCCTAAACCTCGTCATGTCTCTGTAGTGAGACGTGATGAGAACAGTTTAAAGTCACTTTCCATTCAATCTGATAGATCTGGGAGGATCTGCTACTGATAGTGAAACTGCCAAATCCAGATGCAAAGGGGGTTTACCCATAAAGACTCGTACCTGATACGTTGCTGATAGTTTCAGTTCATGCCCTACAGTAACTCTGTCATTAAGGGTAAATTTATAGAGCAAATAAAGCAACGTGAACAGTTTACATTTACAATACAACAGCAAATACGTTCTGAATCAGTTAAGACTAATCCCAGCTCATAGTCTGCTTGTTCAGGTCCTTTGCTCAGTATTGATATGAACTAGTCTGACTTGCACATAGCAGTCCTTCAAATTCAAAATTGGTATGCAATTGTTGCTGCATAAATTTGATCCAGGGCAGCACCGTGGACTGGTGGTTAGCACTGTTGCATCACAGCTAGAAGGTCTGGGTTTGAATCCACCTTGGCCCAGGCCTTTCTGTGTGGAGTTTGCGTGGGTTTCCTCCCACAGTCCAAAGACATGCAGTTAGTGGGGTTAGGTTAATTGGTGATTCTAAATTGCCCACAGGTGTGAATGTGAGCCAGTGTCTACTTAGCCCTCTGAGGTTACTAAAAAATAACACATAAAAAAACTCAATTTTGACTTTCTCTAAAATATACAGTTAGGGTATATTGCCTATGATGATCTCAGTGGGTTAAGGCATGTCACTGTCTCGTGTTAACTTGCGAGCTTTAGAGATGTTGACTGTTTCCCGTCTTCATGCTGAGTTTACTAGCTTAGAGTTTCAGTGTTATATTTAGTATACCGACATGAGAACGGCACCAATTACCTCATTTAACTTTCACCAAGTATTTTATTAGCATATTTCACAAAATGTCAGACTAATCATTTAAAAGAATTGCACTTTAAGGCAGAACTTTTATCTCTGAATATTTATGGAGCATTAATCTGAGATCTGCTCACTAATGTGTCAGACTGTTGATGTTCTACATTTCAGAGCTGACAAACATCATATTACTCTCACATACTACATGCTGCTTTCGGGTGCTCCCATGCCACATGGGGTCACCACAGCGGGTAGCTCCAAATGTTTTCGCAACCCTGCAGGGGATTTGTGTCTCCAGCAGGAATCGAACAAGCGACTTTGTTAACCACTACACCACTGGAGGCACATTACCGTCACTTATTACAATTTAGTGAAATAGTATAATAAGGAATAATGTGCAGAAATGTCCTCTTACAAACAAAAAAAAAAATGATATCCCATAACAAGATACAAAAAATGTTTTATTTCCAAATATATCCCTTTGTTCCCAGTGGACAAACAGTCCTTGATAAATTAATCAAAACACATGATAGCACACACCTATTAAAATCCTCACCGGGGTCTGAAACACATAAAAAAAAAACAAAAAAAACAAAACTGAATGATTGTAATAGGTGGTTTTGTTTGAACAGCAGACATGGTAATAAAATGACTCTTCTGTATTGCAGATGATGTGGTGCAAGGCGTGCACAGTAGAGGGAGTGAAGAAGCATAGAGACCTGCAGAAGCCCCCCCCCCCCCCCAAATAAAAGAATTTTGGGAAACAGAAAAAAAACCAAAAAAAAAAAACATTCAACATTTTGTCAATATTCCCACATTCTGCACAAAAATCTCTTCAGTTTATTTTACATTTGTTCTACCACCACTCCTCCACCCCCTCTGCTGTCCCTCAAAGCCTTCTTTCCACATGGGGGTGACTAGTACAGTATGAACAACAGATATAAGGATGAGAAAACCCCACCTCTGTCATTCCTTCAGTCTGTGCTCTGAACTGCGAGCTGATTTCGAGCACAAGGACAAGGTTACAGGCCCCATGAGAGTGTGTCGACAGTATTATGTTACGCTGCCAATGCCTCTGACAATATTGTGCCTTATTAATCATTGATCTGGTTGCTGGTGTTAATTTCAGTGCACTGGGGGATTAAGTTCACAGTGCTAAGGCTGATGATACACAGGCATCTTTGAGGCAATGAACGTGTTATTCAGAGGGAAAAAAAAAAGCATGCTGTGAGAGGAAAATCAACAACTGAATATGGGTAATAAAGTGGATATAAATGACGGGGGGTCATATGACTGAGTCAAAAACATAAATGTTAAAAATGCTGACTGAGTTTGTGTAGCAGCTAAGATCCTGCACTGAGCAACATGTAACTTTCTCCAAAGAACAGAAAAAAAAAAAATTCTGAGTACAGGGCAGTTTTCAATTTAGAAAAATTACCAGTCTGCAATATTACGGCCCTTAGAGAAATAAGAACTGACGATAAACAATCACAGCTGCTGTATACTGGGACTACATAATCAGTCAGATTACATAGTACACAGCAGAAAGCCATTGGACAAGCTGAGCAGCCCAAATTGACCATGTTTCAAATACTACACTGAAATATTGTTCAACATCTCCCTTTCTCAAGAAAACTAGAAAAGAAAAATGGTTTGGTTCCATAAACATTACTTTAAATGAACCTGGAGGGATGTCACATTAGAAGTGAGTTACCAGTTCAGTTATTTATGTTTTACTGAAGACTTGAGGAAACGCAGTCAAAAATTACAGGTCAGAGTTGATGCACCACCCTTTCCTGTCTGAGTCAAGTCAGTTTTCAAGGAAGGGATGATGTCCTGGAGCCATTCAGAGAGGGGGGAAAAAAATAAAATCATCTGTCCTCCTGCACTTGTCCTCTGCTGCCCGTTGCAGAGAGGAATCTGGAGAAATGGAGGCGAGATGAAGACAGACAGAGAGAGAGAAAATATCCATTCGTCTAGCAGCATCTGTGCCCTTTAGTTCGTCCGGAGCTGGTAATCTGCCAAGAGACGTAACAGCAGAGCATTAACGCACAGCTTACTTCCCCTCAAACACTCCTGCACATCACTACCATTTCATAATGGCACCATTAAATCCCAAACCAAGGTGTACGGAATTATTATGATGCACGTGTGTGCCCCAGAGGGTTCAAAGAAAGATGAAGCAGAAGTATGTGAACATCCCATTTGCATATTTGATGCGCTTTTCTTTTGACACTTTTGAACTTCCGCTTAAGTAAATATTAATGATACAGCATACAGTGATATTTTAGACTGTGGAGTGTTAACTGAGCCAAGCTCATATTTATATTCATTCCAAAAAGGTGAGAATGCAGCCTTTGAATAGATGCTTCCTTGAGGGTGTGTTGCATGAATCCCCTTTATCATAATACTCAAACAACCACGAGTTAAACATCAACAACCAGCTCAGAGAAAGAGGTGAGTTTATGGAGATTTCGAGGGGTCATGGTGAGCACAGATATGCTAGCAATAATAGCAGAAAATAAAGAACAATAAAAATGAGAGTGAAGGGAGTTACAGGAGCTAGAGGAACAAGAGCTCACCCGGCTGTTATATCATGACTTTTGTCTTCTATAAAGAAATTACACAAGTGAGTGATTTTGAGAGATCACTGACCTCGACCCCCACGCAAAACCTCTAGAATGTGTTTGTACCTGGCATTACCAGCCCAACATCTACCAGCATCACTGATGACCCTGTGGTTTAATGGGATTAAAGATCTGTTAGACTAAAAGTAAATGTTACCCTCTGAAAATGTCTTGCAGACAAAGTAACACTGGAGAAAGTAAGACAGGCACGGCTGAGGAGGGATGGTGGACATGCTGGACAAAGGGTATTGAATATGGAGCTGCCAGGCAGGAGGAAAAGAGGAAGACCACAGAGAAGATTCACGGATGTAGTGAAGGAGGACAAGCAGAGGGTTGGGGATGACAGAGGAGGCAGATGAGCCGCTGTGGCGACTCCTAAATCCTTTTATTATAATACAAGGAAATATAAAGAACAGCATCTCCATTAAGAGCTAAAGTGACAACCTGTATCAGTGATGTGTCATGTTAAACATCCAGCTAATGTGCATCAGCACCTGATCATATTCTGACCAGGGACAGTCACATATTAGTGAGCTCATCACTTTGAGTTACTGCTGTACAGTACAACTAAATGCCTGTTCATCAATCATTAATAAGCCAGTAGCTTCAGTGTACAGCATCAGGGTATTATTTAATCAGTGTGAGAGTGTCTGCCTGTAGTGTTGAGTGAAATGTGATCATGCCTGCCTCCCTCTGTGCACTGCTGATGATAACAATAAGAGAAAGTGAAAAGCCACCTCTCCAGTCACCTGAACTTCATCACTCTTCCTTCTATAACTTGTAATCATCTTTTCTCCTTTCGATCCCACTCTCTCCTTTGCTTCTTTGCTGATGTTACAACAAGGTGAAGCTAACCTTGGCATTTGCCAAGTTGCCACCCTGGGAGCCTCCTGGCACCCTGTGGTATCATTCAACCTCTGCAGCCCCTGACTCATCCCTGACAAAGCCAGGTAATGGATATGATTGATGTAATGCAGTCAAGTTCATTCCTGGGGCAGATAGCAGGTATGAAACTTAAAGCTTTCTGGAAGTGGTCCAGCAGAGGTATCGGGCTCCCATCTCCATATCATTACCATTTGCGTCCCCATTGAAACTACTGAGCTTGTATGGAAGATTTTGCTGCAGTCTCATCAACAGGCTGTAGCTTTAAATTGATTTATGATATGTTTAAATAACCACCCGGTGAAGATGTTGCCATGTATTTCAACATGCTTTGCAGGTAACATCTCAAGTTAATGGGATGAAACGAGCTCAAAGCTGACAAACACTTCTTGGTCCTTGTCACCCTTATTGTCACTGGTTGACGGATGCGGGTTCATTCCCAGGGCACCAACTGAACCTAATGATCCAAGGAGCTAGCTTTACTGCACAAATTCGGCTTTTTCTGTTCAAACTAGGATGCTGGTGAAACATGCTACCTAAGCCTCAACAAAGCCAGAAGGTTTCTATCCTTGGCAACCTGCATTTTGTCACTCTGAGCCCCTGATGACATGGCTTGTGGTGATAGAGCCAGGTGATAAATATGATAGAGGTTATCCAGCTGGGTTCATCCAAGGGGCACATACTGAATACTGATGCAGTAAGACTGATTGTGACACTGATCTCTCTCGGACTTAACCACTTAACCAATAAATTTGTGGGTTTTTTTGGTTGAGACGGAGCTGTCAATCAAATCTGAACCAAACACACTCTCACATAGACCTGATGAAGCAAACTTTGTTTTTTCTTTTAGTTTCAAATTCATAATAACCTAAAAAATAAAATTTTTCTTATTGGAAACCTTAACCAACTCCGTAACTCACATTTTAATGTGCTCTTTCTTTCCTGATTGCCAAGACTTTGGAGAGCAATTTCATAAAAACAAAAATGACATTGTTGTTGCCTAGGGTTAGGGTAATCACCGATGACGACCTAGACGTCAGAGGATTAATAGCCATTTCTTTAGTAATGAAAAATTACTGTATTAGAGAATTTCAAATCAAATGGCTTTAAAACCAGAGATGGAGTCATTTGCAGCTATCATACATGAAATATCCAGTTTCATCCTCAAAGGTATTTGTAAAACTCTTTTATTCAGTAACACCATGCTGTGAAATTGTAGCAGTAGGATTGGCATATCCATGTTTAAAAAACAGCAAACCAAAACAGTCTAAGTGGCCAATCTGCAGTGTTTGTGTTCGTTTTTTTATGGGTGAGCTGTAATGAGTTACATTTCCCTGCATTATTTTCTCACCTCCACTTTGCGTGATGTAGCGCACCCATGGCAACGCCTGGTAACCACTCTTCTCTATGATCTTTAGGTAGCGCACCTGGGGGGACATTTTAAATACAGTTATTTCACTCATTCAAACACATTATAAAGCCTATTTTTATTTAGTGGTTTGATGCTGAAATTTACTATAAACATCTTGTCTGCTCAGGTGTGTTCCTGTCAGTTCACTTACAGCAGAGATAAATGATTTCTATCCAGTGAAAATCATGGATCTCTAAATTTTGAATGATTTTATTCATTAATTTTTTTTTTCAGATTAACAGAAGAAATTAAAGAAACCATAAAATCTGAAATGCTTTTCTTGTAAAATGTGTAATTTTTCATGGGCAGTAATAAATGGGGAAAGGTAAAAACTGAAGCACATGAACTCTGATGATGAGGTGGAGCTCACTTATAAATTCCACAAGGAGTCAAAGTGTGTAAGGAAATTGTTAACAAATTGTTAACAAAAGGAACTTCCCTGGACTTAAAGGAGACTTGGCAAGTTAGCGTTTAGTCCAGTATTAATAAGCATTGTCTTGTTGAACATGCAGTTGCACAAGAAAGCAGGGAAGGCAAACTGTGCAAGTGTTATTGCATCCTACCTGAATCCCGGACACAGTGAAATAGGGTATCTCAAAATTAACTGTGATTGGTCTCTTTGCCTCCAGCTCGTCGCTCTCCACGCTGGGCAGCCCAAAGTGTGCTCGCATCACATACTCCTTACCCCCCTAGACACCCACACAGAAAAGAGAAAAGGCCACAGAGCTGCTGGTAAACCATTAAATTTAGTATGATGCTGGTCATAAAGCTCATTTCACAAGTTCAATTCCAAGGTGTCCCACTCCAGTAAATACAAGGTTACCCTATCCAGAAACAAAAACTCTATATTCATGGCAACTGCAGGCAACTCCCTTATCACATCAAAGTGAAGCAGATATCAGTTTATGGGATTTAGCGTCAACCAGCTATGTTACACACATAAAACAGGTTAATTATTATATAAGCAATCGTGCAATGCAGCATTCGAGCACTTAATTCATAAGATTGCTCTTTGGTTGTACTATCTAGAAATCAGTTACGCACTTGATTTCTTTTTAAACATTAAATATAACGCTGTGTTATGTACTCATGACTTTTCCCTGGGTGTACCTGTCACACCCAAAGTCAGCTAAGTCTACTTCCAGCCCCAGCCATCCAGGACCCCTCACAAAATGCTGTATGCAGATTAAATTCCACCCATCCAACCATTTAGAGTGAATTAGCAACAACAGCAGAAGGCATTCTTAGTCATTTGTTTAAAAAACAAAACAATCTATTCTGCTTCATTAGTACTGTGCAAGTGAGTCTTTTTTTTTTTTTTTGACAGTTTTGATTAAAAGTAGCCTGGCAACAAAGGAAAAAACAACACAAGTGTCATTACAATTTTGAAATGCTGTTGTACGCGACATCACCTTTGCCTGCCTGAACCCTGCCCACATCAAACCAGTGAGAAGCGCTCAGGCAGAAACACAAGTACAGAAACACTCTGCTTTAAAATAATTATTCTAACTCTGGCAGAAAAATTGTGCATTCGTGCAGCAAACCATCTGTCACAGGAAGAAGCTGATTAAGCATAATAATCATTTCATGATGTCAGTTCTAAACTTCAATAAAACATAACAACAAAAAAAGAATCCAAAATAACTGCCACTTTTTTGCAAAAAAATAAAAATAAAAAATACTCATTGTTGAACCGAATATAAAAAAATCTTCTTGTCCTTTGCTATGGGAAACCTTATCAGCTCTACCTTTGCTTACAGCTGTTAAGAAATATCCAACAAATGATAAATATGTGAAAGATACATATAGGCATAAAATAGCTAAAGGCAAACTGACTTCTAACGGCTGCATAAACTTTTCTGGTGTTTATAGAAACAGGGTTAGAGGCAGCTGAGTGGAGCTGACAGCTGCTGGACTCGAGCTACACTTATAACTGCTTTTTATTTGTTTCCTTAATCTAAGCCTTGATATTGGAGAAAATATGTCATTTTATAGGGTACAAAGGTGGGTAGTGATGGGGGGAAAAAAAAAAACAAACATCTGCATAGTCACACACAAGTTAGTTAACTATATTTTACAACCGCATTTCCTAACCCTCCTTGACAGACTGGAAATGTAATGAATTACAAAAGGGATATCAAGACTTGACAGATAAAAGAATCTCAGCTCTATGAGTTTTTTTTTTTTTAGGTCAGTTAAATTTTCCTTTGAGCAGTCTATAGAGCAGAGACTGAAGCCAAAGTGGAAAATGGGGAGATAAGATGTGATTGTGTCTGGTTATGTATGCAGGGAGATTGGTGATAAAGTGATAAATGGCTGCTGTCTAATATTTGTCACAACATAACTTTATTTTATGACAGTAGGACTATTTCAGGCTTATGTAGATGCACATTAAGCTGATTCTGCTTTGCTTTTAAAGCGTGACTTGGAAAGAGGGGGAGATGAAAACCTCTATTATATAGTGGATCCATAGTGTGTCCCGAGCCACTACATTTAAAGCAAAAGCAGAATTTGCGCCATCTGCTGTAGGGTTTGAAAAATGGACACACGAGTCTAACGTATATGGGCGCTGATTGTGACTGACTAATGATGAGTTAAACAGCAACAGTATATCTGAATCTACAAATCCCCTACTTGCACATTAAAGAAAGGTGGGAAATGGCAACACATATTATAATCTAAATAATATTTTAAAATTCTTGATATCTAAATCTAATGATAAGTGGAATAACTTTGGATGTGCGGTCATTTGTGAGGGGATGCTGCCCGTGTATTTCAAAACAGATCAAATTTTCTACAGTTCTGCTGTTTCACCCGAGAAGAAATGGAAACCACTTTTAAAAGGATTTTCCAAAAGAGGAAAGCATGTCAGATGTTTTCAGTATATTATGATTTAATCTATTATACAGTGCTACTTGTTGACAAGACCTATTCCTGTGAGCATCTGTGAGGAAAATACTGGTAATGGAAAAAGACAGCATGTCTTTAAAAAAAATTTAAAAAGATAATTTTGTTTACAGGCCACACTAACAGGGAAAGATTTGATGTTCCACTGCACCGCATTCTTCTCGGGCACCCACTTGGCGCTGCCTGTGCTGGTCTTGAACTTGGGTGAGTCAGCATCGCTGGGCACCGGCACCAGAATGGACACATTGTTGGCAGTGGACCGGCTCTTAAACTGACTTTTAGCCTGCAGATGGTGTCAGAGAACAGAGCTCAAATGTCATTCAAGATCTTTACAATAAAAAGAGCATGCACATCCAAATTCAAATGAAGGAAAAAGCTTCATAATTATGCACAGTGTTGTTACTTTGCATCACCACACTGGGAACAAACAGATGGCAAATGGTAATCCGCTTGAATGTGTCATAAATTATAGATAGGCTTCAGTGAATGGACTACTGCACTTTAGAGCCAGATAAGCACATGGCGCACTTTACTGTATGTGTATGTATTCATGAATTTGTGTGTCACTCATCATTACCTTAACCTTGATCTCCACACGGCTGTGAGAGAACTTCTCAATCATACTCTCGATCCATATGAGAGGCTTCACCTGTCGGAGACCAAGAGATCAGCGAGGAATTGAGAGAGTGGACAAGGTCAGAAACGCACAGAGCACTCAGTCGAGTGCATCACTAGACACATCATAGCAAGACAAACAGTGCTGAAATTCTACTTGTACAAGGCTGTAAACAACATTCACACATGTAAACATTTTATCCTGGTTTTCAAAGACCTAGAGGAGTCTTTATCCTGGTTTTGAAAAGTCTGATCATGATATTTAGTAGAAACTGGAATACTTTGACATCTAAATATTTTATACAAGTTTCTTATATTTTCTGTTTGTGCAGAAACTCTTGGCTTCTTGAGATGCAGAAAATTAGCAGAGATGCTGAAAGATCTGGAAACGAATGATTATTGCAAGAATATTTCTGGTATGAAGAAACTGATTTCTAATGTGTTATTTTTTATTTAAACTCATATTCTGAATATGTTTTAAACCAAGATCAAACACCAAACAAGTGGCAACAACTGGCTGAAAAAAAGAAGCAATTGCTGTTCCTGGTATGGCCACTTGAGGCAAAAGAGATTCAATCCCCACAGGCTATGTTAAAAAGCCAGAATTCACAGCAGAAATAAACATGTTTACAGTCTGGTTTTAAAAAAAAATGGTTCTGGTCTACAGCTAATTTTCCCTCTTCTTGACAACTGCTTTTTATAATTCACCTCTTTAAATTCTAACAGTGCATGCATGATTAGGGACGCTGAGTGAAAGGTGAGTGACACCATTTAGCCACCAGCTACTTGTTGGGCATCACCTCGACTAATCTGAATAACTGAATTGGAACCATTTTTTTTCTTCTTGGTAGCTTTTAGAGTATTTTAAACCCGATAAAATGTCAAATAATATGATCTGTGGTTTGACATTTTCAGCAATAATCACTGTTCATCTGTGCCTATGCAATGCACCAGTATTATCTATAGATGCAGCTTGCTAACAAAGCTTGCTAGTGTTAACTGACAACCAGCACTCTGTCCTCTTGAACAAAAATGGTCACTTCTAACTCCAAACTAACAAGTAAAACACTACGCTCAAGGCTCACGGCTAACATCCTGGAGGCTACTGTACATACGTCTTTTATATACAGTCTGTGACTCAAATTGTCCATGTAACTACACTAAATGCTTGAAAGTTTAAATTATGTATTGACAGACCTTTTTAAAAAACAAAAAACAAAAGAAAATCAGAAAGAGTTTGGTAATGCTCTTTGAAAATTTATTTCATTAAAGTGTATTGTGATATATACTAAGGTGAGAAGTTCTGGAATTTGAAAATAAACTTCACTGTTTAACATGACTGTAAGGATCAAGCTTTAATACAAGTACACTACAAGCAGATAGTTTAATGTAACAAAACTATTTAAAAAATGAGCACACATGAATATTAAAGAGGATAAAAAATAAATAAAATAAAGATACACTTTTTAAGTTGTCATGTTATCGAACCTAATGTGAAAAAAATGATCTGTTCTTTGTGTTGGTGGTATAGAGAGTGAAAGCGTGTCCTCACTGTAGTGTTGAGGCGGTAGGACATGAGCTCGCTCTCGCCATCAGGGGGGATAAAAGAGATGGTGCGGTCGTTCTCAAAGCGTGACAGACGGACACACTGATGAAACTTCACATCCTCCAGCTCCACTGTCTTGCTCTTCTCTCCTGACACACACACACACACACACACACACACATGAAAAAGATTGAGCACTTTCTATCCAGCCTTGGGGAAATCAAGGTCAAGGTAATGATGACTGACAAACATTCACTTCATCTCTCTCTCTCTTTCTCTCACACACTCACACACACACACACACACACACACTGCAAGCAGTGTGCTACCAAATCTCTGCTTTCTTCTCATCCCTCCTGAACAATTAGTTTTGCTGCTACACACGAGCACGCACAGTTTGCCTTTGATAACTGCTGCCATTGTTTTCGCCCCCACTGAAAACCAGATTTCTGTAGACACGCTTAAAACAAATATAGTCACACCTACACTGTACACATTACTGTTCATTAATTACTTTATTTCATTTTTAAAATGTGACAAACACGAAAAATGCTCCATGTATTCATTCAGGTGACTTCTTTTTGTCTAGTCCAGTGGTTCCCAAAGTCAAGAGTGCTGCGACCCGGTTGCCTGGGTGGCTTAGTGGTGAAGCCGGCGACCACATGCATATGCCGGGTTGCGGTGCGGGCGGTGTGGGTTCCAGTCCCAGCCCGTTGCCAGTTTGCCTGCGTGTCTTCCCCTGTATTTTTCCCCCATTTCCTGTCTCTCTCCACTGCCCATAAAAGCTGCTGTGGCCAAAAATGCAAAAGTGCAAAAAAAAAAAAAAAAAGTTTAAGGGTGCTGCAACCCACTTAAAAACCAGAAAATCCCATGCTCAATTTCTGTTATTACCAAGCACCCCCTCCCCGCCAGCTGCTAGCTGCTGTCTTGTGTGAACATTGTTGCACTGTTGCAATAGACAGTTACAGTATAAGGTGGATCTCTTTAATGCCAGCATCTGATGTCTGCTGGAGCATGCCCGATGCTCACCTCCACCGTGGTTAATGGAGGGTACTGAGTGGTGAAAAACTGCTGTAATGATTGTGGGCCTGTGGGCCTTCAGCTAAATCCCCCATTCAATAGTGACCTGAAGCTTTTTTCACCTCCTCAGAATGCAACACCGGACCAGCACTAAGGCCTGTCAGAGAGAATGTGTGTGTCTGTGTATATTTGTGTATGCAGCTTCCTTGTTCACGGTCCTCCCTCATGAGTGGGTGTACGTGCATGAGTTAATGCATGCCTGTGTTTTGCAGATCTGTGTGACAAGCTTGTTTCTCTATTGATTTTGCTTGTTTGTGTGTGTGTGTGTGTGTGTGTTGGGGGGGGGGGGGGTGCATTTCTTAATGTGTAAGTGGAGGAAGGCCGAGGTCACGTATAGGGAGAGCCCAACACTCCTTGTTAAGAAAAAGCAGGAAAGCCCTTTTAAAATGTTTCGGTTTTTCGGCTTATGTCTTTTTATGCCGCTAACAAACACACACACACACACACAAGTGTGTTTTGCTATCTTTGTGGGGAATTTCCATTGACTTCCATTCATTTCTACAGCCTAAACCTTACCTTTACCCTTTTCCTAACCCTAACCATCACATACCTAACCCTAACCCTAACCTAAACTCAATTCATACCTTAGCCCTAACTCTGACCCCTGACCCAAAAACAGGGTTTCCCCTTGTGGGGACAAGGTTCCAGTCCCCACAAGGAGCAATTGGTCCCCACAACGTAGTATATGTCAGGAAAATTGTCCCCACAAGGTATTATAAACATACGCACACACACACACACACACACACACACACACACACACACACACACACACACACACACACACACACACACACTTACGCATGCAGCGTTATCAAGAAAGGACAGGTATGAAAGGTCATACAGCATATTCTCTGTCATTGCCTGGACTTGGGGTGCCCAAAAAAGAGACAGGTGTGAGTGTACATGCCAGAGGAGAATGGAAGATGCAGCAGTGTCCCCTGTGGTTCACCTTTACCGCCACTCTCAACATGTCTTTAATGCACAGTAGTAGACAGGAGCAACCTAATCTGTTTTTCTGGAGGTATAGTGACATTTGGTAAATGCCCTAAGCATCTTAACAATGCTTTGGGAGGCCAAAGGAAGATTTAATCACCTTAAATGTGAAGATTCATTGCTCCACTTTGATTTACATGATTGTAAACAATCTTCACATTTTGATTGTCAGTTAAACATAAGTAATTAAAAGATGTCACCTTGGGCATTTTTATGAGTCTTTGACATTTTGTGGAGAAACTGATTAACTAAGGAAATGATAAGAGCATTCACTGATAATAAAAATATTTGTTAGTTGCATACAAACAAGCCTGCAGCTTATAACATCATTATATGGGCTAAGGCTGCTTTGAAAATGTCTGTCATCTTTACACAAACCAGAGTCATGACGAGACCACTGAGAGGGAATTTTAAATAATCTAGAGAACATGTGAGCAGCTGTGGACATTCAAGTGAGATAAAAAATTTCTTTGCTTGACGATCCTTTGGCAGATTTCAGTCAGTAAATAATACAGAAGTGACTTATTTTATTTTTATTTCAGGTGACAATTCTGGACTTCTGCCAGTGGAGGGCAGCATTAAATGATTTATAATTCCTCATTTTTTTTGTCTGCATCCAACTGTGACTAAAAAGTACAAACCAAGCAACTATGGTAATCCAAATGACTGGGAAATGATATGTAAAACAGAACCGTAGGAGATGAGAGTGCAAAACACTTTTTAATATTTAACATTCAGTCGGTGTGTTTGTGTGTACGCGCGTGCATGTTTGCATCTGCCAGTGTGTTTGTTTGATCATTATTTCTGATCATTATTTCTGGGGATATGTTAGTTCCCAGACTCCTACACACAGCGGGGGGATTGTGGGCTTCATAGGATAGCCATGGACCCTCACCTTTCATCTGTAGGGCTGTAGCCCGGGGTGAGGATTACCACAGAGGCAAAGAGGCTAGACAGTGAAGGAGCCTTTCCCCTTCACTAGGGAACAGTAGGGGGGAAGAAATGAAAGCAAAGCAGAGGAGGAAGAGGAGATGGAAGATGAGAATGTGCAGGAATAGGCGAGGGAAGACGTAGCAGTGGGAAACACTGATGGAAAAATTGGTAGGCAGAGAGGGGGAGGTAGAGGTAGGATGAGAGCTATGGATGGGATTTAGACAGAAAGAGGAACTAAAGCGTGAGGGTGAGTTGAAGGGGAGAGTGAAAGCCAAGAGCTCAACCAGCAAACATAAAAAAAAAAACCCCAAACCAAAATAGAAAATGTATCAACATGCAATAAAACACAGGCTTTCTGGAAAACATTTCACCAGCTTGCGATCAAATCAACAGTTCTAGAAAACAGATTTCCACCAAGTGCTCAGTGTGTAAAATGTGTATTATTTGCATTTACAAAATATGGTTAAAAGGGGATTAATATCTTCATTTGATGAAATTTGACCTCCAATTTGATGGCAATCATAAACACCAACATCCTATAATAATATTTAAAATTACTGTAAACACATGCAGATCCAGCTGCAGTTAAATTACCCTCACAGACTTCAAATGTTAAAAATCTTACATGTGCTGAATGTTGTTTTTAAATGTATTATAACAGGATAAATCCCTAGATATACAGAAATTATGATTCTGCTGTTGTCTACTGCCTATATGCGTGTTCGCCTCTGTAATAAATGCTTCTACAGACAGAAATGGCTGAGTTTGATTGTTACTTACTGCCCGTGAGCTCAAACAGCACTTTATCATTGAGGCCCAGTCTAAGTTCAGGCATCCCCGACAGGACCACTTTGAGCTTGATGCTGCCCACTATTTCACTGCGTAGGACACTCCCACTGGCACTCACCTATAGACAAAAAATAAATAAAAGCATTTAAACATTAGGTTTTTTTTTCTGCTTGTAATACAGCACTGCAATGTGTGAATATATAAGCTTTATAATCAAATCTGCCCCTCGCAGGCGTGAAACACCCAGTCTGATGATTAGTGTGCATTTTAAGAGTTACACTTTGCAGATAAGAAGTAATAAGAAGAACAAATATACATGCTTACAAAGCAGGGAGAAAACAAATAAACCTAACCATTCAGTGGATGCACACAGTCTGAGGGACAAAACAGAAAGTCTTTCAGCATGCAGTGTGAGAACTTTAAAACACTGGTGTGAAGACTGCAAAAAAAAAAAAAAAAAAAGGCCCCGGTCACAGAGAAGGAAGTGGTTACTGGTCTCTAGTAGTGTGAATACCTGCAGGAAATTAGTTTCAATTTGACTCAAAAATCTGCAGCAGCAGCAGCAATGCGAATTGTCCTTGAGGTGTTGCTTCAAGGACGAGGCGTGTGAGAGAAGAGTTGGTTCTTTTGTGCGTTTAAAGATGCAGCATACTCATGTATTCAAATGTATTCTTTAGCTGCAGGAAATCTTAGATGTTAATAAAAATATTAAATCTTCTAATTGGGTCGTGAAGCCTGATAATATCACATTTGCACACTGTGGTATTACTGTCCATTTAAGCTCAGGGGGAGGTAAATGTAATAACTGTAAAGAAAGAGAAAATTACGATGCAATTAAATATATTGGAGATTAGCATTTCTACACTTCTTGTTACGAAAAAAAAACTATAATAATGAGAAGTGATGATGTTCTGACTGCTGGAAAAACATGTAAACATGTCCCCCTGCTTTGTTTGAAAACTGAGTATCAGTTAAATATTTTGTGAAAATTTAACATGTTTTTCCAGCAGTCAGCACATCATGAACAGAGTAGAAATGTTGTACAGTCATCTCACTCACAAGAAACAGTGAGTTGACGTGTCCTGAGGTACTCTGTCTGCTTGATTTACTGAGTCACCTTAGAAATAAACTGAGTCATTCAATGAAAGCGCAATGAAAATATACTCGAAGAGAATTGATGATTATTGATATTGAGACAATTTACTCAGCGATTCAATTCAAGGAAAGACAATTTTAGCGCTGACACACACCCACTAAGCCTCGAGGAAACCATCTATTCTGAACTGTTTGAGAAAATCCAGCTATTTTAGACAATGGACAATTATAAAAAATGGATAATAGTGTATGAACAATGTAAGAGGTGACGGTGAAATGAATATGAGAATCATGTGGTTCTAAGTGTTTTCTATTACATATTTTATTTTACTTTCTGCAACTTTATTCATTGTTAAAGAAAAAACATAAATTAAAGCAAAAAAAAAAAAAAAAAGCCATATTATATATAATAATACTGCTGTGAGGAAAATGAATATTCTTACTGTGCAGCTTTTGGTGTCATAATATTGACTCACCAGGAGATTTACTGACTCTATAACATCCATAAAAACTTCATTCTTCCTGTACTTGATGCCCTCTGACCGCCAAGACACAGCATTGGTGACAGTAGCAGGAGGTCGCGGTGCCCCGACCTCTAATTTATGGCCCTGCTGCGTGATGTACCTGAAGGACACAAAGGCAGAGAGAAGGTGTAACGCAGCTCAAGCTGTGTTCAGAGTCAGTCTGTAATCCTGCTGAGTGAAACCCATGAAGAACATTCATCAAACTAGTTTGAAAAATAACGGTCACAGCCCCTCATAAAGGTGTCTGGGAAAGAGACGGCACTTTCTAATTTTGGAGAAGCACCATGATAAACGGCAGCAGCCTTAAATTATAATTTAATCTCCTCATCTCCTCTGAAGACTGACAGCTTCACAGAGGACTAAGAACAACAGTGAGATCTTTAACTTAAAGATAACTAAATGGAAAATGGGAACAAACAGTGTGTTTATCTTGCAAGACGAACCAAATCTCTCTTGAGGAATGTTTTTTATACTTTGCATTAATCACACCCCATGACTTCAAAGAAATGAGTTACTCGAGTGTGGCTGACTTAAAGGAGCTTTGTATTTATGTTGTAGGAAGATTATTCATGGACGTAATTAGAAAACAGATTTACATAAATCAATTGTGACTGTAGCCATGGAAAATAATGTGATACATGCATCTGTTTACATGAGACTAAACAATACCATATTGGTTGGGTAAATAAGAACCCAAGCGTCAAGTGTCTTAATGTGTACTGGGCCATGAGGAAAGACTGGGACAGCTGTTACATGCTCAGACTTTCAAAGGATTTGAACCTACGATGGGTAACGCATCATGAAGCAAGTTCATCATTTTTCTTGGTATAAAACAAATTTTCTCTGTATCTTGAAACTGTGTTAGGATCGACCGAGATTATTACATTCTTTGAAAGGTTAGAAACCTTTTATTAACACAATTTAGGAAAACTGACGTTCTGAAAGAGACAACTGGTCTAAGCTGAACAACTGAAGCAAATGTAAGTGGCCAGAAACATGAATCCAACATTCATGTTTCTGGCCACTTTGCTCATTTGCTCAGTTTTCAGCTCTAGCTTTAATGCCACCAACCTTTAGCTGCTACTGTATTCACCAGCTAATCACTCAATTTATCTATCAGCTGTTTGGCGCTGGAAGTTAAATTACAGTAATTTTTTTTTTTTTTTTTTTTTATTCAGCTTACTTAAGACTGGTGAAACTGAATCAAAGCTTCAGATCTGAAACCAAAACAATGCAATGAAATGAAAACAAGGTAAATCATACTTGAGTAGAAGTCTGGCACTTGGGTGATAGTATTCTGGACCTACCATTGCCTCATCTTTCTTCGCCAATCTGTAAAGGTTTGTTTTACCAGTCCTCTTCGACTCCAGGGATCTATAATGACTTGTCATGAGAATAGGAGGGAGCTGTACTATGATAAACATCATGTGACCAGGGCTGTTTTACCCAAACACCTGCCCCCCCAATCACTGTTTACTTCTCAGTGGCCTCATTTCCACTGCAGAGCTGTCTGGATATTTAGGCCTCCAAATCATTTTCCCCCAGAATATGAAGTGTACACAATTATTCCAGTTTAAGGGTTATGAATTATTTTCACATTTGTAAAATAGAAAAGTCTACTTATATATCCAATAAAATTATTATATTAATATATATTTATATTTCCACAACAATTGAAGAACTCAAGCAATTTTGGCAGAGGGGATCTAATTTACAAGTCATGGTACTTTATAAAAAATATCTGCTTACACTGAATTCTATCAGTTTCTTTGACACTGGCACAAAAATGATTGACAGGAATCCAAAGTGCACCCTCCGAAGCAGTCTCATCTCCTCCCTCTGTGTTCATTACTCTGACACCTTCTCCTCCCCTGTCTCCTCCTCCATTTTGCTGTCTCTCATTTTTTCTTTTCCCACCCAGGGCTTAACGTTTTCCCTCAGATCCAACCACATAGCTACCTGTTCCAGGTGAATTTGCAAACCTCAAATTTCTCTATTGCTTAAAGGGAGAAAAGCGAAAACTCCAAGGAACAATGCCATTTTTATAATTTAAATCCATCTTTTGCAGCTTCATCTGCACTTTCAGGAATATCTTGAATGTAACTTGTATTATTAGTGGCATCTAATAATACAGGTTACATTCAAGATGATCCAACCATTCGACAGTACTGGGCAGCACTATGGTGCAGTAATTAGCACGGTTTGAATCTCCTGATTGGCTCGGCTTCCTCCCACAGTCCAAAGACATTCGTGTTCAGTTAACCGGTGAGTCTAAATTAGCTGTAGGTAAGAGCTGTAGTGCTTGAAGTGCACACAGTTTCTATTTTCTACCTTTTATAAGCCTGCAATAAATATTTTTTCTTAGTCTCAATAAGGCATTATTCCTACTTAACTGCATTTTGTCATATTTTATTGTATATGTACACATAGTGATCGGGATATCACCACATTTAAAACCTACATGGTGACTTTATTACTCTAGCTGTTATAAAGCAAAACCACCATTCAGTTATACTTGTGTATTCAGCCATTTGGTGAATTTAAATCTGTTTTAACTCTTTTAGTTCTCTTATGTGCCACAATGTTCATTAGCTGGTCATTATTAAAACCAGTGATTAAGACAATTACATTAAATGTTTTTTTTTTTTGCATACTTAAAAACTCAAAGTCTTTTCATTGGAATTATTTCTAGCTACCTATGAAAGAATATTCTTTATACACTTAAATTTGCTTACTATTTTTTGTTCCACGAATTGTTAATTTGAAATATCTTCTTTTTTTAACCAGATGACACCCTGAAAGTAACTTCCTTGTAAAGCCCTCCAAAACTGAAAGGAGTTGCAGCAGTTGCAAGGCAGATCTCTGCTGTCAGTTTTCATATTCTTATTATAAAGCTATTCAATTCCAGCTGTTCTAAATGGGCTTAACTGTAAGAGCACGGCATAATGTAACGACCCATGAAGGGAGTCAAATCCTGCTAAACAAAAAGGGCCTTGCTTTCACGTAAAATGTACATTTTCTATCTAAACTACAAAAAGTGCCAACTAAACAAGATTTGGATTGATTGACGGATTGAGGCAGAACATTTTCTGTATTTTCTGCCCTAGTTCCTCCAACCTAGTGGGTCTTGAATGCTTGCTGACATGTAGGAAAGTCTGTAAGTGCTGAGAGATGAAAGGCGGCGACAAGCGGGTTTGGGGTTGATGCTGGATTGTTTTGTTGCTTTGCCGTTTGTTCTGTTTTGCCCTGATTCTCCTCAGAAATGCTAATGAAGGGATCTGGAAGCTGATTTGGCAGCTAACAGATGGATTAGCATAACAATAACAGTCAAAGGAAACACACACATATACACAGACACGCCTACGCGCATAAGAAGGTTTATACAAACATGCACACATGAACTCACATGAATTCACGTGCATACGCAACCCTGCAGTCACACTTACATCCACCCACATAGACACACATTTATACTCTTGCCAGGTTGGTTGTGTTAAAATCTAAGAGAAAAGCAGTGTTTTTGTGGTGGTTGGGGGCATGAAAAGGTCAGAGAACTGCAGTAGCCTGCAGACAGAGAGCCACAGTGTGTGTGTGTGTGTGTGAGTGTTTGTGAGTGAGTGTGAGAGAGATGTCAACTGTGTGGCTCCTTGGGGAAGAGAAGAGCAGGGATTTTCTGTCTGAGTGTCTTGAGTGTGTCCAGCTGATGGTGTCATTGTATATGAGTGCCAACAGGAGCCTGGTAATTATCAACGCTACTCAGACTCACACAAACACACACAGAGTGCATAACTACACAAACACACACACACACACACACACACACAGACACACACAAAACCAAAGCCAAACCTCTGTAAAAAAGCACACTAAACATCAATCCCATATTACTAGCAACAGCAGATCAAATCAGGCCTGAGACATAAAAAAAGAATAAATACACTATGCAAACGTGAACGTTTCTGATAAAGCTCCCTGTTAATAAAGAAGGTGACAAATTGTTACAGCAGAAGCAGCTAATTGCAATGAAAAAAAATGTGTGACAAATTGCATGTGCAATATATTGACAGCAAGATAAAAATAATACAATAAAATGTACACACTAAGCGATAAGCCTACGTGCCTGTGGTACTGCAGGCTTTAGAGTGAATGTTGAGCCTTCTCCTGGAAACAAATGTCTCTCTGTGGAGTCATGAGGAGGGTAAAAGCAAAACAACCCTGTGTACAGCTAAAACACAAAACACAAGTGGTCCAAAGAATAGCAGTTGTTTCACTTCATTTCACTCACTGAATAAAGATGTGCCATTCATTACAGTTTTGGTTGCCAGTTGTGCTCTGTTGAACAAAAAAAAAAAAAAAAGGCCTAGAGCACTTCAAACAGAATCATCATTTGCTCTTATTCTCTCTCTCCTGCTATCTTGCACCATGAAATATAAAGCTGTTATCTCACTGAAAAAAACTCATGTTTTGTTCCCTGATGGATGACACACGTACCACTTGAGCAAATGTGGCTACATTAAAACCAGACAGGAGCACAGCAATTATGGCCTTTGAGTGTGTGTAACTTTAACCTCATCAGCCTGATTGGTGTTAATTTTAAATGCCATGCAGTTTCGAGATTGTCAAATATAAAAGCTAAAAAAAAAAAAAAAAAAAAAAGGAGGAAAAAAAAAAAAAAGCACTTTCTACAAACCCTGTACTTTCAGCGCACAGAATGTAATTTTTGCCACAGGGTGTCTCTCTGGGAAAATATCAAAAGGCACAGTCTGATGGTGTTGCAAAGCAGCATGGGATAATGTGAGTTGCTGCCTTTACCGCAGCTGCTTAAGAAAACCTGACGTGACACAGGCAGTCGGGTTCATGAGCAAGCTAATGTATTAAAGTTTTATTGTTACCTTCATGCTATGTAATTTTTTTATTTTTATTTTTGCTTTTAATGAAATAGGCACAAGCAACATTAGCTAACTAATGTTATTGTTAACAATGCCACTGGCAAGAAACTAACATTCAAAGCAGATTTACCCTGAAAAAAAAATAAATTAAAAAAATTTGGTTTCTCTGGATTTTGAAGATTGTTAGAAACATTCAGAATAATGTAAGCACAAACATCAACTGGACACTGGCTGCTTTTTCCTTGTACCTGACCATTATCAGAGGAATTTTTTTTTTTGTTTGTTGAGCCACTTATTACCGACCTATGAATCATTCAAGCATTAAAAAGGTTCCTAACTCAAAGGATAAACCACTCTACAAGGACAACTTAAAGAACCAATTTTAAATGGTATCTTTAAGCACTTTGTTACTAGCAGCGTGTTGTAAAAACACATATTTTGTACCCATTTCTTTAGTTGAATCTACAAAAAAATGCCAAAGATAACACAGTTTGACAAACATAAAATAGTATTTTTGCACCAAAAAGGTGATTCACAAAGAGCTGCACAAATGGAGGACAAAAGAAGAAGTGGCAGGACTGAAAAACTATCTTCAGCAGATGAACAGTATCAGAAAGTCACATCCTTAAGAAATAGTAAAAAGTCCAGCAAAGGCCTAAGAGATGCAGCTTGACCTTCAACTGATCTATCTACTTTTCACTGAAGCATCATCAGAAATGGTCTCAGTGACTGTCAAGAAGCCATTCTTAAGGAAGGAAATGGGGAGAAAAGGCTGAGGTATGCCAAATTAAATGGACTTGTTCTTATATAGTGCTTTTCTACTCTACATAAGCACTCAATGCAGCATGTTTCATTCACCCATTCACACACACACATTCATACAAGCACTTTCTGCATCTAAGTGTTTTCTAGCTAACATTCACACACACAATCACACTACAATGAACGCATGCAGACTGGAGCAGGCAGGGATCAAATGACCACCTGCTCTACCTCCTGAGTCACAGCCACCCCATCATTACACATTTACACAAGAACTGCACTCAAAATCAGTGCCAGCAGGTTTGATGGAGTGATGAATCCAAATTTGAAAGTACTGGTTCAAATGGTCCTCAAAATGTACAAAGGAGGTTAAGACAGATGTACAACACTAAGTCCCTAAAGCCAACTGTAAAACACAGTGAAGACATTTCATGGTTTGGGGCTGCATTCCAGGGTGTTGTAGTCAAAATTAAACCAATTTCTGTCAGAATTGATGGAATTATGAATGTAGAGAAGTACAGTCAGATTTTGATCGACCATGCAATACGATCAGGAAAGGGTCCGCTTTGCAACACTTTCACTTTTCACCATGATAATAATCCCAAACACATTGCCATTGCAGTAAAAGCATACTAGGATAAAAACATTCCCTGTATGCCTATATGTTGTCAATACATAAAATGGCAGTAAGACACATAATTTTAAATAACTCGATAAAGCATTATCATCACTTTGACCTTCAGATCAATTTACTGACTGTGAAGGAGAGGTCAGAGGTCAAATGTTACTTGACATTTTAAATCTCTGTACGGCACTTCCTATATGTTGACAATACACACCACACTTGTAAGAATCATAGTTTCAAAGTTATAAGGCTTTTTGTCAATTTTGGACCAATAAATGGTTAAGTTGGCCTTAAAGACCTTGGTGGATAAAAGCCAAATTTGAATGGATTGTTAACATGACCCCACTCTTGCTAATACTGTACGTCATTGGTCTGGCTGTTTTTAGACAACTAAAGCAGAAACATTACATACAATATTGGTCATTCATATGTAAAATACTTCCTGCAGAGTCATTAACATGAGTGATTTGTCTTACTCTTGTAGGATCTTGCTCTCAGTTGTCTGAGGAAACCCAAAATCCATCACCTCATCCATCAGCTCGTACACAGTCACAAAGTTGTCACGAATACTCTCCTCCTCGAGCTCTTTAAAGTACTCTTTAAATACCTACAGACAGAAACAATTTTTACATTGTGTCTTGGTAGGGAGAGCAGAAACATGTATGTTAATATGCATCTACTGACCCATGGTGAGATGGGTTTTTATTTTTAGATATCAGTGCTGAACAGACACATACAGGTATAAACAACAGATACACTTCATAATGTCGTTTATTAAGACCACTGAGTATTAATTTCTGATTATTGGCAGGTCATTATTAAAGTCATATAATCTCACCACCTCAGACATAACTGTGGTCAACCGTTTAATCTCCAGGTAACAGAATACAACACAGCTTGTAATTTATGCAAGCAAGCTGGTTACAGTTATTCATATAGCAAGGCAAGCTGTTTGTTTATCCGTCTGTCTTCCAGCAGAATTATGCAAAACAGCTACTAAGCCACATTTCCTGCTGGAAAGGTAGAGGTGGAGATCAAAGGAGGAGCCTATTACAATTTGGTGCAACTCCAGGTCACATTCTTATAAATGAAAAGAATCTGACATGGATGTATTCTCTGAGTGCCATTCTGGTTTATACCGTAGATGTTGCAAAGTACTTTGCAGCAAATATAAAAAAAAAACCCAGAAAGCATAAGACTGCTGGTGCAGAAACACCAACTTTTCCTCCATTTCATCAATAGAATCAAACTGGGTGTGTTGCTAACACAGAAACAGACAACTTGGGGATGCAAATGCAACTTTTCCTACCTTAGGATAGAAGCTAAAAGGTATGAACTGTAAACATCAAACTCACCTGTACTATTTTATAAAGGAATGAGTATACAAGAGCAGCATTGGCATTCTTCTTGGTCATCGCCACCACTGAAAAAAAAGACTGTTAAGAAACAACTTTATATCTACGAGAGACAAATTTTTCTGAATCTGTTAGAAAAAAAGAGGGTATGAAGTAGGCATGTTTTATACTTTGGATACTGGGAGTAATTATGAGATGAATGCAGCATAATTGAAAGTTACCAGAATGCGTGAGACTTTCAAGCAACAGAAAACATGTCCACAGGGAAGTAGACAGCTCAGCTGTGTAATGCAGTGCACTGGGAATACTGCTAACAACTGGAATAGATTGCTGAATTAATAATGTGTAAGTAACCCTGAGTGTGGAATCTTGCAGCACAAAAAAAGAGGGAATGTGTTTTAAGCAGACGGTGAATAACACATCACAGTGAATCGGTGTTCAATTTTTTAACTGAAGAAGCTCAGAAGCAACCTGAAACACAGGACTTCTTATAGATCTGTCCTGGAAAGATTAAGGTATGTGTATTACATGCTGTAAATGATTGATGGGAGGGCTGTCACGTTAAAGTACAAAAGTAGGAATGTCAGCCAGTCTGGAAAACTATACTGTGGTAAAGTGGTGAATTCGCATAGATATTTATAGTGTCTGCAGTGAAGGCTTTTCAGCTGGCGCCACAGTGCACATCATGCAGCAGTAAACTCTCTTTGGATACGGTAAAGGTTGTTGTGTTTGATCCACATGAAGTGTGTGGAGCCATGGCTGATCAGTGGCGACATCTCAGCGTCTTCTTCTCTCTTCATCAGAATGGGCATGAAATGGTCTATCTGATTCATGTCCATGTTTCCCATGTAGTTCCGGCAAATCAGAACCTGGATGAGAAACAATGAAACACAAGAGACAGAGGAAGAGGATAATATTATAGAGGACTTAGTCATTAAATATTTATAGCTTTTGGCTAAGATACCAAACCTGCACTCAATCTTAAAGAAGCTACAGGAGCCAATGGCTGACCAAAGAAAAACCCCAACCTCCTGGATGGAGGTTATATATTTTCATCCTCCATGGAAATGTGCAAACTGTGTTTCCAGCTTGAATCTCTCCTTTGTAGTTTTAATGGACTGATGGATATCCGATCATGAATGATGAATGACCAACTTCTCAACATGAAAGAAGAATAAGAGCAGACCTTAGAAAGGCTCGGAGGTTTCTCCGGTTTGAAATTATAGCAAAGGCATGCAATGTCCCTGAGCCCTAGTGGTCCAAAGTACCTCCTGTAAACCCAACATTGCATGTTAATCCTGGCTACAGACATCTGTTGTATGTCCTTCTCCTTTCTGCCAACTGGCAAATAAAGTCAAAATACTCAAGCACAAATTACTAAAGTCTAATTTATTCTTTGCTCTTATAAACATCCATTTGTTATGTATGTGTCACATACTTTAGTTCATGACTAAAGGTGTCCAAAAAAAATTGATACTAAAATACTAATACCTTCTTTGCAATTAGATACTCATTTGCAACACTATCGATACCTCCAGCAGACAGACAACTTCACACAGCACTGCTGTAGATAGGCAGGTACACAGCCCTTTCTATCACTAACAGGTTAAGTAGTTGATATTCACAACACTCAGTTCCTGTTTCAACAACACTGAAGTACAAGCAATTATCATAAATGTTAACCTAGCCGGCACACACGTTAACCTTTAGCTGTTTATATGTTAGCAATCACCTGATTGCAGCACTAGCCGTATGCTAAGTCACCACTGAGGTTGCGGCTAGCAGCTATGGCTACTTAGTAAAATGATAACATTAACGTCTGAGCTAGGCAAATGTTATCAGTCCTGCCTGCATGTAATGCTAACAGACTGTGTAAATAGGATAAAACAATTATTTGTGTCTAAAAGAAACACAATGCTTTTAAAGTCCCAGACTGAAAATGAGAAAAATCTACCAGCAACTAGACAGAAACAGTGGAAGCCCACCTTACCAACTCTATGTGATCGGTAATGTGCCACATCATCAGACAACCAATAAATATTGCTGTCTTTTTTTTGCCCCATCTACAAGAGCTTGAACCGGTTTGTAATAAAAGGTGGGTGTGAGCTTAGACACACAGCCATTAAACTGGTTATGTGACTACAATACATGTCTTTGTACAGTACCAGTCAAATGTTTAGACATGCTTATGTCTGACTGGGACTATATGCCTAAAAGCAACACAAAGTCTTATGACTGCACATAATCTATTCTTTTCAAACTACTGTCACCAGAGACCCTGATATATTGACTTTACTTCAGTTGATTTTATAAGTGAATTGTTGAGTCTATAAAAGACACAGTGTCTTTAAATCAGAGACTGAACTAGTGAACTACATTCTGAAAAGAAAAAAATAAATAAATAAAAACTCCACTGCGCTGTGGACACAGTGAAAATAAAACACAGCAGGAAAAAGAACAATACATAACTGAACCACGAAAAAGATGACCCAGAAACTCTTCTAACACTGCCAGCAGCATTTGGTTTAAGTCAAGGATGTAAAATGATGACTGAAGTGTTCATGTTCATATCACAGAACGCCACAGTCTTCAATACAGTTTTAAACTATGTTTGAGAACGTTTTTCAGATGTGATCTGTATCAGGGACTTAGAAGGAGGGGAATTACATCAGGTTCTACCTTGAGACTTGAGACTATTGCAAATGTTGTAACATCTCCAAACAGCATACAGTGGTATTCAGAGATAATGACAAGATTTACTTCATTCAGCCCAGAGAAAGCACCACACCTCCTAATTTTAATGGAAACACACAGACACACACAACAAGATGAGTCAGCAGTCTTTCTAGTCTCCGGACACACACAGTGAAGTGAAGAAAGAGATCAAAGCTTCTACGCTTCAGGGATCTAGATGGTGCGCGCACACGCACGCACACACACACACACACACACACACACACACACACACACACACACACACTCACAGCTTTCCGCCTTCTTTAATGGAGGAGCCTGTGTTGCACAAGGGTCACAAAGGGGCAGATGCAACAAAGACAGGAGGAAATAAGAAATAAAAAAAAGGACATTCCAGCAAAGTAAAGTAATCTGGGGCAGAAGAAAGATATGAACAGGCCACTGATCAGGTTCTGTGAGAGGAGAACGCACACAGGCAACAGTTCAGAGGTGACCAGACAGAGAGTGAGATATAGACACGTCTGTATCAAAGCCCGTGGAGAAGTGTCCTTTGAATTGCCAGTTTTAAAATCAAACCTTGATAGAAAAACACACCAGCAAACTAGCCTCAACAGCAGGTTTACTGTGTGGAGGTTATAATCATTTTTTGGTTATTGCATCAAAAAAAGAAAAATGCTTTACAAACAGAATATAGACCACAGCTGATTTAAGCATTTCAAATATGAAGATTCACTGATTTTCTTGGTTTTAGATGACTGCGTATAACAGTTTGGCTTGTTGGTTGGGGAAAAAGATTTGAATTAAATTCATTTAAAAGATCCATCCATCTATCCACACACCCACCCAATTGCTTCCACTTATCCAATTCATGGTTGCGGGGAGAGAGGCAGGTGACACCTTGGACAGGTCACCAGTCTATCGCAGGCCTAACACAGAGATACAGACAACCATTCACACTAACATTAGCCAATTTAGAATCACCAATGAACTTAACTCCACTAACTGCACATCTTTGGACTTTGGATTGTGGAAGGAAGCTGGAGTACCCGAAGAGAACCCACGCAGACACAGGGAGAACATGCAAACGCCACACAGAAAGGCCCTGGCCAGATGGGGGATTTGAACCTGTGAGGCAGCAGTGCTAACCACCGCACCCACCCCTAAAAGATAATCAACAAATTCACTGATAACATCAATTATAACATGCATCAGCCCACTTGAAAAATATGCCCATAATAAAAAAATAAAAAAAACACCCCAAATATAACCTAAGACTTACCTCCTACTGCACTTACAAGCCAATGGCATAAAGAACATTAAAAAAAAGGTTAATATAATAACACCAACATATAAACTGCAAAGAATGGGCCAATGACACTGCTAGAAGAAAACAACCAGCACGGCACGTACAGAAGTTAATTTCTCTTTGAGACAATAATTCAATAAATCACCAAGATTATCACTCTTTTCATTTACTATGTGATGAGTTTCTTATTGACTGCTTTATTCATCCATTTCCTTCTTTTAGTGTATTGATGTGTAATTTTTCTTTAACTAAAAGTGCATCTGAGAGACATTCAAATCATCCGATTATAGAGCTGATTCTGAAAATAACTGACATCACCATAGTCTGCGGTAACAATTATGGCTTAGTGCCAATCACAAACATGACTTAGGAAAACTTTTATTTAGTCTTTAGGATACGGATGTGTCAACACATCACTGTCATGTCACTCTGGTTCGAATGTGTGTCAGTTAAACTCAAATTCCAAAGGAAAAAAAAAAGCGACAGTGCAGGGTATTCAGCAGAGATAGGAAACCTCGTGCAATCAGTTAGCATATTTCATGCCCCAAAGCAAAGCACAGCTACTTAATAATCCAGGTCTCTTTACAACCTAGTGGGGAATGTATCCCCTCCAAGTTAATCCACAGTAGTATCTGCTCAAAACATATTCTGGTAGGTTTTGCTGAAATATCAATAAGTATTACAAATATTTTTACATCTCGTTGTTTTAAATGACATTCAATTGTGTGAGGGAGCTCAAAGTCATTATGTAGAAATTAGTTAAATTAGTTCAAAAACCCAAAATGGTTCATCAGTAGGAACAAAAAGAGAGAGCACAAAAGGGAACAAAAACAATGGGAGCACGATATTAAAATTGAAGCATAAAATGAAAGCCTAAATTATAGGCAATTAGTCCTATTATAAATTAAATTACATGTGGTTATCCATTGTTACAAGATGTGGTGATCTATTCTTTGTTTAATCTACAAGAGTAAAAGCAATTCTTAGTGTTATAATTGACTTTTACAAACACAACAAGGTATTTATTATCTGTTAAAACCACAACCAGTCATAGAAATCAAAAAAAAAAAAAAAAAAATCACTGTGGGGATTTGGTGACAGTTTGTTTCTGGGTCACACAAGGTAATCAATGACTGTTTACAATGTTTGAAATCAATAGAAAGCACTCACTGCTAACCTCTAAAGGAATATGGCAGCCCTCACTGGGCTGTATGACTGGAACGGAAACAGGAACAAAAAGTAAAACAAAAAACAAAATCTAAAGTCAGTTTGTATCACCCATCAACACTCTCGCAAATCAAACTAAATCCACTAAGTTCAATCTGACTATGAGATAAATTCTTGTACTAAAATAACTTTACAACAATAATCCAAGATAGAAAGTTGAATTTTTTTTAAAGTGTCAGAGCTGTTAGGAGTTAACAGTAAGAGACTTGCAGCTGAAATAATAAAACATTGAAAAATACAAAAAGACGGCACTGAGTTGGTCCATTAAACATTGTTAATACAAGACCTCGAGAAAGAGGCTCATTGCAGCTGCAGCATTCTCCGTCCAACAAGACTAAGAATCTACAGACATAATGGCAGCTCTATGAAGCCTGAATGTGCTGACGCTTAGTGGGTATAATGTTTACTATATTAATCTCAGTTTAGTGTGCTAGCACGCTAATACGATAACAACATGAAAGAGATGATTATGTTGATGAGAATGTCATTTGTTTTGCATCTAAACTGGTGGATAAATTACAAAATTGACCTGTTTATGTTGCTAAATGGAACAACAAATTTACTGCATTTCATCTAATGGGAAGGACACATATGTGCTCTAAATTGTAAGTCATTACACTAACTGTTACACATTTTGCTAAGAACCACAAACTGCCTCTTGTGAGAGAAAAATGGGGTATCACCAAAGCCATGTGCATTCATCCTTTGGGGTCCATGAATGCATCTATAAATTTTGAAGGCAATCCCTCCAGTAGTCTTTTCTGAATATTTCAGCCTGGACCAAAGTGCCAAACAATAAAGTCCAAAATTTTCATCCAGAGAGCCATGCCACTACTCTCAAAGTTCAGAAAAGTTGAAGCAGTTATTTCACCTGTTGTCATTTTAAGTGGCTGAATTGACTTTCGATGGTTTCTTGTCACCATACCACTGCTGATCGATTCCAGTATGGATGTCCCTTAACGAACTCAGCTGTTATTGAAGGAATCTTGCTCACTGTGTGTGTTCCTTGAGGAAAATTTAACAGCTCAGTTAAGAGAAAAGGTTACAGGGCCGTATGGTGGTGAAGTGGTTAGCACTGCTGCCTCACAGCAAGTAGGTCCTGGGCTTGAATCCACTGGCTGGCTATGTCCTCCCTATGGAGACTCTGGCTTCCATCCACAGTCCAAAGACATGTATGGGTTAGTTTAATTGGCAATTCTAAATTGGCCATAGGTATGAATGTGAGTGTGAATGGTTGTCTATCTCTCTGTGCTAGCCCTATGATAGACTAGTGTCAACTGGGATGGGCTTCAGCTCTCATTCGCTGAGAGTCATTGATGCATGAATGGATGGATGGATGGATAGACAGTTATCGGAGAAACCAGTAACCACCCATCCATCTATGAAAATTATTCAAAAATGTTTCCTGGAGGACCCTTAATAGAAGAATCCATACCATAGCGTTGCTAAAATCAAAAAGCTAATCAAAATTAGTCATTCCTCTAACAACATTTGCACATTACCATTTTAATATTGATGAATGTACACTGTCCTACATAACTAAACATCAAATACAAAACTAATAGCTGTAGCTTCTTGAGCAACACCACTATATATCTAAAGATGTTAGCCTCCAGCTGTTGTAATGTGCCATTCCTCATAACAATCCAAAAAGTCAGCTTGGGCATGCTTGCTCATTAAAAATTCTATTGGGAATCACAGGGAACAAATGATGCCACGCTGATTTCAATAGCCTGACATTTAAGTCTACGCAGCAAGTCCCAGCAGCCAGCCATGTGCAGCCTAGTGCCCATGACCAGGCACTAAAGGGGTGGGGCGGGGTGACACACTTGAAAACACATCAAAGCTACTGACTTTTGCAGTAGCTGTGGTGGTTTTTAAATATATCTGTGGCTATGTAAAATTAAGCAGGCTGCCTATCTGTGCATAACTGCTCTGGGTTAATGTCTACAAATTACTTTTAATATTATTTTTATCTAAAGTGTCATTGTGAATATCGTCACCCTTTTCTGCATCTTCAGCTCAGTTTAAGAGATTTGGTTCACAATTTTCTGCTACAACAGAGAACCTCATCTGGTCAGGACAGAGAGAGGGTGAAGACTGGAGGCAAAGAGATACTACTGACTTGCTCCAGGGCAGAAATAGATGGATAGATCGCAAGAGAGGGAAAGAGAAAACCTTTAATCTGTACAATCAGGCATCCAGCCTATGAGGGACTGATCCTTCTCCCTAATGGGTAATGTTGTCAGGCGTATAAGGCTTCTTCAGCACTTTTTTAGGCCCAACATAAATTAACTCTGTGAGGTTTGGATAAAGAATCATGCAAAGAAATAAGAAATTTTGAAAACACTTCTAAAACAAAAAAAAAAAAAAAGATAATACAATGATTAACCAAAACAGCGAGTACTACCTCATTCATGATCCTCATGCCTTTCAGTAGCATTTCCAGAGACACTGTTTCATTGCCCTTAACGTAAGTTAAGTGAAAACACTCAAGATACTCTTCAATGACTGAATTTGGGTCATCTATGATTTCAGGTGTATATTTATATGTGATATTTTAAATCCTAAAATGTTTCCTACTGTTACTTTGTCAAACTACTTGACCTACAACCTTTCATAGTGTTTTTGATTTCTTCTTGTTTTTTTTCAGGAAATGGGCAGTTGGTGGGGCAAGGATAAAGGAAAGGTCACAAGAGAAAAACACACACACACATACACACACACACACACACACACACACATATATACACACACATATACATATACATATATATATATATAAATTTACTGCTGCTTGAACTCTGAGGCTAACCCTTTTGGATAAAAATCCCTGTAAAACTATAACTAATTACATTATAACATTTTAGAGTTGCTGTCATAGACAAAGGAAAGAGTATAAGTATGATAAACAAAACAGGGCCATTAAAAAGTGTTCCTCAATATAATTTAATGGTGTCATAAATGGCCCGACTGTCATTTTAATCACTGAAATAGCTTGGTCAGGTGGCAGACTAAGCCTAACATCATTGCTTTGTCTAACTAAACTTATCGTTAGAACTGAAACAACTGATCAGATGACTCAGTATTTGGTGAGTATTTTTTTCTTGCAAAAATATATTAAAAAATACACTTGCTCCAAGTTCCTAATGTAAATGTTAGCTGTTTTTCTTAAGCTTGTATAACAGCAAAACAAACAGTGTTGGGGTTTTAATGCTGCCACATAAAGCAGAACAACTAAAAACATCACGTTGTGCTCTGGGTAGTTGCATTTTCTGACATTTAGGGTTGAATGATTAGATTGGATTGATTGAGAAAATTGGCAGATATTTCATAATATATGAAATACACAAAAGCAAAAAATCCTTACCTTTAAGAATCCAATTATATATATTTTAAATCATCTAGACTTAAACAGCTAATTGATGACTACAAATGTACAAATAAATGAAATTTCACCTTGAGATCACATAACCTACAAGTATTTTTAGTTGGGTTTGTCTCTCAAGATGTATTTCTAATATATGTCATCCTCATATCCACACACGTTCCTATTACATTAAATTAACCACTGTACTTTTTAATTAGAAAAGCATGTAAGGGATAACAAGAGAAAAGTTTTAGACCTCGAAATAGGACACATCACGTACAATAAAGACTGCATCGCTGCACAAGAACAAGCCCTCTGTGTGTGTACTGAACATCGGTGAAACGAGTTTGGCAAGTTGAGCTTCTCTTCCTGTCTGCTCTGTAAGGGTGGTGTAGTTAAATTAGCAAAAGAGTTTTCGGGAAATAAAAGTATGTGAGGCATATGATACAGCTGAAAATTACACCAACAAAAATGACAATATCCTTCAACTGAGTGACCGTTTTGTTTTTGTTTTTTTAAAGCAAACAGTTTTTCTTGAGGCAGGTGCTACGCTGATAATGTTAACTTCCTCACCAACAAGTCGCCACAAACTTACCTTTCCCTTCAAGTCGAGGATAAATATCGCTGACGCCGACATCTTGATACAGACAAATCCTCGAGAACAAGAAGTAGGTTAAGTAATATCTGGGTCTACTGTAAGATATGGGTCACTTGAGTGGAATACGACTCGCTCCCATCATCCTCGTTCCTCCTCTCCTCCTCAATGTTCGGTTAACGCGTTTCGCTGCGGCTCGCCGATTTTCCGGACAGTAGCATCAAGCTAGCTCCGATCACGGAAGTACGACTTCCGGTTATTCATTTACTTTTTTATTTTTTAATGAATAATTCCAAATGCCTAAAGCAAATTAGATTCCCCTTTTAATTTTTGCTGTTCTTCAGAAATAATGAATTCACTTGTAGTTTTGATAGCGGACATTTATTTAAATAAATAATATTTGTGCTTCCGTTTTTTTTCTACGCTACTTGCAGGAAAAAAGTTGTGCTCTACTGATATTATGATGATCTTATTAGGTTATAGATTAAAATATCCGACAGTATAAAAATAATCTTTTGCTGATTAAACATGATAATTAGTAGTGGTAGCATTGGTATTTTTACATAATAATAATAATAATAATAATAATAATAATAATTATTATTATTATTATTATTATTATTATTGATTGTTCTGAAACATGGGACACGCCCATCATAGTTAACAACGCCGAATTCTCGTTTTATTTTTGAAGACAGGATCGCTTTTTTTCCGGTTTCGGTGTGAGCTTCACACGTCGTGTTTCCGCCTTCAGCTACACGGACCTGTCAGAGCGCTCTCATCAGCTGCGTGGTCTGACGGGAGCCGAATCGCTGGAGGCCTCTGCTCGAGCCGCACTGTCAGGCTTTATTACGATTGTTTATGACAGCGTTGCCAAGTTTAAGAGGACAGGTGAGTTTAATGATTTTACTTTGAGTCCAATGAGACAAGCAACAACCAAGAATTAATGGTGGAGAAACAGACCTCAGAAATAACCCCAATTGATTTGATCTGAAAATACATGACCGACACAACAACAGCAAGTGTTTTACATACAGGCATTTTTTTCCTTTTTTTTTTTTTTATTGAGGTCACACTGAATCTGCAGACAAATCCCAGTCTGGTTTCTTAAAAATGGCAGTCAAAAGGTGAAAAGCAATTACAAGTATATAAATGATATAAATGAGCTGCAATGCGTTTTTATTGTAAAACTTTACTTTGACGGATGCGACAGTGATACTGTAACAGCACAAATGAAAGATGTGAATCTTCTTGTGGTTTTCTTGTAAAGCAACCCATCTGCCAGAAATAATACAGTCCTTCCAAAGAAAATCAGAAAAAAGAGTGTAAAAGAAAGCAGTGCAATTGTGATACATTATATACTATTATATACTATACAAAAGTACTCTCACTGAGCAAAGCAAGATATGCTCTCATTGTTAGTCTTAGTTAACTCTGGTTATGCGCTCCCATACAAAGGTAATTTGTAGTATGAGAGCTAACAAATCAACTAATCAGTTAGTTTAAAAAAATTATAATAATTTTGGTGTGTGCTGTATTTAGCACACTCCAAATGCAAGCATAATGGTTAAGGGTTGGTACAACAACGCCTGGGCACGACCTAGTGTATTGATGTGTACCTAGGCAGGTTGTCACTGATCACTCACTGATTCAGCTATGAGCTAACTGACAGAAAGGTAAGTTAGAGTAAAGGGGAAATAGGCCTCAGCACACTCTCAAGTCTACTAAGGAAGAGAAAGAAATGGAGTTATGGAAAGGGGGAAAAAATCTGAAATGATGGTGGGGAAATTGATATATGTTGCAAATAAAGCAATTTTGCATGGACAAGTGGTCATGAATAGTTTATCAAGCTGATTTCAGAGGATGGTGAACAGTTATCCCTGCTAACAGGAGTAATACTAGCTTTTACAGCTGAAGGTTTACTTAGGATATGCTGACCCCCCCAATTACTGCTTTTTGTGCATTTAATCGGTTGTTAACAACTGATTAATTTTTAGATAGAAAAGATGGAAACACAAGGAAAAGGAATAAATGGAGTGAAACTGGTAGCTTGGTTCTGGCTCAACAACTAAAAATGTCGGTTTAGAAGGTGTGGATGGAGATGTTCCTGCTAAGCAATGCTAAACTCAATGTCATCAAACTCTTCCTCTGTGTCCTCATCTATGTTCTCAGCTGCTCTCTCGGCCCTCTCTCTCTCACTTGTTGGGATATAGTTGTCCTCAATGAAGCCGTCATCGTCCTCTTCGCTCAGTGGAGGCATACAGTGATGGTCCATTCCAAGTCCTCCATGCATATTAAACCCCACCTCTGATGCTGGAAACGGTGAGAAAAGAAGAAGAAGAAGAAAAGCCCCACAACCATCAATCACTGAAAGGTAAGTCCAGTAAGTCATTATTGTTATCAGTGTTTGCAAATATAAAAAGACTCGCCTTGTAGGTAAACAGAACACAGAGAGCTTTTCCATCATCAGTTTCTACAAGCTTTTAATTGCTGTAGTTTTATCTGCTCACAAGCACAAAGCACATCTTTTAAACGTGTCTCTACAGCTCGTTGAAAGATTTTCAAAAATAGAATTGCTTAGTCTCTTTTTGTGTCAATTTTCAGTGTGCATTTCTCATTTATGGAAACATTATGTAAGCCATTCGCGTGGACCTGACATCGCAGTTGTATAAGATGTACAATAATTAATTGTTAGCAACACCCTAGCCCGTATTGTTTTCTGTTAACTGGATTAGGTGATATATTCACCACTTGGGGGCAGCTGAATGCACTGTAAACACAACATTGGGCACTGATCTTCAGTCCTGTTTTTGTCTTTTTAAAGCAGAATATTTAGTCATTGTTTTTGATGTGTTTAAGTCTCCATCAACTTCTAAGGAGTGATTATTTTTCATCTGCTTTTAATTTTTGTTTATCTACAGGTTGTTTTTTTTTGTCCACATGCAGCAGGGCCAGAAAACAAAGACAATGAGCTGGAAACCACTGTAGACCTGAGAGTAACTGCAGAGGCAGGTTATAATTCCAGTCGTTCATCTTATAGTCCTATTGTCGATTTAAAAAAAAATTGATTAGTGCAACTTTAAGCTGTGACCAAACACACTATATGCACAAGTATACTTTTTTATATTTCTGTTTTTGTTGTATAACGCTTTGTTATCCAAGCTGTTGCAAAGATGTTCACATAATCACCACTGTTTTCATTGTTGAGTGCACAAACAAATATGCCAGCATATAGTAATCTCTAAAATGAAATTGTTAAAAAGCAAACCTGATGGGCCACAGTGGCTAACAGAATCAGCCTCCCTCAGCCGTGTGTGTCTGTAGCTGGCCAGGAAGCGCCGAAACACCTTGTATTTAGCCATAATGGCAATGATAACGTTGACGAAGATAGCTGTGACCAAGACAGCCACAAAGAACTCCCAGCGGTGACTGGTCTGATTGGCTATCAAAGTGCCTGTAAGAGAAGGCAGTGAATCAAATTCCAGCATTGTGGTTTTGAGGCAGCACAACTACGGAAAGAACCTAGATGCCCAAACTAAGCTTCAATAAAGGGTGTCGTATATTCACCATCCTCTGCCTTTAGAGCAGATTTTGAGACAAATTTCCTGCTGATATACTTTCCATCTGACTTTGCTGAAACAGCTGAACTCTTACCATTGTTTGATGCCGTTGGTAAAGCGGTCTCATTTAGTGATGGTTCCATCTAGCTTGGCCTCTTATTCGTGCAGTCTCTTCTAGGAAGAGACCTCTAGTTTGTGGCTCAGTTTGGTTCTTGTTGAATGAGGCTCTTCTCTTGCTCTGGGGTACCATTAACTCAAGCATGAAACCGTGGATTGCAGGCGAATCAAACACATATGTCGCTCTCTTTCTACAAGATCTAGCAGACCCTTGAACTCCTTTTAACAGAAGCTGGAAGTTTTCCTTTGTTTATGTTAAATTGTCTTAATCTGGTTGAAGCTAAAATAGGACCTGGAGGTGATGCTGTAGGGCTGGCATCTCCCCAGATGAGGGAGTTAGTTGTCTGTTGACTACTGAGGAGTTTAACCTTTCAGAGCTCAACTTGGTGGCAAGATTGAGTGAAGGGAGATTCTTCAGGTCAGTATTAGCTGAATGGTGCTGGTATCCTAATCCGTGCATGCATAAGTTGAATTATGAGTCACACACCTCTTGCTGTAGACACAGATCTAGAGAAAGCAGAAAAAAGAAGAAAAGAAGTAAGAATATTTTTGTTTTACACACTTGCCTACAAAACGCATCTTGCAAAAGTGGGAGAAAAAACTTCTTCAGTTATGTAGCTCACCAGCAAATGATACCCATGTGCATTTTTTCCTTTGAAATCTTTGTGCCGTTAAATGCATATTTCATAACTAAGCCACACAAAACGAACATGAGCAATCAAATGATTTAAATATTTCAAGTATCTATGAAGAGTGAATGTGTCATCATAAAAAAGAGATCTTTTAAAGGCTCTTTAAAATCCAGAAATTATTACTGAGTACGCGCTCTCAGGAGCTCAGGAGGATATCATCCACAACAGGAAAAGTGTGTCACAAACAGGAAGTCCCACATACCATAGAACCTTCCTTCATAGTTCTAGGCTACACAAAACACTGGAAAAGTGAGTCATGTGTGTGTGTGTGTGTGTGTGTGTGTGGAGAGTGTGTGAAAGAATCTGCCTTTGTATGTTTATCGGCTCCCTACAAGAAAAGGACTTCAGATTTAATGGGAAAAAAAACAAAAACATATATACATATATTATATATATATATAAATATATATATATATGAAAGAAAATTCCATCTAATTTGAGCAACATGAGAAAAGAGCAGTATCTTGGGATATCTTTTCCATTTGTTGTGTTTAGCATAAAGAAATAGGGAACAGCCTGTCTAGTCTGGCTGAAAGACTACAGAACCCTCTACTGGTGTCTGCAAAGATCACAGTTTAAAAAAGATAAAAACAAATCCTAGTTTTAAATAGATTAAACAAACAACTTATTACATCTGTGATTCTCTGTGACAGAAGCAAAATAGCCATTTCCACCCATTTTTGTCCAAAACCAGCTAACCAGCCGGCAAATTTTACAGAACAGGCACTACGCACTGGATTATAAACCCCCATGGTCTGCTTGGATTCAGGAAGTCATGCCACACTTCCACTTGTTGTATTATTTTGTGGACAGCAACACATCAGTGATGTTCTTAATGTAAATACAAACCTGTCATCCACAAGAGAACCTTTATGTGCAGCTATTTGCAAAATAGACACATATTTGCATGCACGGGTCTACAAGCTGAGCCCCTGTATTTACAGTGGAGCTGTGAAAATGCAGTCAAACAAGTTATGTTCTTGTCTATGTTGTCCATTATTAACTGTTTTTTGCTAGTGCCTGTATTTTTATCTTTGTGATCTGGATTTTTATACAGGGTCAAGGTTTTTTTTGAAGAACAAGGTTCTTTTTCTAAGTAGATACTGTTCCATCTAAATTCAATACAGAAATGTGTCTTAATTAAATACAAGTAGCAACATTATTTTAGTCGTGCATTAATAATTTTAGTCAAGTTAAAGCACAAAATTATCAAATTGCAATGAAAGCAACAGAAAGTAACAGAAGTATTTTACATTTATACTGTAATGTTCTGTATTAGGATTATTGATGCACTAGCATGTTAGCTGCATTTAAATGGTGATGCTGGTGGAAGAACTGCTTTAACCAGTAACATCATGTATCATCAACATCAACGGTTTTGCTGTATGCATAATAACCAATAAACACAGTTCACGGATAAATGTGACAGAATGACTTGGCTGTCAAAATGTAGTTGAAGTATAAAATGTAATTAAAATGACTGATGGTTCAGTCTTACTGGAGTAAAAATAGGACCGGTGATTCCATTGAATTTTTTGACATTTGGTGACTGATTGCAAGTTGTAGCAACCAAAACCAAAGGCAGATTGGGAGGCAATCTGTCTCCAAACAATAGCGGTGTATGTCGGAGTGATTGCAGTCACTCTCGTACAGATTGGTGAAGGTTTGTAAATAATTGCCACCTAATTTATAAATGCAGACATATTGCCAGAACGTTGCCATTGATCTGAGTCTCGACTTAGCTGGTTGCCAAGCACTTACGTCATTTTGCAGTTAAATTGTCAACCAGCAGCAACTACATCACTATTTGTGGAGGAATTAATGTGAATTTTTGTGTATCTATACAATGGCAGATTTGCAATAGACAGCAACAGATTTGTGATTTTTGCCAGCTCATCACAGTTAATCACCATATTACCACAAACAGACTGCATGTAATTGGCAGCTTGACCGCATTCAGTTGCAAACTCATAGCAGAGTGATGCCGTCTCAATCCCATTTTATTGCCCTCTTGTTGCACCAAAGGTGCTTTGAAGATGGCAGCTGACTGCCAGTGGTGGTAGACCTGGTCCCCGCCTTCACAGTAACTATTTCAAAACAATGAGCTCACAAGTTCAGTGCACACATTCACAATAATTTTGGCCATGCTTCGGTCTCCAACAACTGTATCCGCTTGTGTGACTGTAGCAGAAACACCAAATGGCAGGAAAAAAATATGACATGTAAAGTGTACCTAAAATCTATAGTTTTCTTTTTTGCAAACCAACTAACACATCTTACTTTGGCTTGCAGAGTTGCTGGACTGATTTATACTCAGCAGTCATGGGAAGTGGTGAAGTAGTCATGAATATTGCAGCTTGATGTTATTCTAATGCTCAGTGCTTCTCATTCACACTAGCAGACTGACCCACTGAATTTAGGCCTTAGTGGCTGAGTGATTTTCTCCTCCACCATTAACTGGAGGAGCATAAAGCATTGTTTCACATGTTGTGACAAATGTGACTTTGGTCTTTGTTACTTTGCTCTTTCACTAGCTTAATAAAAAAAAAAAAAAGTTCAATCCAACTATGTTTGATTTCTTAAATAATGGCCCCTCTGTCTTGACAACATGTACAATTAATTTACTGCCCCCCCCCCAAAAAAAAAAAAAAATCGTGGTGCTTGCTTTAATAGGCACACTTAAGATTTCTGTGTTTCTTGCTCACTTTCTTGGCTCTGAGGTGATTTTTCACAGCAAGAGAGCTCCGGCTGCTTTGCGCTGGCCATTAGGCCACTTCCCCTTCATCTTCTCAGGCTATTCTTTTCACCAGTGTTGGCTGTAAACACACCGGCAGGGCTGTCTTTATCTCTTCCCGTTCTGTCCTCACACAGGCACAGCACAGCAAAATCTACACATCAGGCAGCACAGGACCCAGAGCCAAGAATATCTGTGCCAAAGAGTTATACTGTGCACTGCCGCTGTACATTTGTTTGAATTTCTATGTGAACTTGCATGTGTAAAAAGGCTACATTTGCATGTTGGTCTGCGTTCATCTGTGCAGGAGGCGTCATTTTTTTTTCTCTGCCATACTTTGTTTTAGTTCTCCAAATTGTGAGTCCAATGTCAGTTTGTAGACACTAATGATGGCTGCAGGATGTGAAATGCTCTCTCTGTCATCAAACTGAATTAAACATAAAAATTATATTCCGCTTATGTAGTGCAACGAGGCTCCTTTGAACAGACAAACTGTAAGCAGTTTTATGTTTTCAAATTTGATTACGCAACGCGAGGTGACACCGAATTTTATGTTAAACTTCTTTCAACTTACATAACAAAGAGCCAGAATCAAAGACAAAAAACATGCATTTTGAGAAGTGCTCATCACAAAATGGATTTACTTTTCAATTCACACTTTACGCTCTCTGCCTGGCTGGAATGATCACAGATATTTATATTCAAACCACAAGCCGTCCTTTGGGTGACCCTCACCCCAACAATCCACAATGCAGCATGCAGGCCTCCCTCTTTGCCTCTTATCCCACTGCCAAGTTTTGTATTTTTGTTTTCCTTTGAAATGTGTGGAGAAGTCGGGCCATGCTATTGTTTGTCGCGGATAATAGGCATAAGATCTAATTGAGCAGTGAGTTTAAAAAAACAGCTGGCAGAGACATTGTTTGTGAACCTGATTATTTAACACATTTACTGGAATTATTTTAGTATGAAAGCTACGCCCTAAAAAAAAAAAGATGTGTACTGTGCTGTTGTTGCTGAGCTACACCAGGATCATAATAGCTTAATTTATTTTTCATTTTTTTGTCTTTTGATCCTGGAATAATGGCAGTGTCAACGGAGAAGCCTCGACAACACGTTGACTAAAAACAAAGCTTAGGGATGGCTGATTAAAAGACGCTAATGAACCTGCATCAAGACCAAAAACTATGATAGTTGGTATTTTTAAATGACCTTTATTAAACTCCACACATTCAAAGTGAAAAATTAAAGACACATTTGATTATAATTTTACCTAAACAAATCACTGACATAAAACATACCTACACCCAAACCTGTAGATTCACCTTTGGTTAATAATGGGTGAAAATCAATAACCTTAGCTATCCTTTGCTAAAACTAAAGCTATCACTTCATAAGCCCTCACCTGACTTATCCACAAAGTCAGCTGTCTCTCTTTGGCAGAGAGTGGAGTGCTGGCAGGTCTTACAGCACACAGTTTACCAAGCTTGTAGGGTTTTATTACAAACAATATTTCTAGAACTACACACAGCATAGATACTTTTTTGTACATCCATTTTGGAAATGCACTCAAATTCTATGGCGCAGTAATCTTTTATATACTAAAGCACAGCAGTTAGAACTCAGGTCTGAACAACAGCGTGGTTACTGCTGTTTGAGTTTGTAGGGCAGTACAGGTCATAGAAATGTAAACACACTTTGATGATGTGTTTTTCTTCTGTATTGAGAAAGAATGGCGTGCTGCAGCACTAAATGACTGCAGTGTAGAAAAAATTGTACAGATTTCCTCTGTTAATGAAAACCAGATTATTCTTTTGATATGCTTACGATTTTTCTGGCAATGCCTGCTTCAGACTGTCCTTTTTCTGTCGAAACCAGTCAAATAATAAATCTTAGCATGTTGGACTTTATGGTTTGGAGCATTTTCAGCTTTTTTTTAAAAAAAAAAATGTTTTTATCACATTGTGACGTTGCACAATATTCAGAAATAATTATAGTCTCTGTTAAAAACCAAACCAAGTCTGTAGAAGACACTGATAATCTCTCTCCCCTAGAAGCTGCTCATTTCAAGTCTTACCTGGACACCTGTCAGTGTAGCTCTCCGTGGCTCACACATTTCACATCAGCCTTAACCACCTTTTCTGTTGGCTTGTCTATGAAATGCAGAAATGTTGTGCAAAGGTTGAAGAGGTGTGCTCAGTAGCTGCTTCCGAGAAGATCAAGTTAATGGTTAACTTTGTAACTAAGGTGTGCTCTCCCCCGCCTCCTGCCTCTTTTCTGTCCAATGGCAAAGCAGACCTGGTCAGAGGCAATGTTGTCACTTTGTGCTGCCAAACCAGGAAGAGACTATGACTCGTGAGCTATATGCATATTTTTTATATGTAAATACCCATGCTCAGGTGCAACTGCAGAAACTGGTCTAGCCTGATTTTTTTTCACAAGCACAGCTATTGTGCTGCTGTGGATACAGTTCCATCGGGAATCATAATCTAGTTTCTGCTTTATAAGTGACCTCTTCTTGTATAGTGTAACTGTCATTAAATTGCTACTAATTAAAATGCAAACTATTGTCTAAGTCTTGGTTAGATCAGAAAGGAAATAAGACAAGATACATTTTGGGTTGACGAGTTTTGTTTATGTAAGACATGAAGCCTGCTGGAGAGAACAGACCTCTGAAAGGCTCTGAAAGGAAACGCGAGGTGACCCTGAAAACAATAGGGCCGCTTCCTGGCCACTCACCAGTGCACTCTGCATCTTTACATCTCCCTTCCTTACTCTTCCTCTTTCCCTCCCTCCATATGTTCCAGGACACTTCAGCGGAATGTCTTGGAGCTGGTGACATGGATGTAGATGGGTTGGGTCAGATTGTGTACATTTTCACTATAGCTGCTAGGGGCTGTTCAATGTCACTGTGCGTAGTCAGTGTTCTGTCATCTAGTATATTCTGCAAGGACCTGACCTTTGAATATGCCTAAAGATGTACTGTGGGAAAATCAGTTAACTGCAGTAGCAGCAAAGAGTTAAACTGTGATAAGAATATTGTAAATGGAGGTTCCAATATTAACAAATTTGTTTGATCATTTGGTATCAGAAATAACTTTCAGCTGTTGGTAAATGGACTGACACTTATATAGCACTTTTCTACTCTGAGCACTTTTTACTAAAAGCATCATTCACCCAGTCACACAAGCGCTTTTTTCTGTACCTAAGTGCTTTGCCTAACATTTGCATACTCAATCACACGGCCACATCAGGGGCAACTTGGGATTCAATGTCTTGCCGTGCGATATTTTAACATGCTGATTGGAAGAGCCGGGGAATCGATCTACTGACATTCCGAGTGGTATACGACCCACACTACGTCCTGAGCCACAGCCACCCCAAAACTTACAAACACTTCCTGTACATGCTGAATGGACACATTATTTCAACTCTGCTTTGTCGCTTTTGGATAGAAAGATAGATACTTTATTGACCCCACAAGGGAAATTATTGTTACAGCAGCAAGAAAATAGCACAATCTACAATAACTAAACAACAAAGTGAGAGTCAAAGTGCCACAGGTGCAGTGAGCCCTTATACTATGCAAAACTTTGCAAAACATATACAGCAGTGATAAAAAAAAATAAATAAAATATAAAAATTTAGGTAAAGAAGAGTAATAGTAAAACAAGAGTAGTAAAAGTTGCATTAATAAATAATATGTACACTATGAATCTCAAGACAGCTGCAAGAAGGTTTAATACAGAAATATGTGTGTGGGGGATCTTATGTCCTCACAGGTGTGTTTACATGTCACAGAAAGAAGAGTTATTATACAGTTTTATAGAGAACTGTCATGTTTTGCTGGCGCAGGCAAAGCAGAGGACCCCAATGCAGGACTCAGAGGCAGAGCTATACTTAAGCTTAAACCTTATTTACAACAGCGATCATAAAGCAAGGCTGGTCAGGTGCCAGCAGTACGCAATACTAAATATAACTATGAACATAACATGAACTAAGAATGTGGCATGGAACATGAAGCACACAGCAGAGCAGTGAAGACAACACTGACCACACAGAGACAAGGAGAATATATACACAGAGGGTTAATGAGGGAATGGGCAACAGGTGAGGGGCACAGCTGAACATAATTACACTGATGAGACAAAGGGAAGCAAACCTAAACACAAAGCACAAGGAACACAAGACTGTCAAAATAAAACAGGAAGTGACCAAACCAGGTACACGCAGACTTGACACAGAGGGAACCTAAACATGGACCAAAACAGAAACCTAAATACAACACACAGGGAAACACCGGGACGTCCAACTAAACACGACATGAGACAAGGGACTAAGACATGAGAACAAAATATACATAGGAACAATGACAGAACAGGAGAACATGGAAAGCAAAACATAACACAGACTTGACACCAGAGGTCCTCTGCTGGCACCTGACCAGCCTTGCTTTATGATCACCGTTGTAAATAAAGTTTAAGCTTAAGTATAGCTCTGCCTCTGAGTCCTGCATTGGGGTCCTCTGCTTTGCCTGCGCCAGCAGAACATGACAGTTCTCTATAAAACTGTATAATAACCCTTCTTTCTGTGACACACAAACACCTGAATACGGACCATAGAAAAGACAACATGAGGGAAACAGGAACTAACCACAAATAACTAAACAGAAAACTATGATAACTAAAGTCCTAATTCATACTTAAACAACCACAACTAAATGAAACATAAGGCACGCTGAGCAAATGGCCCGGGATCATGACAAGAACAGTAGGAATGATTTCTGCTTCAGCAGTGTGGAGTGGAGTGGGTGAGATGGCTTGCCCATGATAAAGAGTAGTTTGTTCAGTGACCTCCTGTTCCTCACTGTCTCAAACACCTCCAAATTCTGATCAATGTTGTTTCCAGCCTTGTGAATCAATTTGTTGATCATTTCTGGCACTGATGCTTCACCTTTTCGGTGTTTTTTGTTTTTTTTTTTCATTTTAATTTTTATTCAGGTTTTAGCAGCTCTGAATCAGTCATTCACAAGTGCAGCACATAGTTGACAGATTAATCCAAGGCCAAGGATCGACCGCTACTTTAAAGCATTTACTTTACCTATATTCATTTGCCTTACTTAATGCTATCCTGCTTTAAACACATTGTTTAAAAAAAAACAACTATATTGTAGCAGCTTTAAATGTGAGTGTTACTGAAAGTACTACACTTTGTTGCTAATGAGATCATTTGTTGGAAAGAAGTATACAATGAACAGTGGAATTTGCAGGAAGGTTTTCTCAAAGTGTGAACTGATAATGAATTAACGCATCCTGAGTTCATCTCCTCTCCTCTCCTTATTCTGGTTGTGTTTTATAATATGCCAGTTTAATGTTTGTCAGCACTTCATTTATCTAACAGCTATCATGTTGTAGCAAAAGGTAATAATATCAGTTCAAAAGTAATAAAAGGTACAGGACAACATTTTTAAATACTCAGGAAAAAAAGTCCAGATTTTTCATGATAAGCTGCATACTGACGTTCAATGTCAGATGTTTTGACATTAATGTGAGTCCATCTACAACATAAACAAGGTTAAGGTCATCATTGCCAGGTCTGAAACTGTTCTCTGAGTCTGGATAAGACTCTTGGAGGAGGCCAGGGGCTTTCCCCACTTGTGTTACCATGGGATGTTTATTCTTTGTCCTCTAAATGAAGTGTTGGGGTCTGAGGTCATGGCCCTTTCTGTAGGGAAGATGGGAAAGCTTTGGCCGGTCCTTGAGGAGGAGGGAAATAACAACACGTGCCGAATTGTACATAACAATGGACAGTTGGACACGAGGAGGAAGACATATGTGAGAAACAAGCACGCCACTGGCCATTAAGCGTGTGGAAGAGAGAACCCAAAGCACCAAAGGTTCAGCTAGTGGGATTGTCAGCTCTAAGTGTAAATTTTATAAAGTCATGGCTACACATGTATACATTTGTGGATTTGCATCCATAAGTGTCCTGGAAATATGATAATCTGAGTAGGGTGATCTATACAGCTGTTTTAAATCTATGCTTTTTTTAAAAAAGAAATTGCTGTATTTTAATTTTAAATTTGCAATTTTCTGAGTGTTCCTTTATTAGAATGATTGTATGTAATAATTTAATTAATATAACAGTAATTCGGGCACCTTATAATGAGTTTCTGCAAAAATAGACCCTTTTGTCCTTCTTTCCTTCATGTCCTTGACTCTGCTGCTGTAATGACCCGGTTACAGCACAGAGGTTGTGCAAGTTTCATCCAATTTAATCTAATATAGGAGTTTCCTGACTAGCTGTTCTCATTCGTGTAACATTACATGCCTCATTGGCACTAACATACAAAATTAAGAGTCTGTTTGGCTTGATCTCCTTCTACATCTTGGAGGTACAACACTGTATACACAGAGCTATCAGTATCATCTCCCAGTTTCTCTCTTTGATTCTGCTAGGGTATTTATTTTCTTTTTATTTTTAACTCTTCAAGGTGAATGAATACTACTTATTAAACAACCTACTGCATGTAAAATATACAGCTGAACACCTGCCAACTTTTAATACATTGAGTCCCATGTTTAATGGCCTGAAAGCTTTCTCTTTGAGGAAACCGACTTACCCAAATGGTGTGTTAATCAGGAGGTGGTATCACTTTTCTGTTTGTTTTGGATGTTATGGTTGTGTGAATGTGCAACAGACTCCAACAGTACCCTGACTGATAAACTTGCTGCATATAAATGGCCCCAGTAGCACAGAAACACACTCTCTGTGGAAGTGAAAATATCTGTGGTGTTACAGCTCTGTAATGTAGACCTGCCAGTGTTGCAAAATGCATGTAAAAGTCAACACATGTTTTAATAAGCTCCAACTGCGTTTTTCTAATCCCTCCGTGAAAGCTGTGAGAATATTTATGAGAAAAGTGAGAGTGTGGCAGGATTCAGTTATGGTTCAGCAAGAAATCTGACTTTTAATTACAGAACGAAAGACTGAAATACTGCTTTTTCAGGTTTGGCATGCAGAACAGCACCCACTCTGCTGGTATCCACTTTATTTAGGGTGCCCACTCAGGTTTAAACTAATATTAAATTTTGTTGTTGTTCTATTCCCATAGGTGGTTGCATGGAAGCTATAAAAAATTCTATTAAGTTTTATTTATATAGCTCCAATTCACAACAACTGCTGCCTCACGGCATTTTATATTGTAGGCTACAGAGCCCATAATATTGCCAACCAGGAGTCAGTTGCTCCTGTCACATCTGTCCCCCGGGGGTTGCTGCTGGCTCTCTGTGGGCATCTATTTGTCTAAACTTAGGAGGGGGCTTGATGTGGATGGGTGTGTGCCTTTGTGGGTCTTTGTGGCCCCCAGGTCTCCAGGGGGGCGTTGTTGTGGCTTCTCACCCTCATTATCAAGTGCATTTCATGACAAATACACACACACACACACACACACACACACACACACACACACACACACACACACACACACACACACACACACACACACACACACACACACACACACACCTCAACTCAACTCAAGGCTTTTAAAGGAAATTTTAGAATATCCTGACAAAAACGATTTACTGTAGTCCAGCCTAGAAGTTATAAATGCATTAACTAGTTTTTTAGCATCACTCTGAGACAGGATATTTCTAAATTTTGTGATATTTTGCAAGTGAAAGAAGGTTTGTTTAATTTGTACACTGAAGGACATTTCCTGGTCAAGATTCCTCACAGTGTTACTGGAGACCAAAATAAGATGTCATATTTCTAAGGTTTTTAGGGCCAAGTACAATAACCCCAGTTTCATAAGACATTCCTGTTGTATAGTTGACTTGTGTCATCTGACTTCATGGATAAATAAAGCTGAGTATCATCTGAATAGCAATGAAAATGTATGCAATATTTTCTAATAATATTTCCTAGGGGAAGCATGTATAGTGTGAATGGAAAAGGGTCCCAACACAGAACCCTGAGAAAAAAAAGAAACGAGGGATTAACTTTAACACCGAATGTGTCCCATGTGACACGACATACTTCAAAGGTGCCGCCGTTCGCGGACTTCCGGCAACAAATAACGTAATACCCCTGTATGGCTGTGACGCGCAATTTCTGGGCTTTCAGGAACCGTTTGCATTTTTTCGATAGGACAAACGGTTGCGGAGTTACGGTAATACGCCAGCTGATCAACGTTCCTTTTATCAGCCGACTCCGAGCTGATACGCCACGTCTCAATCAGCTGTTTGCCGCTATTGAGGGCAAGAAACGGGCACTTCAGCAGCGATCGCCCGGCGTTAAATGGTTAATACTTCTTTGCCAGATTATATCTTTTGTGAAAAATTTCTTTCAAAGATTTCATTAGTCAGTGTTTCTATCTAAACTAAAAAACCAAAAATGCAGTTTTTGAAAAAAACAAAAGCAAAAAACAAACACACCTCATCCTCCCCTTCCATCTTAAATATACAGTCTTTTGGTACAAACATTGCACCACAGCCTTGCAGACTGTGGATGGGGACCTGCTCCTTCAGTAGCTATGAAGTACTCACTTTGAATTCAAAACCGCATAGCCAAACCAGTGAATAACCTTCCAAAACAAATGCTTTTACACAGGAAAGCATTGCATTTCTTGGAGATTCCTTTAACTTTAAAAAATGATTAAACAGTCAGTTTCCTTTAACAACACTGTGTTCACTTTTGCATGTGATAAAAAAGACTTAACACCAGCTTCCTCAGTAATTGCGGGGGCATGCATGCTTTGGCACCAGCAGCCATCCAGCTCTCACTTGCTGTGTCCCCCCTCCTCACTAGATGCTGGGAACAAGAGCCTGTGGCCCGTGGAGCTGTGTGGCTGAGTGTGCATTTTTGTGTATGTGTGTTTGTTGATCAAGCTATCAGACAGGAGTCGAGACTCGCCACCTCCACCCCCGCCTTCACCTCCACAGTCCTTTTCCTGCCTGTAGGGTGATTCCTGCCCCTGCGCTCCCTCCACTTCCTTCACACACATATCAGCCTCCAGCAGCAGTACCTCTTCCTGAATCTGGCTCAAGTTCTCTGGACACCATGGACAAGCAACAACAGCTCATCCATCTCTCTCTGTGTTTCCATGTTGCTTGCACTCTCTCACTTTCTCCCTTTCTCTCTCTTGCTTTTTCTGCTTGAACTCTCACTTAAAATACTCTCAGACCTCCTTCATTTTAGCATATAATCTTTCATCTTGTCTCCCCAGGTGACACATTGTTGACTTGTACTTCCTGGGCCTCTTTGACTACATTCTCAATGCACATATGCATAAAATCTTACCTTCTAGCTTAGCACTCACAATGTGTTATTTAACTTCCTCAAAATTGCCTATAATATTCCAGAGACATGTTGACTGCACTCAGTGCCACTCCCTTTCCACAATTTCCTTGATACCCATGTTCCAGTGGGACAGTCTATTTCTGTAATTAGGATTTGCAGCCCTATCATAATAATAATAGTGATGAAAAACAACTCAATATATAGCATTGAAACATGGCTAACAAATTAAAATCAAGAATAAATCTGTGTTGTTGTTTTTCTTAATTTTCCTGTGATTTATTAGTTTATTACTACTTTTTTTTTTTTTACCATTAAACAGATTCAATAATATGAATAAAAGGTGATTTCAGTGCTATAACTTGAACTGCAACCAAAGCTGTGACCAAACCACAGACAGAAGGACAGGAATTTTGGATATAACAAACCCTTTTCTTCTGGGAGTTGTGTTTAAACAAAAAGGTTCAGACTCCAAGGATTATATGTGACATTTGCCTTTATAAACACCACAGTAACAGCAAAACCATTTTGCCTGTTCTGGAAATTATTACCCCCTCTTTTTAGTTATCTGGCTGTGTCTGTTGACTGTCTGAAATCATGTTATCCTTTGTCATCCCATAGTGAACCTCAGAACGTTTTTGTTTTTTTCATATTATACCTATAACTCGACTCCATGATGTTATGATTAGGGCTTCCTCAGTCTGATCCAGAAGCTTTCCATAACACCATTAATGAGGTGTGTGCCTGTGTGTAAAGTCCACCTACCTGTTCTGGGTCAGAAGGGTTTGTAACATCAACATCCATCAACATCCTGACAACATGGAGGTTTTGCTTGATGTCAAAATGAAAGGTCACTGTGCTCTACATCTGGTGATGGACCCAGATCACCCTATTCCCATTCATAGTGCCCCAGTCTCACCCTAGCAAGCAGATTGTGAGGCCGGGGGACGGCAGTAGGTCACTCACCCTCGATTATGGACCATGTTCTCTTTCCAGTGGGTCTCTAGAATGGAGAGCAAAATGCACTGCTCTTAAAGTAACACTCTGAAAATATCAAATCTCAATGGGTAAAAAAATCATACTGATATGGACTGGGCAATGTGTTAGGAATGAAAGGATGCCACAACATTTGATGGAAATGAAAATTATCAACCTACAGAGGATTGATACTTACATAACTGCTACATAACTGATCAGATCAGTATCCCAGATGTTGATTTGACTTGATGCTATACTCTGATTAAAAAGCATTCCTTTTTGTGTGGATTTTTTTTTTTTTCTTTTTCTTTTTTGGAGTACTTATGAACAAGTTGCAGCTACTGTAATTATATACTCTAGCAGCATGGTGCTGTAGTTTAAAAATGGTATATAGTGCAGTTTAAATTACTGACATACATCGTCATGTAAGTGAATAATTCATTACATGAAGATAGTTTTCAATCTGGGATTAAAAATGGTTTAGATAATGTATGAGTGTATATTAACAGACTTCTTAAAAATGTTTTTTGTTTTTTCTCCAAGTTCGAAGTTCAAGGCTTTTAAGTTAAACTGTATCTATGAACATACTGTGAAGTCAGCACACTGCAAATGTCACAAAATGATCAACTAGCCACTGGAGCACCATCAGTATTTTTAACAGGAGAAAAGAGTAAACTTGAGTTTTTTTCCCCCGTCTGCATTATTACTCATGCCTTTGGTATATATGATGTTGGGTGCTTTGTCCTGACTGGATTTGTCTTATAAAAAGGAAATATGTAAGGCTTACAGTATCATAGAGTAAAATGTTTTCGTAGGACTCTATGCATTCCTGTGAAAACTTAAGTGCATCCGATGATTCAGTAACTTGTAGAACCACCTTTAGCAGCAATAACTTGAAGTAATCATTTTCTGTATGATTTTATCAGTTTCTCACATCATTGCAGAGGAATTTTGCCCCCAATTTTCTTTAGAGCATTTCTTCAGTTCACTTAGATTTGCAGGTCCTGCCATTATTGTCCTGTTGCATTAACCAATTTTGGCCAAGCTTTAGCTGTTTGATTCTAGAATACTTTGGTATAGAGCAGAGTTCTCAAACTCCCGGCCAGCGGGCCACTTCCAGCCCGCACACCCCCGTTCTTCCGGCCCGCAAATTGATGTCAAAAGCATAATATGGCCCTTTAAGTTACTTTTTTAAAATTTCGCTTTCCCCTCCAAGACAACCATTTCTCATGTAATTTAAATCAGAGGTCCCCAGGTACCGGTCCATAGGTCATTTGGTACTGGGCTGCACTGAAAAAATAAATTACTTACATCATCTCTGTTTAATTTATTATCGTTACATCCTTGGCTCACTCTTGATGCGTATGTAGCACCTATGTCATATAAGACAAATGTATGAGCTGCTGGACCAGTAGCTCATAGGTTCGCAGGAGTAGTGGAGCAAAGTACAGTGAAAGAGACCAGAACCAGAAACCCTTAAATGGAAAGCCGGCACTTTTAACTAAACAAAAAGTACTACTCTTAAGTAGGTCACCCTTAACTTAGAATTCTTATTGAACGAAACCCACTTTAACTCGAGATAATAACATGAGAACAGGACATTGTTCAATATTACAATCCAGAATATCTCAGATTATTCAGTTCAGTTCAATAGTTCAATTCAGTTCACTTCAATGGGAAGAGGGGGGAAGGGCACGTTAAAGAGACATTCCCACAATTCACGTTTTGTTTGGTGAATTCAATTTCAATTCAATTTATTTATATAGCGCCAAATCACAACAAACTGCCGCCTCAAGGCGCTTTGTATTGTGGGTAAAGACCCTACAATAATACAGAGAAAACCCAACAGTCAAAACGACCCCCTATGACCCCCTGTGAACTTATAGTTAATGTTCTTTTGCATTATTGCAATATTTGTAACCTGGGTTACACGTGTCACAACGCTTGTCTCGTTCACGTGATTCGTTACCGCTAAAATTAAACTCACAAGTTTCACTCGATCCCGTGCCTGTCAAAAGGCCTTTATATACCAGATACGTAAATTTAGACAGCATTAAATTTTTCATGCTTTAAAAATATTTTTCGGCCGCACCTGTCCACCTGGAGCTGTTCACACCGACCGCGCCATTTGACGAAACAAATTCAGATTCAGTTCAGATGCAACTTTACAAATCTAAGCTGTGCTGCAGTGTTCTTTTTAGAGAGAAGAGGCTTTCTCCTGGAAACCCTTCCAAACAAGCCATATTTTTTCTAACTGTGTTATCATGAACTTTAACATTTAACATGCTAAGTGAGGCCTGTAGAGACTGAGCTGTAGCTCTTGGGTGTTTCCTTGAGCACTACACGGTTTGACCCTGGGGGTGAATTTGCTGGGACGTCCACTTCTGAGAAGATTATGGCATTGTGTCAACACACACCAGAATGCTCCAGAACTGCAAACTCCCAAAACTTCTGCTTTTATAGAGATGCTCACACTTGCTGATGGTCAATTAATTAAGCACATTTTATTAGTAGCACCTAGAGGCATAAACATGAGAAAACAGCATAGAAACATGGACAAAATAAATGTAAGCATGAATTAAAAATGGAGAAACTGAATCAACTATGCATATGCTGAATGCCCATCAAACATACCACAAGCCAAGCCCCCCTCGCCCTGCCAAAATACACACACACACACACACACACACACACACACACACACACACACACACACACACACAGATACATTAAGGGAGCACTGGCCTAGGAGGATAAGCAATAAAATGTGGCTCTAATGTTGTTCCTAACAACATCCTGCCATTACAGTATGCCCTCATATTATTTGGTATTATATTAATTCTTGAGGACATCTATTTGGAAAAAAAAAAAAAAAACAGGAACTTGTAATAGCTTATGATAAACAATAATCATGGCTGGTACATTACCAGTGATACAGTGATCTTTTATCTGCCTTCCTGATTGAAAAACACACTGATACTCCCACTAATACCCACTTGTATCAAAGGCCTTGAGGGTTGAACATTTCTCAGATAGCCAGAAACGATATAATCTGCCAACTGTGAGTTTATATTTTCTTTCTTTGAAGATCAAGACACTTAGAAATCGGGGTAATAGCATTCTGGTCACATGGTCCATAATCACAGACGAATATCTGGATGGTAATACCATCCCTGCTATCTAAAAGTTGGTCTATGTTATGGCTTGAATTAAACTATCGAGTTAATGTCTGTATAACTCTATTACCATGGTAATAAGATTGCTGGTGGAGCCTGAGGAAATGGGAGGCATAGAAAGGAAGTGTTCCTGTCATGGGCAACTTGAAACCTGAATCACGAGGCCCTAAAACCTGCCAGTAACTCACTTTGTGTCTTCCTCCCAAAGGAGAGGGTAGTTTTTGTGTGCATGTGTGTGTGTACGTGTAGTAAAATGTTCAGGGTAAGTAGCTATATGTGCCTGCAAGTAAGCGTTCAGATAAAATGTAGAACATAACTGTATCTTAGGAACTTTTCCCCATCATGCTCACCCTGTCCGCACTGACTTTGTATATTTTTGTGTCCTGTCATGTCATTTCCCATTATTCCATGTGTCGATCCATCTGTTGGCAGTATTTACCCTTTAAGGTTACTTAAGGGGCAGCTTTTCTTTGTGAGAAAGTATACAGTGGAAAGTGACAGGAAAGATGGGAGGGAAAGGGAAACGACATGCGGCAAAAGTTGAGATCTCATGTGTCGTGATCTGGACACACTTGTGTCTTCATGTCCTTACGCCAAGGAGATGAATAAATGTCTCCAGTCATTTTTGCAGCTGCACCTTTACAATGTGTTGCTGCGAAGGCAATAACAGATTTGAGTTTGCGTGCTTAAAGTGTTTGCACCACATGTGTCTCACTAGTAACAAATGGTACCAATTTGCAGCATGTTTTGATTGTACATCAGATCTTCAGTTCAGATACCATTTTGGACTTACATGATTGCTCCTTGATGCAACTGTTGTAGAAATAAGCAAAGCCTCATATCGAAAAAAATGTATGTCAGTTTGTGGCTGAGCAGTTGCAGCAGCATTTTGACCCCTGCTTAGTTAAAGTCTGGGCCAAAAAAATGTCTGACACAAAAATACATCATTTTTTCATTTGCTTTTGAAGTTTTGCTGCAGAAAATGGAAAGAAATACACGGCCTAATATTTTCAAATCTATTAGTAACTTTGTAGAATTTGTAGATAATACTATTGTTTTCTCACTCTTACAACAGATTAAAAATTTAAAAAGTTCTTTTGAATGCATTTGAATTTATGTTAATAATATTAAATCACCACTTACACAGAAAAGAGGCAGGATCTGAAACAGAGCTGCATGCAAACCACATTGCAGCACATTTAATGGTGTGATGGGCATGGATGCATACACATGCCACATGTAGATGTGACATATGTTTCACTAATGCCAGGTTACACTCACTGGCCACTTTGTTAGGTATTTTGCAAGTGGGCGGAAGTTCTCTGGGTAAAAACGCCTTGTTGATGTCAGAGATCTGAGGAAAATGGCCCGACTGCTTTGAGTTTATAGAAGTGCAGGAGTAACTCAAATAAGCACTTGTTACAACCAAGATATGCAGAAGAGCATCTCTGAATACACAACACATCAAACCTTTTAGCAGATGGGCTGCAGCAGCAGAAGGGCGCACTGGGTGCCACTGCTGTCAGCTGAGAACAGGAAAGCTCACAAAAACAGGACAATAGAAGATTAGAAAAATGTTGCCTGGTTTGATGACTCTCGATTTATGCTGCCATATTTGGACATTAGGGTCAGAATTTGGCATGAACAATGTAAAAACATGGTCCCATCCTGCCTTCTATCAATGCTTCAGGCTGCTGCTGGTGTGGGAGATAGTTTTTTTGACACTCTTTGTTCCCCTTAGTACCAGCTTTGTTAAATGCCACGGCCTACCTGAATACTGTTTTTATAACCAGTGTACCCGTCTTCTGATGTCTGCTTCCTGCAGGTTAATTCACCATGTTATATAGTTCAAATCATCTCACACTGGTTTCTTGAAGATGACAGTGGGTTCACTCCAATCTGAGTCACTTAAATTTCACTATCAGAAAGTGAACATGACACTCCATGTGCCATCCATAAGACACTGTGCAACAATTTAACTACTACGACGCAACCTTCAGGTGGACTTCATGTGGACTTCATGTGGACTCCAGTATAATAAGTCTTGTCAGTTCTTGTGAAAGCTACATCTATATGAAACAATCACAGCTACTACAATACCACACTGTAGATGTATGCATTCTGTATCTCTATTGAGTGTGTTATCATATATGGGTGGACAGCTTCAGCAGGAAGCATTGGAATTGTATTTAGTTCTTCTAATGCCTCCATTATCTCCATACACCAACTTTTAATTGCTGACTTTAATAGTACAGTCTCGATCACTTAGATACCCTTGTAATAAATACTCTATGCATAACAAGCCCTCTCAGTTTTATTTATTTTTTTAACTTGAAAGCTGAACACCTCTCAGGTCCATTGGAACGTGATTGCCTGACTGACATTTTTTCTGAACTGATGGCGAAATATAGCCGGGATAATAGTGTGTAAACCTTTCGGTTTGTCAACACAAAGTGTTGGAAATCCTGCTTTTAAGAATAAACTGTTGATAGAGGATCTGTATGAGAGCATAAACACATTTAGAGCCTGCATAGAAGTAGTGCTGGAGAGTTATCAGCCCCACGGTGCTCTTTATCTTTAGGGAAATCCGACATGGTGTGGTGGAAGTATTTAGATTCTACTAATAATTTTCACACACATCTCAAAATATGTTTTTGCATCTTTCATCATCCTATTCGCTCTGTTGCTGACAACACATACACAAACCCTCAGCTGATCATGCCTTTTAGGAACTCTTGATGCATGATTTTACATCACTCTAAACATCCACGATCCTAAGTCGGGGGGTTGCAACTGTAGTTGGGGAGGAATCAAGGGGGCTGTTTTAGGGGGCCTGAGAGGTGTGAGTGACACCCTTGCTTAGGCTCCCAGGGTCCAACAGGATCAGTGCGTGTGGAGCCAAGCCAGCTCGCCACACAATGAGGGGAAATGGGAATTTAATACAAACTTTCTCACAAAGTCTCTCAGACCTCCCGCCTCTGTTGCCGGTCTCACTTCCAGAAACCCCCAGCCTCGCAATCACCACCTCTTCCACCTCACCCACAACAAGATGTCAGAAACTGCTAAGACATGCTGCCATAAATTGACCACTTGACACGATTTAGGTGGCATTCCCCCACAATTTTTTGTACGACTACAGTAACTTTTCTCAGAGGAGATAAGTAAAAATTTAACTTTTTAATAATTCTGTAAATATTTAAGATAGCAATAATATGGGTTTTAGATACATCCATGTGCATATATTTCATTTTCAGCTCCCCCAATTAAAGCATGCATACTGCCTTTTAAATTGTTAAAGGTAATTCACACACAATCACGAGTCAGTACAATATAAAAAGCAAACACCTCTTAAATAACCAGCGATTATATTCTTTTTCCATGCGGCTAAGGAACATCACAGCCTCTGGTGCTTTTTTTCCCTCATTCTCGCTGCAGACAAGACAAAGACATTTCATTGTTTGTTGTACTGTTATTCCTGCTTTTGAACCTGGCCAGAAGACCCAGTGAGCCGTGTCTTTGTCTGCTGGTGTCACTAAGCAAGTGGCTCTTGCAGTAACAACAAACACGGTTCATAATTACTGTGGAACAGCAAAGACTAATGAATACAACAGCTCATGTTTGTTGAACACAGATAGATGGCTCCAGTCTGCACACTTACCAGACACACATACACACAATATTCTGTGTACACATGCATTTACACTACATATGCATGCAGTAGTTGGTTGATTCACTCCCGTGTTCATCATATGCGGATGCATACAGTATATTCATGCACAGATTTAAACACACACACACACACACACACACACACACACACACACACACACACACACACACACACACACAGAAGCATCTGTGTTGACCTAGCCTTTGGTCTTTTCCCTTTTAGCTTCCTATGCTGGCTCCACCAAGCTGCATCTGCAACACAGAACACTTTTCTGTCCTTGTACCTCTTCCTTTTGCACTCCTCCTCATTTGTTTCTCTCAGCTACAAAGACAGAGTTTGCAGGACTATGTAAAATGAATAAATAAATGGGGGGGAAAAAAGGCTCACAAGGTTGTGCAAAACTAGTTTAAGGGTGCACTTTGTTGCACATTGCTCTATTGTAAACCATAAGCTTTACTGTTTTTTTGTTTTTTTTCTCATGCTGCTTCCGCAGCAGTTTAGGCAGCAGCCTGTTCATGTGACAGTTCACTATCACTATGAAGCATGTGCAGAGGAAATAAGAGGTTCTTTTAGAAGAGGTTGTTCTGATTTCTGTGCAAAACAGGTCACACTAACAGGACAAAAGGACCATGCTAACCAGAGCCAACTGTGAACTTCAAGGTCCTTTGTTTGCCACAAGGACAAAATTGAAATTTGTAGACAGAACAGTTCTAACCTGTGTGTGCCCATTTCAGCTTTTTTTTTTCTTATTTTCTTTCTTACCTTACTGAACAGCACATCTCTTTGTTCTGAATATTATTTTGATGTATATCTTTTTATTTACCTAGTCAGATCAGACATCAATGTATCAACACTTTCAAAGTCTTATATAATTGTAGTCTTTGTTTTTAGGGAAGCATACAATAGAATGTTCCTTGCAGGCTAAAGCAGTCCATGTGTGCTCCCAAAATTGAAAACAGGAAATCTGTAACAATAAGAAGTTGTGTCAGGTTGTCTGAAGTTGCAAGGAAATGTAAAGAAAACACCAAATAATCCCGACGGTTTTTGCAGGGAAAATTAGAAAAGGCGTGCTCAGTTTTTCCAAATGGATGTTCCAGGGTGAGAGCACTTTTTAAAAGTTGGGGTCGAAATAGACACAACAAGCATATTGTTCATCATTTCCCGAGGCTGACTGATTGTGAAAGAAAGCGGGAGACCGACCATAAAAGCTGCAGGGATCGTACGCTACTCAATGAAGTGAAAGAACAAAGCTTTTGCATTTGGCAAAACGTGACACTTGCTGCCGCTGTCTGGTATCTGCACAGGACAGCAATTAGGTACAATGTCAGCCTGGGACAATCCATGGAGCATGCTGGCTATAGTTTATGGCCACAAAAATGCATGCAACGTAGCGCATGTAGTAGATGCCTTTCAATAAAATGCATTCATAAATCCTCGAACCATAAGCTAAATAGCTGACACTTTAGTTTTTTTTTTTTAAAGGTACATCATATATTTCTTATAATAAAAAAACTAGATTACCCCCACCAAAGTTGTTAAAGTAAAATTAAGAAAATACCTAGATAGTTCTGTCCTAAATTAATTGTGCCGCAGAACAGCTGTTTTACTTCTAAAACATGATGTTCAGTGTTTTCAAAAGCAATCAGTCGAGTGCTTAACGTTCAGCATTGTAATGGAACAAAAAGTGACAAAGTCTGAAGTCATAAATACACTAATCGGGGATCGGGGAGGTCTGGAGCGCCAGCAGTCCTCCGCTGTCTGGTGACGCTCTTCCTTCCTTTCCCACCCAGAGAAAGCGGAGCTTTAGCAAAAGTTAGACTCTCTGCTTAGAGTGACAGTAGATTGATCTTCTAAAACGATTTCTTTACCGACGAGATTTTGCAGCCGAACAGGAGAATCGGAGGATTCGACGAGTTATGCGTAAAAAAGCGCACCGTCGTGACGCAGCGTCACCGCTTTGGATGCAGAGCTCACCCTGAAAATCACACGCCGGCAGTTGATTTCACAGCTTTCCCAATGAGGATTACAAATAGCATGATGATTCTGTGGGTGTTTGCATTGTGCTTCTTTACTTTATCAGGTAAGAAGAAACCTGTGTTAAAGGTTGTTTATGTAGCTAGTTCATGAACAGAGCACTATTTTTGAGAAATGTTAAGAAAAACTAACGTCTAACCTGAACCGAGACAATATAACTTTGATCCATATTTTTTTTTTTAGCTATTTGTTTTTGTTAGTCGGGGACCCCGCCAGCATAGAGTGTAGACCTATGTACCCTTAGGGAATAAGGAGCTCATCCATGTTTCCTTCCATTGTTCTGTGGATTTTGGGCTCACATACCAGGGAGAAGGAATGCTGGGCAAACTCCCGTTATTGGATTTGGCACGTTTATTCAAGTATCTACATTCCACGAGGCGTTTGTGTTTCAACCCAAACCTGAGTCAGCATTTGAAGTAATCTATAATGCATTTTTAGGTCGAATAATCAGCTCAGTTTTGATGGATTATGATATTAAGGTGTGATTAACAGAAAACGGAGTTACGAACGACTTCTTTCTTATTTCTATGATTCGATATTTATTCAACGTGTCTGACAGGTGAGGTTTATGAAATTGAGACAATCGTACTGAATTTAATGCAGAAATAAACTTTTGACACAGACTGAACTGAAACAGTAGACTGAGCACTTTAACAACTCTTCATGAAGATGACCAGAAAGATTTGACTATGGGCCAGTTAAACAATGTGTACAATACTAATGAAAAATAATACCCATTTCAAAAATAAATATGAAAACATTTTATGAATATGTTATAGATTCTATATTTTCTGTACTTGAATGAATCACTTAACAGCAGATTAAAAACTACAGGTCTTCCACCTGAAAAGACTTATCTCCCTGAATAATTAAATAAGGTTTGTAGTGGAGTAATTACAAAACACACACCACCGTCTAATATCAGAGAATGACTAATGCTCCGTTCTACAGATGCTGTGATCGACCTGACCATGATGTCTACAGCTGAGGTCAGAAATGCTGATAACTTCTCCATCTCTTGTATCAATGGAGAGCGCAGCCCTGCCCAGGCTGAGTTGGACATCAAGAAGGACAACAAAATCCTCATGTACGCCATTACTCCACAGTATATAGTGCAAAAACTTAGAAACAAGAAGGTTGTGGCGAGAAACTTTAGTTCTCTAGAACATATTGGTATCTTCTACTGTGAATCTTCTCAGGAAGTTCCACCACTTGAGACGGTCACGATGATCAACAACGTTAAAAGCGGTGTGTTCACACAAGACATTTTTGAGACATTTTTTTGTTTATTTTTTTGCTTACATGTGATTACACATTAAATACATGTTTAAATGCAACCACTTTCCATTAAAAAAATAATACCTTTGTGCCTTACTGCAGATTTCCTTCCAAATTCACTCACACTGACTGCTAATCAAGGTGAGACTGTTCACCTCACTATGCATCTGCACAGCCCCCAGAAGAGAGATGTGACCTGGAAGTACAACGGTGAGTCCGCATATGCAACTCAGTATAGAGGAAGGAAATTTAAACCACCTGAAGAGTCCACCCACAAATTAAAAATAGCCCTTTTTTGTCAAACAACGGTTATAGAGCAAATAGAAATGCATGAATAATGAACTATGACATTAATGCTGTTGCATGTTTTGTGCAGGAAACTACTATTATATGACGCACTGGAATGATGTGATCAATCAAACTGCTGTGCTAATAGTGGAAAATGCAAGAACTGATAATCGAGGTATCTACAGCGCCAGCTATGTTGGAGACAGCCCCCTCAAAGGAGCCTGGATGAGGCTCATTGTCAGAGGTTTGTTGGGTCCTTACATTTACATACTAAATAAAAGAAATGCAAACACACAACCAATCACGCACTCAAAGTCACATTAAATCAAGAGTTTTGTAGCATTTTATGTGCAGCTGATCTCACAAGGGATTACAGAAGACATGCTAAAACTGGCACTTCACTTAACCTTAAACTGTGAATTCACTATAGGCCACATCTGCACAGTTTTTGGCAAGACGTGTGCAGCACATATGTTTGTTTCATTTCATTATCTCAGTATCCCAGAGAAAAAATACCGCATAAACAATATCTCCACCCTCCACCTGCAGCCAGCGTCTTCTTTTTTTGTCTCCACCAGATGCACATTTGACTGTAATTTAGTATGCATTCAACAGGCCATGTGTGATTAAAAAATATCCAAAAACAGAATATAAATACACAAAGGACAAAAAATGCTATCAAATGTAATTGAAGCCTGTGTTTCTCTGTAGGTTGCCCCAGTCAGAAGTGGGGTCCTAACTGTATTAGAGATTGTCAGCAGTGTCTTAATGGTGGGGTGTGCCATGAAGTGGATGGAGACTGTATCTGCCCTCCAGGATTCATGGGAACGCGCTGTGAGACAGGTTTGTATACTCAAGTCGACATCCTCACAAGTATAATATAGCAGAACTTTCTGTTCATGAAAGAGATCAATAAAAAGATGTGTGTAAGGTCATATGGATATAATATGGTATGAGGCATATGGATAATGTTGAGTCAGTTAAGGCTTACACATTTGTATAAATATGCACAATCACAGTCAAAGCCTCGCAGTCTGACTCCATAAGATAAACAGTACCAAAAACAGACACACAGACTTTAAGTGAAGACGCCAGCGTGGAGCTTCAGGTTGAGAAATGAATCAGCAAAAACACTGGCGGCTATGTTAGGCTGAGAAACCTGTCAACTAAGCGCAAGAAACACGCTTTTTTTAAACCTTTCAAATTGTCATAGAGCAGCAAAACTAGTTTACTGTTCTGAGTAAATATTCCTCCAAGTGATGCTCCTTTGTCTTCTGAGAGAAAAGAGAAAAGTTTTTGAATGGAAATTACTTGTTATTTACATGTATCAGTTAGTTTTGTGCTATGTGTTTGCATTTTATTGTTGGGTTAATATATTTCACAGTCACATCAAGTGACAGGTACATTCACTTTAGTATGTGGCATTAGTTCATGTTGCTTACCTGTCTCTATGCAAATAAGCATTTTTTTTTTCAGCATTCCAAATCAAATTCTTCTACCGAGTTAAAATAATTTTCATGCATAAATGACTTAGATTACATTTTAATGATAAGCATCTGTTTTCATATCCCCACAAAAATGTGCTAAATGCTATATTGCAGGCACACACTAAAATCAACAGAACGTCTCTGTAATCGTATGTCACATTCACCCGCTAAGGCATTGACAGAAAAATAGTAGATCATCAAAATATGGTTATCATGAACAAGTTTTAGGCATTGGTGAAGTTCACCCATTGTTGCCTAGTGTTGACCTCAATTGTGCCTCTTGTAACTCAGGTTTAATGTGTGTGTGTTGAGCTGTTAGATCAATATTTTTCTCTTCACTGCATTCAGGTATAAAGTAGTAAGAATTGTACACATTTTGAAGTACTTGAAAATGCAGTAACACAATCAATGTAAGTGTGGAACCAAGAAATAAAAAAAAAAAAAAAAAAAAAAAAAAGAGTTCCAGAGTAATTCATTGGCAGATTAGTTGCACTGGTGTTTTGCAAGAAATTTTTTCTCTGATGACTTGCAGCCTGCAGAGAAGGAATGTTTGGTCAAAACTGCCAGGAGGCATGTGGTTCCGAGTTGAACTGCAAGGGGCTTCGCTTCTGCCTACCAGACCCCTATGGTTGCTCCTGTGCCAGCGGCTGGTTTGGGAGTCACTGTGAGAGAGGTACAGTACATCTGTTCAATAAGACCCACTGTTTGTTTGTTTTTTTCTGGAGTTTCAGTAACATGTTCCAACCATATTGGATCTCAAACTATGAAGTTTTGGTTTCTTTTATTTTGTTGTCAGCCTGCCATAATGACATGTATGGACCAGACTGCAAGTTTAGCTGCAAATGCCAGAATGGAGGAGTCTGCAGCCGTTTCAGTGGATGCCAGTGTCCTAGAGGGTGGAGAGGACAGCACTGTGAGAAGTCTGGTAGGTATCTTTAGAGTTGGATTAATCCTTAGGGTCTCACTCCCCCGTGGCAGTGATATGTATCTATTTTTCCTCAGTATTTCAGTGTTATTTACATCCTCCTTCTCACCAAATACTGTATATTGACTAGTTGCACAACTTAAAAAAAAAAAAAAAAAAAAAACAGTTGCACATACTTAAATATTTTGAAACTGAAGCTGGATTTATTGTTCTCTGTGAAACCGTGATGAATCATTTCACTGAAGAATGTGCTATTCTTGAATGTGCAACTTTTTTTTAATGTTATGGTCTTTGTGTCTGCACATGAACCTGTCAAAAGTGTGCTTTTCCCATTTCTTCACACAGAAAAATACAACTAGCGGGAGATGTGATTTCAAAATGTGACTACTGCGTGTACTTACATAAATATTTTTAAAAGCAAAGTTGCTGCTTATATGATCCCTTTCCTTTACCATGCTCTTTATTATTTTCTTTTTTTTTACTTGTCTTTTGTTGTTTCCTGTCCCATGTCTCTCTCTTTGTCTTTAGACTGGGCTCCTCAGATTATAGACTTGGTTACTAATTTGGAGCTGAATCTCAACTCCAATGCCAGGATCCTATGCTCAGCCACAGGCAACCCTCTCCCCAGCCACAACAGCATCGAACTGCGAAAGCTAGACAGCACAGTACTTAAGGTAGGAAGACCAGCAGTTGCCAGCAGTACTCCAAAGAAAACTCACAGTAAGCCCGCATAGAAAATAGTGTTAGTTCAGGTTGAATATGTTGGCAAATCTCACTGTCAGCCCGTATCAGTTAATGGCTCACCTGATATTCTTCTACACATTCAGTTGGCAAATCTTGTATAGGGAACACTATTTAAGTTGCTTAATGGCTCAGGCACACTGGGGTAAAAATAGGACAGCAACCTCCTTGTGACTAGGAAAAATCTGTGGTTGCCCAGTGATTGTAATGTTTTTTCTTGCATTCAGCAACTGATTACAAGTAGTTGCAGCAACCAAATGATCACCAAATGAGTAGGCAACAGTTGTGGTTTGACTCAAACTACCTGCAATCACTCTCAGATAGACTGTCTCTCAGATAGATTATTTGAAAATAATTGCTGCCTAATTTATAAACACAGACAGAACACTGCAATCCATTTGAGTCAGATTGCACCAGTGTGCACAACCCATTTGTGATGTATTTCTTTGCAGTAGGGAACTTGATCCAACTGGTTGCATTCTTGATATATAACTACATAAACACAAAGCTGCTGAGCGCTTATGTCATTTTGCAGTTAAATCACTACAGCAACTATGTCACTATCAGTGGAGGAATTTCTTAACTTCTGTTTCAAATCTATGAAATTCTGACTGGACTCTGAATGTAACTAGTTAGCAAATACTTCAAAGGCAACGAGATTGAAAGTTCATGGCTCATGGTTACAATAATGTTTGTGCTGCAGTTCACAGCCACTGTTTTCCCTATAGTGTGACTGTAGCATTAGCGTTCTAAATTTCTGCACATCTGCAAGCCTCTTTGTAGCCCACTGCCACTTAAGTTCCTCCTTTCATGCTGTGCCTCTGATAGGTTACACCAGACTTAATCAGTGTCATATGTCACTAATGTTCCAGGAAAGAGTCAAACTGCCAAAACTACTGCAAACTGAAATAATTTTGTTTTGACTATAGTAGTCATGACTGAATTAACAGAGTAGATTAGCTAAAAATGTAAATCTGGGTAGTAATAGTTATGGTTAACTATATAAGGTCACACAGCTTGAGTGTGATAGAAAAAATGCTTAAGCCACTAACATAGAAATTGAAAAAAACAGTTCAACATATTGGAAAACACTTTAATCTGCTTTTTTGACAAGGATTTAAAAAATCCCTCATATTACAGGTATTAACTATGAGGATGGAGTCTGGAGACAGGAAGTCTGGAAGCACGTGGAACAGCTAGCTTTGCATAAGTAGTGCTGGGCGGATAAATAAACTATCAAAAATAGTTACTTAATTTCCTGTCACCAACAAATTATTGTTCCAGATATTAAAAAAATATCTATACATATAAAAAGCTATCATCGACATAGACATTACAGAACTTTACAGGAACAAGTGAGCATACTTTTAGGTTAGCTGTAAGCTAGCTGCTGTCCTCTGTTTCCACTCCTAATGTTAACCTGAGCTAAACATCTCCTGGTTCTTGCTCTATACTGTCATTTAGCTAACACAATCATGAAAAATTAATAAAGGGTTCTTAAAAATGTCTGTCTCTTTAAAGAGACCCCCCAAAAGTGAAGAGAGTAAAAAAATATAAACAATAAAACAGTTCTCTTGTTCCAAGTTAGATAGTTAGATAATAAAGTTGAATTAGGCTATGTTTTTGTGTCCAAACTGATGAATGCAAGCTTGAGTCACGTTTTGAGGAAGTCAGCAGCACAATGGCCTAACCAGATAAGGCTGTATCACTCTACAGTACAGCAGTCACCATGTTTTGCCTTTAAGTGATACGTTCAGTTTCTGTTATTGTGCCTCTGTTGTTTCCTTGATAATAGACATGCTATTAAAAAAAAAAAAAATTGGACCAGCATTTCTGAAAATAAAGACATTTCTCAAAGTGAGGGAAAAAAAAAATCAAGCAGCACCAAAATTAGCAAAAGATAGATTTTATTTGTTTGCTTGTTTGTTTTTAACAATATATTAATATATTCTGTTGCTTACCTATGTTACACGTTTTACTTGCAGGCTTCTCGCACTGTCATGGACTCAAATAGGAGCACAGCCCAGTTTGATATCCATCACCTGAGTGCTCAACACGGAGGCTTGTGGGAATGTAGGGTGTCCACCGAGGGAGGCCAGGACTCCCGCAAATTCACCCTCACCATTAAAGGTGTGTGATTTCTAACATTTCAAAATTATGTACAGAAAGGGAAATGCATTATTATGTAACAGGCACAGTGCATATCACGCATTTCCAGAAAATAAATATCCTGTGTCTTTTCAGAGCCCCCGATGCCCACTACTGCTCCCAAACTGCTCGAAAGGAGAAGTAATCAGCTGTTGGTGATGCCAGTGCACGCCTATATAGGAGATGGCCCCATTGTGTCAACCAGAGTCCTCTACAAGCCACAAAAGAATGAGAAGAAAGACCTGTGGTCCTCCATCATAGGTATGCGGGAAAAAACAAACACGTAGAGAAGAGCAATCATAGATAATTATTTTTGACTTTTATTGCACTGCAGCAACAAAAGCAAAGCTTGCGTAAATCACTATTATTTCAGCACACACTGAGTTCAGCCAAAGTTATAATGTATTAGCGAAAGCAAGGAGAATGATTCGGGCAACAGATTGCACAAATTCAAAATGAAAACAATTCTCAGTGGAAAATCTAACAAAGTTAAAGATAATTAATTATATTTGTTAAAAAAAAAATAAATAAATAATACCCCAATTGTGTTTCTAAAGACCAAGACCTTCCCAAAGACTGGACATTGTGTTCCATTGAGTTCAAGTTCCCATATCTAAAGATAATAAATGTTAAACGTATGTGTTGGCATTTATGTGTGTAATTTTATTTATAACACTTCGGACAATGTATGCTCAATAATCATACTCTGAAACAGAATGAAAATTTGGGCTCATCAGCCTTTTCTAAGTCAAATTTTCCTTCAGTTTATAGTGACAAAGAGCCTGTCACGCTGATGAACCTGGAGCCTTCGACGAGCTACTATGTCCGTGTCCAGCTGAGTCGTCCTGGGGAAGGAGGAGAGGGGTCCCCGGGGCCACAGGCCACTCTGGAGACTGACTGTCCTGGTGAGACTTACAGTTAAATGTTAGAGACCACACAAACTGTGGACATGTGTATATTTATCTGGCAAATTTGCCCGGCAATAAATGTCCATTTTCCTGACCACAGAACTTAAGCAACCTCAATTATTTTGCATCTGGTTAGAGTAATTGTGAAGTGTTTTTTCCATGCCTGACTTAAGTTTGGGGCAGCTATAGAAAGATGCTAGTGGACTGAAATGATAAGTATTTTTTTCTGTAAAAAAAATAAACTGAATACCCTAAAGGGCTGGTGACTAAATCAAATAATAATTTCAAAAAAATCTTAGTTTGCTATCAGGCTACCACAAGTCATAACCCCATTTAAAGCAGTAACAACCTGTTTTCAGATGGCAAGGGCAGGTTCCTGAATGTGGTGCAGAGAGAGAGAGAGAGCATATCAGAGAGTGCAAGTGCAGAAAAAAAAGAACACGAGAAATGCATGTTTTGAAGTGCAGTTGTGCATATTTCCAATAAGTTTGAGTCTCTTGCAATATATGAGGTCCATGTGTCAACTGGAAATAAAATGATTTGTTGATAATTGTGCAAGACACAAGCATAAACTATTATATTGATAATAGTGTAAATATCGGAAAAGCGACATTAAATGGATTCTCCCGGCTGGAATTGAACTGAGGATGTTCCATTAATGTTTAAATCAAAGGCTGGAATGGAAAAAGAACCAAATAAAATCTCGCATCAACAAAATGCTGGATTTATTCTTGCCATTCATCTATTTTATTTAGAAATATGCTGCCATGAAGGGAGCTGAAGTCTCCATTTTGGGAATATATGACATTCTGAGCAGGTTAATCACAGATGAAAGAACACAGTTAGGAGGTCCACATTAATAAGGGGCAGAAAACATGAAAACACAGCACTCTTATAGCTAGAACTGTTTTAAACTAACTACTGCTGCACCTGTTTCATACAGAACTGACGAAAGACTGACGAAAACCAAAATTAACATCAAGAAAATCACCTAAAATGAGGAAAAGTGTACAAATAGCTCATAGTCCCCACAGCTCACCCTGTGTTCTCTGTTGCTGCAGAGCCCACAATTCAACCTGAGATTGACAGCAGCTCGGTGGAAGGCCGCAATGTTACCGTGCGCTGGCGAATACCTGCCAGCAACAGCATTAGTGCTGGCAAAGCCACTGGCTATTTAGTGCAGCTCTTCGGGCCGCCACCCTACAGTGAGAAACTACAGGAGGTTCACACCCTGCTCAATGTGCTCTCCACCAAGTTCCACAACCTGGAGTATCAACAAGACTACACGGTGGTGGTCCGCCTCATCAACTGTGGCAGCCAGGGCCCACCCTCCAAACCCTACCATTTCCACATCAACAGCCAGGGTAACTGAAGCCTGCTGGTTAGAAAAAAAGCTGCAAGGAAGTCTTCTTTTTAAAGAGTTTTAACATTTAAAGCAGTTCATAATTCATTTAGTGTAGCTTGTGGCACAACAGTAGGTGTAATGCAATATATAGCATGCTATAGGCTCAAATGCTAAAAAGGTTTTAGCTTTGCTTTAAACACTCAGCTTTGTTTGGTGCCTGTTTTTTTCTTAGTGACTCTCTCTCTGCCCACAGGCTGTGTGTGAATTGAGGGAAAGTTGAAAGATAATCTGTGCAAATGTTTATTTCAAATCCTTTTCTTAAGTAGTTAAACTTTCCTCAAGCAACCAACGTTTTGATTAGATAACCTGCTTAATTTGAGAATGTGATGCAACAAAATCATATTTGATTAGCTCTAACAGCTATAATGTTTCTGTATCTAAGGCCCATCATCCCCACTCAACGTCAAGGCCGTGCCCCTGTCCGTGTCAGCCATTCAGGTGAAGTGGCAACCGCCTGACGATCCAAATGGAGGAATCATTAAATACATCATAGAGTACCAGCCAGTCAGCCAGGCAAGCCCTCACCCTTGGGTGGACACAGATGATGGCAACAAGACCAGCAAAGAGGTGACAGCGCTCAACGGCAGCACGGTCTACCAATTCAGAGTGAGGGCTTTCTCTAAAGTGCCAGGAGAGTGGAGCAGCTATGTTCAGGCAAAGACACAAGGGGATGGTAAGTATGAAGCTACTAAGAATATTTCACTGTTACACAGAAAATATGCACAGCAACATGTGAACAGTTCAGAGCGAGACTGTATCATATTCTTAAGGCTGATATATTGGCATTTGGTAGATTTATATTGTGATTAAAATTGTTGAGTCATACAAAATCTGAGACCAAAATATGGGATCTCCAAATCTTATGTCCAATATATTGATATACTGTAAATTATGATTTCCACTTGGAAACTTCTTCACTACTATGCCTATTGGGCTTTCCCACAGGTGGACAGGACCACCCACACAGGGACGGGGGGGGGGGGGGGGGGGGGGGGGGGGGGGGGGTTTTACACTAAAATTCCATATTTAATCTCACCTGTGTATAAATCTTCTGTTTCCACTTGCTCCGTTTTGACTCTCGTCCTTCCTTTTAATCTCTTCCCCAATGCTAGAAAAAGCTCCTCCGACTTTTACCCCGACGACCCTAGATGTGATCGGGCAGCCCAATGGGGACAGTTACCAGCTGTTAATTGCAGTGGTGGGTTCAGTGACAGTCACCTGTGTGACTATACTGTTGGCACTGTTGGCTCTTTTCTTCATCAGGAAGACGCTGCTGAACCGTCGCCGCACCTTTACCTACCAATCCGGATCGGTGAGCGTTGACTCTCTTGCAGATAACTTTGCAGCCATTATGAAAAAACTGATTTTGCTGACTTTGGACTTCTTATATCACCAGGGGGAGGAAACTATTCTGCAGTTTAACTCAGGAACTCTGACCCTGACGCGAAGGCCAAAACCCACACCGGAGCCCCTGACCTATCCAATCCTTGAATGGGAGGATATAAAGTTTGAAGACGTCATTGGAGAAGGAAACTTTGGCCAGGTATTTAGACTCTCAGTGCACTTTCTGAGCAATGCAATAGCTTTTCCTGTGGTTACCATGCTTTTTGCAACATTTGAGCCAACTACGGTTTCGATATCAGGTTATCAAAGCCATGATCAAGAAGGACGGCAACAAAATGAGTGCAGCCATCAAGATGCTGAAAGGTAACTGAGGCACACATTTATTATTTAAGCAGTCACAAACACACACACAGCACAGATCTAGTCATCACGCATAAGCCCACAGACACATAGATGCAGTAAAGTTAAGACATGGTACAGCATTCTGATGCGTAGTTTTCATTTCAAATACTGCTTTACTTGCACTTTGCTTAACAATGCCGTTCATGTTGTTCTTCCTGCAGAGTTTGCCTCAGAGAATGACCACAGAGACTTTGCAGGGGAGCTGGAGGTTCTGTGTAAACTAGGCCAGCATCCCAACATCATCAACTTAATAGGAGCCTGTGAGAACAGAGGTGAGTGAGCGACATCTAGTGGCTGTAATGAGTATTGATTCACTATCAAGTATTGGCTTTTCGGGAACAGGTGAAAAACTGCTGTATCGGAGCCAAATGTATATGGCTACTTACAGTTTAGTATCCAGTTTGTATAAACTGTAAATGTACTATAAAAACTTATACAGTGTTATACATGAAATACAGTGTATGTTAAAGCATAAAGAAGTTACAGCATCATCTAGAACTTTCAGTCATACAATATGATCTTCCTCAGCAGACAGTGTTTGGTCAGTTTGGGAAGAGATGGACCGACTAGTCTATGTTCAATAGACTGTATCCTCAGCAGATTCCCTATTCAGCTCATTCCTTCTTAATATGCAGCACTGTACTTGAACAGGTTAAATTCTTCTTACTTGAGATGCAAACAGATACGCCCGTCCCATCAGACTCTCTGTCATCTGCACCTGGAAAACCCCAGAATGTGTCCAAACGAAACAGCCTTAGAAGCATTTGTGCTATCACATTTGTTTGATTTGTCCATGCGCCCAACAACCAAACAGCTGTGGCATGCATTTATGTATTTATATAAGGTCTCCTTCATGGTTCTTACTTTGAAGTATCACATTTCACCAGTGTCTTCTAGATTGAATAATTTAATTACGTATGTTTGATCAAAGACTGGAAGCACAAGCAAAGTATCTCAATGAAGACATTACAAACAAGTCGACCTTGAAAAATAAACCTCAGGCTAACTCAGTGCATCTCCTCATCGGTCTCACTTTCAAGTAGCACTTGCTCTGCAGACCTTTGCTCTGCTTGGTTTACACCACTGTTTAACAATCATGAACATGCATGTACAGGTGCATACTGCATATACACACAAATATTTAAAGCAAACCTGAAGAGTTTTCTTCATTTAATTTCATGGAAAGAGCAACAGAGGAAGGAAGGGGTGAGTGTGACGGAAAAGAGGTCAGGAGGGGAGGAATGTTGCAAGGAAGCAGGGAGAAAAGAGAGCAAACAAGTAAAAAAAAATTAACATCTAAGACGATTATGAAGGAAGGTGATCAAAAAAGTACTAATTGGCAGGAAGTATTATTACCTTCTGTGTAACTCCAGCTCATTTGAAAGGAAATCAGTAAAGAAAAATTCGTCGGCTTATAGTGGAAGCACAGTTTTCTCAAGGTTTACTTTTTTGTCAGTTTTAAGTGAGAGATTATGGTGTGGTTTTCAGATCAATCCCTATCTCATATTATCAAGATCTGGAACAAATTTGCTCTCACTTCCATACTAGAAAAACTAGGTGCGTCCGGAAGGAATTCACCACTGAGCTATTGAACACCAGAGAGGAGGAAATAGACTGAGAAGATATTTGATATACTCTTAAAAGTGGAAGATAAAGACTGAAGAATAAAAAGGTCAGGTCTGTCCACATGGCTTTCATAGCGCAATCTCTGTCTCCTTTGTCTCCATCTATGTGCTAATACTGACATAAACACACATACTCATAGAGCTTGGCTATTTTTTAAGGTTTTGGATGTTTTTAAACCTGAACCACCCTGCTCAAAAAGCCTTAAGCTGTCTTGCATTTCCACCTTTAAAAGATTATAAAATGCAACAATCCATATAAATATCTTATTTCATCCGTTTAACTTAATATCCCCTGTACGGAGCACATTGATTTGTTACCTTTCCATTCTTCTGTTGCAAGAAACACAGCGTGTGCTTGATTAACAGAAGCTTTTATAACTCACAAGCAACATAACTGTATTATGCGCCAGTTCTTTGACCATTCTGCCCATAAACCTGTTATTCTTTCCCTCCACATATGGTACTTAGTAATTGTGTTGGCACTGTCCCTGATCCTAGTGAAATCAACATGAAGCCCTTCCAACTACTACAAATGCCTGTAGGAACTCTGGCTCTGGCTGGAAGCTGTCATCTATTAACAAAGCTTCAGCCATCTGGTTGAGTTCTGTGAGGATTTTACAAAAGGGCTGGTGTACCTCTGCTGTGTCAAAGACCGAACAGTTGAAGGCCAAGCCCGATACAAGCTGTAGCTGTGTGTCTTCCCAGGCAAATTCAAGCAAGTCAGCCAAGGTCAAAGTCGCAGTGTGTCATAAAATAATACAATTTCACTAAATACTCTGGCTGAGCTGATAACAGTTTGTACAGATGGAAGGTAATATGTTCATTAGCAGGTGGCATGGCCTTTTTTTAATGACTGTAAGACTTTACAGAGATTTCAGTCCATCTGTCTCTCTGTCTTCAACAGGTTATCTATACATAGCTATAGAATACGCTCCCTATGGTAATCTCCTCGACTTTCTGAGGAAGAGTCGTGTGTTGGAGACCGACCCTGCCTTTGCCAAAGAGCATGGCACCGCTTCCACCCTCACCTCCCAGCAGCTGCTGCAGTTTGCTGTGGATGTGGCGAATGGGATGCATTACCTCAGTGACAAACAGGTAGGAGGAGGAAAGCTGCTGGTGTGCATCTTTCAGTGTTTGCTTTTTCTTAAAAAGATTGTACATCTAATCAAAGTCTCAGTATTTCATGAAGTTGCCTCTTGGCAGTTGATTTTTTTTTTTTTTTTTTTTTTTTTAGATACTGGGCCATTTTTGAATTTGCTTGAGAATGATTATAGCTGCATCTTTGTCATGACACTGCTTCCCTCCTCTCCTCTCCTCTTCTCTCTTGGTGCTAGTTCATCCACAGGGATTTGGCAGCGAGGAATGTTCTTGTTGGGGACAACCTTGTTGCTAAGATAGCGGACTTCGGTCTGTCCCGCGGTGAGGAAGTTTATGTTAAGAAGACAATGGTGAGTGATGGGGGTTATTTTGGCTTAGCCCAGCAGAAGGCACTGGTTGTTTTGGACAAAAACAAAGCGGTGTTGCACTTTTTTTTTTTAACTTTTTCCTTTTATGAGGAAACTCTCTGTTGTTCTAACTTTTCACATGCTGAAAACAGCAAAGGACAAATGAGTTGTAGACAAAACGTTTATAAAGCAGATTGCTGCCGTCTGGGATTTTTTGATACCTCAGTGCAACATCTTTAATCTGTCAGTTTATCTGTACGTCTGTATTCTGCCTCATAATGCTCAGTTAAAAAACTGATACTAAGCAGATCAAATTAAATGGTCCAATGAGATAGGATTTTAAAAAAAAAACAAAAAAAACTTTTATTTTACTGTTTTGGGTGGTTTTTCTGTACAATACAGTTCAGACAGCAACTGATTTTCACAACAATCACCAGTAGGGGGCAGTTTAGGTACATCAACTGCAGCATAGTGTGTCGTGCTGTAGAGAAGACTACCACATTACACTTTTTATATATTCATCCTGTCTATGTAAACATAAATAATGTCACACAAGGCACAAGATTTGACATGAGTCTGTTGCTTGGCTTTCAGGGAAGGCTGCCGGTGCGCTGGATGGCCATTGAATCCCTAAACTACAGTGTTTATACAACGAAGAGTGATGTGTAAGTCAATTTTTTTTAACCAATATGGGGATATATAGTATTCATCAAAAGTGAGAAGTATTGGCAAAGTGGTTCACAAACACTTCCTGAAAAACCTGGTTTCCGTGTTACAATACATACAGTAGGTCTTAATAATCATAATTCCTCCTTCTATTTCTTCTTTAATATCTTTGGAAACCTTATTTATAAGTTCTTCTAGCAAAGTTTTGATTACGCACGCCACAAAGTGCCTCACCGCAGAAAAAACAACAAATCATCCATCTGTCACTGGTGGAATGATAATAGTGTGCTGCACAACTGATAAGCACAATCAGGAAGCTTTGGGTACAACTTAGCAAACAGACAGACATGTAAGCCTGTCAACTGAAGCCTATTTATACACCAGCACACTGCAGCACGGCTAACGGAAGAAGCGTGACGACTGCTCCGAGGGTCAGAGACTTGTAAACATTAGTGAGAGACGAGATGTGATGGCGTGAAATGTGCCGCGAGGAAGAAATCAAGAAGAACAAACAGACAGCACAAACAACACTTGTCTGCCCATACGATCTACAACACAGCTCTGTGACATATGAAACCGGTGGTATTTTTCTTCAGACATTTGCTAATCAGATCACTGGGAAGATGGTGGTTTTCTGACACATTCTGTTCCTCTTAAGTTTCTATGTTCATTTGAAAAACTATCAGCCTTTTAATGATTAAAAATAACATATCCTCACATTATTCTTTTCGATATTTGTGTTGAATACTTGCATTTTCAGCAGGACTCACGCATATTGTTCTGCCCCGTCTTTGTAAAAGCATGCTGATCACAATCATTCAGAATATATTGTCATTTACCCTCTGTAAATTATTGCAGCCTGCTGCTTTGCAAGGCACCAGATAATATCAACAAAGATATGATCATTGAATGTTTTTCAAGAGCCAGTAATAAAACCACTATTTTTTTCCGCATCTCACCCTTCAGTCTTCAACACTTTACTTTCTGTCTCGTCTTTGTATCTTCTCTAACAGATGGTCTTTTGGCGTTCTTCTCTGGGAAATTGTAAGCTTAGGTAAGTAAGCGTAGAGCCTAACATAGCTATAACATTTACTTCTATATTTTTAATACAGATTTCAGGGCCACACAGTGACTAACAAATCCTCATAAACTGTTAGTAATGTAGCAGCTGCTCTCATCATGGCCTATGAGAAAGAATTAATAAATTATATGAATTAAAACCAATTGAATATAAGATGACCTACATATGCATTCATGTGTAACCATATAAATACATCTGACTAACCACACAATTAACAATAAGCCAGAATTAATGTTTATACTTCCCCTGTCCACAAAACCAGTACAAAAAAAAAACTACACTTCCCCTTATTAACTTACATCATGTTAGACTTACATCAAAATTCTTTAGAAGAACTTTTTTTCACATTCAAGAATAAATAAGTTGAGGACCTCTTTCGTCAAGTGATGTTATTCACAGTAGAGCACAGAAATCAAATGTTTAAACGGTCACATTTTACTATATGATGAAAAATATTAGCTCAAAGCAAAAGTTGGGATGGGGGCAACAAAATGCTGAAAAAGTAAGTGGTATTAAAAAGAACCAGTTGGAGGAATATTTTGCAACTAATTAGGTTAACCGACAGAGTTAGTAACATGAGTGGGTTTAAAAGACCATCTCAGAGAAGCAGAGTTTCTCAGAAGTAAAGATGGGCAGAAGTTCCCCGTCGCAAACTGTGTCTACAAACTGTGAACCGTGAATGATGTTCTCAGCGTAAAATTGCGAAGACTTTGAATATTTCATCATCTTCGAGTGATTCTGAGAATCTGGAGAAATCTCTGTGCACAAGGGACGAGGCCAAAAATCAGTACTCGATACTGCACTCCAGGTTTTAGAGCAGGGAGGGTCTTTCAGCCAGACAAACTGCATACTGCAGTTATTAAAACAGCATGGCTTCATAGTAGAAGAGGCCGGGTGCTGAACTGACCTGCCTGCAGTTCAGACATTTTACCGATTGATAATATCTGATGAATCGGACGGCTCAAGACTGCTGAGCTATGAGATTTGTTTTTCTTTACATTTTACACAGTGTCCCAACTTTTTGGGAATTGTGAACAAATCAGTCACACATCCACATACAGAATATACATCATAGATTGCTTTTTATGGTTTGAAGCTGCATGCATGTATTTTCTCTGCTTCTCATTTGTGTGTGTGTGTGTGCGTGTCTGGGTGCATGCACACCTTTCAGGTGGCACACCGTACTGTGGGATGACATGTGCGGAGCTTTATGAAAAACTGCCCCAAGGCTACAGAATGGAGAAACCCAAAAACTGTGATGATGAGGTGTAAGTAATCTGTTTTTTATAGCTAACGAATAGAAAATTGTGTTGCCCATTATGTCTCTGTATTTTACCATACTTATCATTGTGTTAATGTTTGTCTCCAGCTATGAGCTAATGAGGCAGTGTTGGAGAGATCGGCCCTATGAGAGACCCCCTTTCTCCCAAATCTCTGTGCAGCTCAACAGGATGCAGGAGGCCAGGAAGGTAAGGCTTCATTCACACCATGTTGGCAAAAAGGCAAAAAAACAGAAAAACATCCTGTTGTTGTTATTTATGCATCCAAAAAAACAGATATTTTTCCTTTTTAATCTGAATGTTTTTCTCATTTGGCTGCTTAAATGTACTGTCTTTTCAGTACAATAGACACAGATGACGCCATCTTATTTCTGCTGTGCATTTAATTTCATAAATCACAAGGCTTAATCTATTTTTCAGGCCTATGTGAACATGGCTCTCTTTGAGAACTTCACCTATGCTGGAATTGACGCCACAGCTGAGGAGGCCTGACTACCAGCCCCCCCAGACCCTAGCATGCCACGGAGCTCCAAGAGAAAGTCACAAGGGAGGCTGCCACGTTACTGCAACCCCCCAGCCACTAGGCGTCAAGACAGGAGGACTAGGCGCTCTACTTCAACCACCCAGCTATAGATGGAGGACTGTGAAAGGACACTGTCTGGAAGTATTACAGGTGTAAGGAGAAGCGGCGTATGGCTGGGTCTTTGTTGGAGAGATGCATCTGCTACTGTCGTTTTGGGAACTGTGAACCCCTGTCACCAAAAAAAAGGAAAAAAAGAACACGCAGTCTCAGAAAAAGAAATATACAGCATTGCACCTTTTGCTTTTCCAAAAGTTATAATGCTGGAAGCTTTTCTCTGAGGACTGATATGTGCAATATGGAGCTACGTGACTTGTTGAAGCACCACAGGGTCTGTGGGGTGTCAGTACAGAAATTTTCCCTCCATTCCTCAGAATGGAGGAGGACATCTTTTCATGGAGAAAAAATTTAAAACCAAAACAGCGTTCTCAAATAAGACAAGTCAACTTCTCAGCGCAGCTCAAGTGTTTGAGAATGAACTATGATCGAAAGACTTCCAATGTAGCACTTAAAAGTAGCCTTACTCTGCCATCTTTGTCTTTTACTATTTGCCTATCACTGCCATATGGATGTAACTACGACTGTAAATATGTTGCCTCATTTTTAAGATACCAAACTCTCCTATTATAGGAATATAATCAGAGTTATAGACTGATTTAAAAACCAAGGTGGGTTTCCAGGTGTCGCATGTAAAGTTCCAACACAAGAGAAGTTATTTGGAAACCTACAACTAATATGGGGAAGTAACCTTTGTAGTTTTTATGACATTATAAAATCTAACATTGATGATAATCCACTCTGTGAGAATGTACAGTATGTGTTCATTAACTGGTTTCCTGAATAAAGGGTTCTTTTTGTAGTGACTGGACTTACCGCAAGTAGTTCAATTCCATTTGAAGTTATAGTGCAATTTTATGCACTATAATGTTTTTGGGTTTTTTTTCCCCATAGATGATGGTGACTTCAGCAAGAGGGGATTATGTATATATACTTGCCCTCTTTATAGTTAGCATGGTGGGGGAGAGGCCAGGCTACTGGGGACCAAAGTGTAGCGAGAGAACCCAGGAACACTGGCTGCCTGCACTGAGCTGATCTGTCACTGCGTTTCCTTTACACACCAACCACAGGACAGAACTGTCAAACACTGTTTTAGTGTGCCAGCTTCCTGACTACTGCACATGTGTAACAAGGGAACAGGAGTGGCATTAAATTTATTTTTATACCATATACCAAAAATCTGACCTTTGAACTTACAGAAGCACTTAGGTCGTCTAGAGATCTTTCAGTTATCCAGTACAGTTTCCCTGTCAACAAAAACTGGTGAAAAAAATAAAATTTTTCATTTGCTATCCAGCTGCAGGTTTCACCTACAAAACGTAAATCCAAGACAAAGCACAACAACAGAGTTCGTAAAGATGTGGGACAGCCCCAACTTGCCAGCTTGCATATTTTAAATCTGCAGTCCAAGGGAAGTTGTAAATAGAGAAATACAAGCAAAGCTAAGTAGCACCGTTGGCTTTACTGTAGTTATTAACAGTTTAATAAATACTTGATTTCATCTTTAGGTTTTCCATGTGCAGACATTTTATCATTCTGGGTTGTATTGCTACATGCTACAATTTCTTTTTATCTCCAGTTTTTCCGGGGAGCACTGTGGTGCGAGTGCTAATGTTAGCTTAAAAAGTGTTTGTAGCTACCAGTGACTTTGTTGAATCAGTAAGATTAAAATTTGAGATGTTTTTTATTGACATTCATGTATACTGTATGTAAAAACTGTCAGATGATACAGAAAGTGCTTTACAACACTCATCAAGAGTGGGATTTTCCTCAGTAAGATGCACTACAAATTGCTGTTCATACAAAACTACCAGGAACTGCTGGAAATTTACTTGAGACTTAAAATTTCTTGCAGCTTTACAAGCCTGGGAAGTATGGCAATTGGCTCAGCAAACCCTAGTTTTAGGAGAAGTTTTCACATGCAAATGGAAATATGGTGTGCTATACAAATGCAAATACAGTAGATGGATATTAGTCCAGAGGTTAAAGCAGAATGCAAGGCTTCATGTGCTCCCAATTATAGTCCACAAAAGCACTCCTAATGTAAATCAAAGCAAAAAGACAATTTAATACTTTGTCTCTGTCATAAAAATAAATGCAGTGCATAAAATTGTTGCCATTTCTCCAGAAATTAACATCAATAACAAAAAAAATCCACTTAGTCTAATAATTCACAACACTCTTTCCAGCTCATGCTCAGCCCAAACAAAATTTGTCGCATTATCTCAGCAGATCTCCATCACTTATCTCCCCTGTGGCAAAGACTTAGTGTATGGTGTATATAGAGTGTGTATCGAAGGTGGAAACCCCTTGAATAAGCAGGTAATGATTACTCCTTGTCTCTTCACTAAACAATCCTCACTTCATCCTGGAAGGTCCACTGTGGTCAGTACAAACTCTGGAGAAGGTTGGGCCATCTGCGGAAACTCTTTGTCTTGGGGTAGGCCTGACCTTTGTTTCTTTCTTGATCCATGCAGTTCAGAGACAGCGCTCTTAATTGTTGCAGCAGAGTTGGGAATCTAATATTTCTTGATTCCTTCCTGTGTCTTTGTGAATCTTGTGCAGTAGAATAGATAGTGGTATTTGGCCAAGATGGTAGGATACTTGCAATCACCTGACAAGGCACCTCAGCTGAGTATTCTTCCCACCATCCTAATGCACACAGTTAGCTTAAGGTAGGCTTCTCTGTTATCTTTGCTGAGAGATGACTTCTCAGAGGCATTTGCTGGTGAAAGATCCTCCACTCTGATGGCTCTTCTTTTGACTGCATTTCTGAATTTATTCATGGCTGCATTCACAAAGGTACGATATACTCGGTTTCTTTTATTTCACAGCAGCAAGTAGCTGATTTGCATTGGCAAAGTGCTGCAACTGCACATGTGTATGCTTTACAAACTTGTCTCAGCCAGTCCACCCACCACTGCTTAACTGCTTGTGGTAAGTCACAATACAGGCCCATTTCCATATGACTCAAATTCTGCTGGATTTTCTTTGCTGGCAACACCACTGGGTGCAAGAATTCCCAAGGAGTTGTAGATTGAACTAAAAACTGACAGCAAAAAGGATAAACTTTGATCATGATCTTAAAATTAAAGGTGCTGGACTTTACACACCGTTGGGCGCCCGGGGCTCTCTCCATCTGGAGTTTGGCATGCTCCAAATCCAGGTTCTTTACGTCCCTAGCTAACACCCTATTGTAGTAAGGACTGTGCAGCTGTTGCGGATCCATTTTGCACAAATTACTCTTACAGTAGATCCCAACACAGTACAACTGCTTTCTCTTCTGTGATTTTCTTTAGAGTGAAAGTGGTATATTTAGGTGAAGAAGTAATAGTAGTAGTTTTGAAGATTAGTGCCACTAGAACAAAGGCTTTTAATGGCCTTTGTTCTAGTGGCAAAGGGTCCATCATTTACATTGTTTACAACTTCCCATGCGGTCCAATGTCAGTAATTATTTCTGAGATGCACAGTACTTCAAGGTGAGGTCACTGTTTTAAAGCCTCTTGCAGTGGAAAGACCTCCTTGTTTAAAGAGAGTGTCTTCCTAGTGAATGCGTTTAGAAACTCAAATAAAGACAGATTACTTTCAAACCTTCTCATACAGTAAGTATCAACAGGCCTTTTGTTCCACATGGTTCCCAATAAGATGCATATTTTCCTTCCACTGACTTTTAAGCTGGTTAATAGCACTCTACAAAAGCATTCTTCCTGGGTCCTTGCCTTTAGCAGGAAGAATAAAGAATATACACTCTTCATCACTTCACAGTGACTCCACATAGCTACTGCTGTCATCGCGTCCTGTTCAGTGCTATAATCTCATGTTTTGACAAGGTGTGGGATGCATTAAACAACAAACCTGAAAAGACAGGTTCTCTTTGCAGCTTTTGCTTATATGTATATGCTTTAAACAGCTGAACCACATTTCTTTGCAATTTAAAAGTCTTAGTGGAGCTTTCTTTGCACCTTTTTGCAGGAGCCTATGCATTTTAATCTTTTGCCAAACATGCATAAGTTTTTCATTGCGCTATATGAGGGCCTCCTGTGTATGCTTCGTTTATTGTCCTTCACTGGACCTTCAACTGAGGTTAATTGTTGTTCTTGCAATGCTTGTTTACTTGCTTCTCCCTTTTTTCCCCCCCTCTGCATGCATTATGGCAACATATTTGAGTAATGGCTTGTCTTTGATACCTCCAAAAATGGCTTGTGTTTTTGCTTGTTTGTTAATAAAGTTAGCTATGTCTTTAAATGGAAGACGTGCAAGTGTCCATATTTCTTTCTTCATCTTCATGTTGGCTGCACTGGTCATTTCTTTCAGAAAGTTAATATCTATCATTGCTTTGCAGCATGCATTAAAAAAATTAGTAGGTACATAAGGATTTTTCATCTTCAGGTTTGAACAAAGTTCAAATGTTCCCTTTTGCATGCTTCAACAGTGTCAACTAAAAAAATGCATGGTTGCTGTCTTATTTAATTTCTTTCCAGCAGTCTAGTAAGCCACAATAATGGTTAACGTTAGATGCATAAAGCACAAATGATCAAGCCTGGACAATATATAGTTAATATTGATGGGTGATGGGGTTAGCTGGGAACGGGGCCCCGAATCAAATTCTGTTTAAGGCCTCATAAAACCTCCGGCCGGCTATCTTACTTCTCCTTTGTTGCAAGTTGTTGTCTTGTTTTTTTCCCCCAGCGTTCCACTTGTTCCACCACAGCACCATCCAAATCATTCCCTTTCTTTCTTCATAGTATTCCCAAAAGACTTTCAAAGCACATTATCTGCAGGAATTTAACTGACAGCTTTTGAACCCATGGATGCTAGAACCACAATCACCAAGATGATGCAATAACATGACTGTTAAAACTGAGACACACTTTCTCCCCGCTGCCACCCGCTGCCTTTGATTGTTCATTACGTGCCAGATGCCTATCAGCAAAGGACCCACAAGGTCATGCATGCTTCTCTATCAGTGTCAGGAATAACAATGAAACCAGTACCATAGCAATATGATGATTGTAAATATGGTAAAAGTAGCAACAACTTGAAACTGACTCCTGTAACACTGTCTCGGCTCTATACTTTACTCTGGTCTAAGTATATATAAGTCCTAACATATTTTAGCACTACTGGTCAAACACCACCACAGAGTACAAGAAATATAGCTCATGAAAATCAAATTCCTGTCGTTCATATTGAGTTTTTTTTTTTTTTCCTCATCTATTACAGAGTGAAATGTTTCCTTTACAATTGTACAGTGAAGTCTTTGCAACAGTGAGGACAGTGCCTGTAACTGGTCACATTAAGATGATGTAAGATTATGAAAAAGCTGAACAAAAGCAGAAGTTTGTTGTCTTCAGGTTGAACACGGGGTCAAAAGTATAAAATCTACTGGAGGACATAGGGAAGTGGAGACAGTTGGGGAAATTGGGACACAGATGCTGATAATCAAGACAACCACAGGGTGAAGTAAAATTCAAAGCAAGTCACAACAGGAACAGCCCAAAAGATAAACAGCCAAACACGGAGACAAGAAGCTCACACTAAAACATGATGCATGAGGAGCACTGGCAAGTTCGGACAGACACTCGAAAGCATCACAAAACAAACTCCTCACTAGAATAAACATATCATGAAACTAAAAATCTAAACCTCACTTGACTAAGGATTCAAAACTCTAAAAATTACCACGAAACCCCTCACACTATAACAGGTTTCCTATTCTAATATAACAGGAAGTGTACAGTATAATCTATAGAAAAATAATCCTAAATTCTCTCCACGTGACATAGCCTATTATTTCTCAGGACTTAATAACAAAATTACCCAATAGAGAGAAGAAAACTTTATAAAAGATAAATTATCAAATTGTATCCATTTTTTAATAAATGACATCTTGTTTCCCAGTACCTACCTACAGATATATGTTTTGGCATGCTCTGTACTCTGATGCCATTCAAAGGATTACACATAAAACTGATGTCATTAGCATGATGGTTGTGGACTGTAATCTTAAATATAACCTACAACCTAAATATAACCACACGGTCACTTTATTAGGTATACCTGTTCAACTGCTTGTTAATGCAAATATTTAACCAGCCAATCACATGGCAGCAACTCAGTACATTTAGGCTTGTATACACAGTCAAGATGACAGAAGCTCAAACTAAGCATCAGAATGAAAGAAAGGTGATTTAAGTGACTTTGAGCGTGGCATGGTTGTTGGTGCCAGGTGGGCTGATCTGCTGGGATTTTCGCACACGGCCATCGCTAGAGTTTACAGAGAATGGCCTAAAAAAGAGAAAATATCCAGTGAGCAGCAGCTCTCTGGGTGAAAATGCCTTGTTGGCTTCAGAGGTCAGAGAAGAATGGCCAGCCTGCTTGAAGCTGATAGGAAGGCAACAGTAACTCAAATAATCACTCATTACAAATAAGGTATGCACAACATGTCAAAGGTTGAAGCAGATGGGCTACAGCAGCAGAAGACCACACCAGGTGCCACTCCCATCAGCTATGAACAGGAAACTGAGACTCTAGTTTGCAGAGGATCACCCAAATTGGACAACAGAAGATTGGAAAATTGTTGCCTGGTCTGATAAGACTCAATTTTTGCAGCAACTTCAATGGTGGGATCAGAATTTGGCATAAACATGAAAGCATTGATCCATTTTGCCTTGTATCAATGGGTTGAGGCTGGTGGTTGAGTCAAAGTGTAGGGGCGCTCTTTGAGCCCCTTATTGCTGAGTACTGAGCATCACTGAAGCACCACAGCCTGTCCAAGTGTTGTTGCTTACCATGACCAAAGTCTGTCCATTTTTCTGATGGCCATTTTCATCAGTACTGTATAATGCACCATGTCACAAAACTCAAATCAGCTCAAACTGTTTTTTTTTTGGACCATGACAATGACTTCTTTGTACTTAGAGGGCCTCCACAGTTACCAGATTTCAATCCAATAGAGCACCTTCGCGGTGTGGTGGAATGAGAGATTAGCATCATGGACATGCAGCCAGCAAATCTGCAGCAACTGTGAGGAATGTTTCCAGCACCTTCTTGAATCCACACCACAAAGAATTTAAGCAGTTCTGAAGGCAAAAGGGGGTTCAACCAGGTACCAGCAAGGTGTGTCAAATGAAGTGGCAGGTGAGCATAAATGCAAACTTAAAATCAGCCTTTTCAAAATGTGATTATAAATATCTTGAATTAGAGTTTTGACTTGGTGAAATGGCACTGCATATACGTGCAACTATGTTAGCAGCTATAGCAATCTTTGTCAGCATTTGTGCCAGTTTTGTTAGAATTGCTAACAAAACTGGCACAATCTGACACACAATCTACAATTAAAAAACAAACATATGCACACTGCTATACAGGTGACATAAAAATGACAGAACTCTGACAATGAACGCTCTCTCTTTTAGAGGAATCCTCAACCAAAATCATTCACTACTCCCTTCAGAGTCTTAGTCACTTGTTTCAGACCGTCTCCTCATGTCTCTGTTGCGTGACTGATTGTTTGGTTTTGTTCATCCCCTTGGTGTAGGTCCAGGGATGTTTGGTGGAGTCACAACTGGAAGGCCTTTCACAAGTAGCAACAAGTTACGGTGGAGCACTCGCATCTTCTATTTATCTCCCTGTGATGGCCAAACCTATGGCCACACAACAGCAAAGTCGGTAACTTCCTTATGCACTGTTCATACAAATATCATTATTTTAGTTTAAAATATTATTCTATTTTTTTTTTCTTTTCTTTCTTTCTTTTTTTTTTTTTAACCTAACTACCCCATGATGTGTTTGTTTCCTTTTTCCGGGGACTGATTGTAGTGGCGACGCCAGTGAAAACGGCAGCGGCTGCAGACGCCCATCTATTCTAGTCTATAAATTGGTTGGTTTAAATGCATTTGCTCTATTTGTAAGCGCGCACATTTAGTTCACTTGTATTTTTCTCAACCTATGGTTCATTTTTGCAAAGCTCATAATTAGTTTTTGTTTCTTTACCGGTACTTACCTGCTGTGATCCTTGGAGTTGCCTGACAAAAGATGTTGGCCAGGGCTGACCACACCTGAACACAATGGACAAATTGGACTGCACCACCAGTTCCTGTAGTAGGGAGGGACTTAGAGTTTCTTTAGCTAAATAAAGCTTTCCATTTAAGTGAATAATTTGTATTTGGGAGCTTTAAGATTTTGCTTTTTGTTTTTTTGTGTTTAGTTTATTAACAAACTTAGCTGTATTGTGGTGTTTGGCGTAATTGGTGTATTCTGTTTAGTTACCCCTATTGTGTGTTAATGGTCTGATCAGCCAGCATATATACCCCTGTGTGTCATTTCTTAGGTGGGTCAGTTATGTTTGGGTTGTGCACATTTTTATTTTTTATTTTTTTTGGGGGGGGGGGGGGGCTGAGTTTAGTTTTGTTTCTTTGACCGCTTTTATGAGCTCAGCATTTTGTAATTTAGATTTTTTGGGTTAAAATAAAAAACCCTGTTTTTCTAATATTTCCTGTGACTCCTCTTGTTTTTGACTCGGTCCTCATTAGAAATTTCTAAAGAGGACCCTGTCCCCAGGATGCAAGACAACACCCCTCAGTTTTTTTTTTGTTGTTGTTGTAATAGGATCTGCCTTTTGCACTGGACCATCTGCTGTTCTAACAAGCAATCTTTTCTGCCCATTTTTGTGAGACAAAGTCTTTTCTCCCCAATTAGGCCAAACAACAAGTCTATTGGAAGATGGGGTGATGCCCATACAACAAAAAAATAGAGTACCCTGTGGACTCATGCCGCGTACAGTTGTAAGTGTGCACTGTTTGCTGGAGGTGATCTTTCCAGCATTCATTTTCTTTGTCACCAAGTGTCCTAAGCATTTGCAAGAGGGTTCAATTAAATCTCTCAGTAGGACTGCATTGGGGATGATACAGTGTGGTCCTCGAGTGTCCAATCCCAGCTTTCTCCCGAAGAGCTCATTTTCAAATTCACGACTCTGGTCATGATGCAGCCTGCCAGGATACCTGAAACGCTGGATGAAGTCACTAAAGATGCACTCAGCTGCTGACTTTCCTGACTTATTTTTAGTAGGATATGCCAAACCAATGCTGGGTATGTTGGGTGAACCATCTTTCCAGCCCCATTCCACTGTTGTGTTGGTGATATTTTTTAGGGGTCCCCATGATCCTTGTGGCCAAAAATTCAAACCCAATTAAATCCAGAGTTCCCAAAAAAAAAAGAAAAAAAACCACAGAGACAGAAAGATGCAGAAACAGAAAAAGAAAAAAGAGAGGACAGGAAAGAGAAAAGCAAACAAATGTAAGTGTGAGACCAAGAGTGGCAAATGTTTATATCTTAACCATGATAACTGCCCACTTGCATTTGACCCCTCCTAATTTACATAAAGTCTCAACCTATGAAACTTGAACTCCAACCAATCACCTGTTGAGGCTCTGCCAACTCTTGTCCCACGTGGGCTAAAGAAACAAATGTCACCAGGGTATCTCAATGGTTTACAACATTGCTAGCAGGTGTCATACTGAAGGATCTTCTTTCTATTAAAACCTCTGTTAAGATAACACCTCTAGTACCACTCCACTTATCCACTGCTGTTGTCCATCTCATCATTTTCCTGTTTTTTCCAGGATCAGATAATCTGTCGGCAGCCCACCCACTAGGGGCCTGTTACGAAGGCATACAAAGAAGAAAGAATGAAACAATGTTACGGCTTGCCGCTGTGGAGGCAGGAAGGAGGACCCCAAAATGCAGAACTCCATGTAAGTCACTCAAACGCTTTATTTACACAACACACAGAAATACAGGAGCTCTCCACGGCGTACGCCTAACGGGGGAGAGACGCGAAACTAACTGGGCTTACTGAACGGACGAACAAGACAGCAGCAAACAACCAATGATGTGACAACAGGCATAGAAAACACAAGACTTATATACACACAGGAGGTAATGGACAAATGGGAAACAGCTGGGAGAGAAATACAGAAAACAAACTAAACCCAAAGCACACAGACCAAGAACCTACAAAAATAAAACAGGAAGAAACCTAACATTGTACACAGAGACTAAACACCTAGGGACAACACATACTGTAAGCACAGGGAGACAGAAACAC